>NC_062968.1:35126007-35264007 GCF_023119035.1 Salvia hispanica | reverse complement strand
ATAGTGGGAAACATGGGCATTGGTGGCCCGGCCACGACTTTGTGGCCTGGCCACACTTTGTGGCTTGGCCCGGCCATGTATAGTGGACACCCTTAACATTTCTGAACTTTATTAATTAATTGGAGATTTGATGACTTCTCTGCATTTCAGTATGTGAAGTTCAAGGGTGAGATATGGAAGGAAAAGCGCAAGTGTCCAGTAATATGTATGCTGCTGATCTCTCGTCGATAAAAGCAGCTCAAGATCGCATCAGCTCTCACGCGCACATAACTCCGGTCTTGTCCTCACACACTCTTGATTCTCTCTCTGGAAGAAAGCTTTACTTCAAATGTGAATGTTTTCAGAAAGGGTGAGACTCTTGTTTAACTTGTATTTGCAATCAAGATAGTTGGTATGTTATATACTTGTTGTGGTACTATTTAAAATATGTGAATGCAATTGAGATAGCTTGTTTTTGTGACATCAGTGGAGCTTTCAAATTCAGAGGTGCCTGCAATGCTGTATTTTCTCTTACAGATGATGAGGCAGCTAGAGGTGTCATAACACATAGCAGGTTTGTTATGAACACACTGATATATTGTTCTTAGCTTTTTGGATTACTGCTCCTAATTGATGCCTCATTCTATCCACATTCAATTAGTGGGAATCATGCTGCCGCACTTTCTCTGGCTGCAAAACTACGAGGAATACCAGCACATATAGTCATTCCCAAAAATGCCCCAAAATGCAAAGTTGAGAATGTCGTTCGTTATGGTGGTCAGGTTATCTGGAGCGAGGCAACAATGCAATCTAGGGAGGATGTCGCTGCGAAGGTATTGAAGGATACTGGTGCTGTTCTGATTCATCCATATAATGATGGCCGTATCATAAGGTGAGTTCTTGAAATACTGGATCTATTATGGAACTTGACGTTCTTCATCATTTAAAGCTGCTAGAGATCTGAAGCTCGTATTACCCGTTTTAATATTTACTCCACAAAATATACATTTTTGCATTAGGATGAACATTTGTATTCTTTCATGAACAAAAGGTCAAAAAGGCCATATATTTTTCCAATTTTTCTGGTTTCATTTCTCATAATACATTATCACACTCTCCATAAACAGAACAGATAAATATAAGCATTTGGTCATGATAATTTTGACTTCTGCAAGCATAAATATAGAACATCTAATAGCATAAGAATGACTTATCGCCCAATACATGAAACAAGAGCCTCTGTACTAAAAGAAACAGCATGTAGTGGACAGGGAACCATATCTCTGGAGCTATTGGAACAGATTCCTCACATCGACACCATAATAGTTCCAATAAGTGGTATGTTCTCTCTTTCTTGAGTCCATTACTGTCTGTCATTTCATTCTATTTACGTGTCATACTCTTTGACTGCAGGAGGTGGATTGATCTCAGGCGTGGCATTAGCTGCCAAGTCAATTAATCCCTCGGTTCGAGTTCTGGCTGCTGAACCAAAGGGAGCAGACGATGCAGCTCAATCCAAAAAGGCAGGCACCATAATCACTCTACCGGAGACGAAGACCATAGCTGATGGCCTCCGAGCTTCTCTTGGAAGTTTCACGTGGTAAATGGCTGTATCCCGAAATAATATTTGCAAATCCTTGGGGTTGAATGATTTCCTAGCCCACTCGTTTAATCACAGGCCTGTTGTCCGGGATTTGGTGGATGACATCATTGTTGTCGAGGATAGAGAGATCATAGAAGCAATGCGACTCTGTTATGAGGTTCTTAAGGTTGCGGTGGAGCCAAGTGGAGCGATCGGCCTTGCTGCGGTGCTATCGGAGAGTTTCAGGAATAATCCCAGTTGGGATGGCTGCAAGAATGTGGGGATTATAGTTTCAGGAGGCAATGTTGATTTGGATGTGATGTGGAAATCCTTGAACAATGGAGTTTAAGTTGCAAGAGCCCTTCACCTCTTTCATTTGGTTAGCTTGTGATGAACTTGTGACATGTATTGCATTGATCGAGATGCTTAAAAGGGAGGCTCTGGCTGTACCCGAATGAATGTTGGCTGATCGATTTCACTTTAGTAAGCAATGAGTTGGGGTTCTTGAGAATAAGATTTGACACAAGTCCAGCAATCGTATTATTGAATGAAAAGAAAAGAAATAAAATGAATACAAGAAATTTGATATGTGTATTAATTACAAGAATAATGGTTGCAATCATTTTCTAAGGACTAATTATGAAATTCACCTCTTTAAAATTATATTCATATTAGAATTTAAATGATAATAGTAATAAGTTAGAAAAATAAATTGGATTTATATTAGAATTTAAAAATAATGCATGCATCCATTACTTGGGTGCAACCAGCACATGCTTATTATGGCAACGTGCTCAGTTGCTTAGCATGTTCGTACTAATGCTCTTATTTGTAGCTCAATACAATCTGGTTGACTGTCGGTCCCACACGAAATTAACCTCAAACAGAGCCAACCCACTATAAATATAATCCAAACAAATTGATTGGAACAGTTTTGACAGCTCAACTATCGACTCAATGAGCACCCTCCACAGTTGTAGCTGCTCGCGGGAGAGTGGGTGATTCTTGCTTGTGGCGGCTAAGCCAAGCCATTTCGTTTATGACATGTCACTATTTCGGAAGGAATGACGCCTTTTTGTTTACACTCTTCAAACCAATCAAACCAAAATATATTCATCTAATTAATTATACTTCACTTCAAAAACTACGTGGGAACAAATTACCTTTTAAACACACATATCTTCCTAAGTCCCCACACACATTATGTGCTAAAAGTGGGAGTATGAGTATCACATGAGAGAGTGATGGACAAATTTCTGTCTCTTTCATATTTAAGTAATCTTTGATGAGGTTGGAGAAATTGCACTATCAAACCCTTGTAAAACCCCCCAACAAATTAATACCCCACCACGAACAACACTATAGTACTATTATTTCACAGTTTGCAATAACCAAAAAGCTTCAACTATCACTAATTTTGGTGAAACCCCTTGAATTCACTCTCTGTTTGCGATCTATATGCAAACGATGATCTCCTCACGTTAAGTGCATCAACCATCGCTTATTGCATAAACACAGATTATACATGAACACACTCAACAGAAAGCCCCTTCAATTAGTTTTGGTTAATTGGATGAAATATAGAATTATCAGCAAGACCAACATATGAAAGAAGCAAGACGTGGAAGTGGATGAATAACAGCATACTTACTAAGTTAATTAATACAAGAAGTGGATGAAATAAAGGAGCAGTCACTGTGCCAAAGCTCAGGGGTTTCCTTGGAGTAGCATTAAAGACTAGTGCAATTTATCTTCATCTTCTTCTTCTTCTTCTCCACTGCTACATTCTCCCACCATCCATAAACTAATCTCCTATTTCTCAACCATTTCATTTCAGATAGCCTTTCTTCAAGAATGGGGCATCATCTTCTTCTCCACGTGATTTTCATCATCATTGTTATCTTCCTCATCTCTTTCCACACTCTCCTCTCAATCGATTACACCAATCATGGCCACAACAAAACTTTTCTTAATCAACACTCTAAAAGGGTCTCTCTCTTCCAGAAATTCAGACGCTTTCTTCCACTCAATCCCATAAATGGAGACCCCGCACATTTCCCTGCATCGCCAGCGCCAGCGCCAGCTCCAGGGCCCGGCATTACCCACCGCGGCTCTCCGGCTCCTTCTCCCGTCGCCCACCGGCGCACGCACCCGCACCCTCGGGCTCACAAGGCGCAGAAGGAGGAGCAAGGGAGAGGCAAGAGAGTTATGACTGCGGTGCTTGCATCAGTCGGGGTTACCTCGGCATTGTGCGCGGTGGCGATGTTTTTTGGCTGCCGGAAATTCAAGAAACGGCGGGGGAAACAGAGGAAGAGAGGTTTGCCCAAGTTTATGAGCTCAATGAAAAAGGTAACCTCAGATCCCGGCCCTGATCTTTTCTACCTCAAATCGTTGGAATCTGCTTTCCAGCCAGATAAATACTGTCTCAAACTCAACTCCTCCACCGCAAAAATGTTCTCCGGCGAGAATACATTTGATGGTAGAGAAGTTAAAGTCACAGAGTCGGAGATAGGGAGTGAGAGGTTTGCATCGTGTAGAGAGATTATTACTGTGCATGAGATTTCAGAGTGTGTGAAGCATGAGCGTGACGGCTGCTCCAGAATAATTCACAAATTTGATCATAAAATTGTTCAAGTAGAAGCAAATTCAGATGATGATGATAATGCATCTTTCCATTCATTTTGTGATTCGCAAACCAGGCTTTCCAATGTTTCAGCTACTAGCATAGGCGAAACCTCGGGAAATATGTCGCGCGAAACGCATTCTTCTACTCGTACAACTGCCTCAAACATTCCACCACCACCTCCGCTGCCTCCCCCTGCATTTCTTCATAGATCCAAATCTCTCAGCTCATCCTCTTCTCCTCCACTTTCCAACGGCAATGGTAAAGCACCGCCGCTGCCTTCTTCACAACAAGTGGCTTTGGGCAAAGATGGGTGTCCATTGCCAAAGCTGAAACCACTACACTGGGACAAAGTAAGAGCCACCCCAAATAGCTCCACCGTGTGGGATAAGCTGCGCTCTTGTTCATTCGAGTAAGACTACAAGTAGTAAATGATTATTTATGCTGTTGTTCATCATAAACTTGCTAGTATTTATGTTGCAGGTTTGATGAGGAAATGATGGAATCACTTTTCGGTTACAACCTCCATATTTCTATGAAGAGCGAGGAAGCCAAGGCCAAAACTCCATCTCCAAGCAAGCACGTGCTCGAGCCTAAGAGACTGCACAACATCACCATACTTTCCAAGGCCTTGAACGTCACCGCAGAGCAAGTTTGCGCTGCACTAATCCGAGGCATGTTATGTTCATCACTTTTCCCTTTTAATGAACATGATTTGATTAGTATGTATCATCTGGAACAGGGGAAGGTTTGTCCCTTCAATATTTGGAAGCATTGTCAAAGATGGTGCCAACCAAGGAAGAAGAGGCAAAGCTCGCCAACTACAAAGGCGACATAGTTGAATTGGGGCATGCGGAGAAGCTGGTAAAGGCAATGATCCAGATACCATCCGCGTTTGCAAGGATCGAAGCAATGCTCTACAGGGAAACCTTCGAAGACGAACTTCTCCATCTCAAGAAATCATTCTCAATACTCGAGGTTACATCATAATCATATTAATCCTATAAACTGAAGCATGATCATTTTAAAAATGTATTAGTATTGGTGGTGGCAGGAGGCATGCAGGGAGCTGAGGTCGAGCGGGCTCTTCCTGAAGCTCCTGGAAGCAGTGCTGAAGACGGGGAACAGGATGAACATGGGCACCACAAGAGGAGGGGCGAAGGCCTTCAAGCTGGACGCCCTCCTCAAGCTCTCCGACGTGAAGGGGACGGATGGCAAGACAACGCTGCTCCATTTCGTGGTCCAGGAGATCATCCGGTGCGAGGGGATACGTGCCTCAGAGCCAGACAGCATCATGGGAAAAATCCATGAAAAGGGGAAGAACGAGGAGAAGGAGGAAAGGTACAGGAGGATGGGGCTGGATATGGTCTCGGGCTTGAGCACCGAGCTCTGCAACGCCAAGAAGACGGCCACCATTGATCTGGACGTGGTTGCAAGCTCGGTGGCGAATCTGAGGGAGGGCATGCGGCGGCTGCAGGGGCTCGTGGGGGAGGAGATGGAGGAGGGGTTTGTGGGATGGATGAGGGCGTTCATCGGAGACGGGGAGAGGAAGCTGAGGGAGGTGCAGGGGGATGAGGAGAGGGTGCTGGTGCGTGTGAGGGAGATTACAGAGTATTTTCATGGGGATGTGAGCAAGGATGAGTCGAATCCGTTGAGGATATTTGTGATAGTGAGGGACTTCCTGAGCATGTTGGACAATGTTTGCAAGGAGCTGAGGGCCTCGCTGCGCTCTCCGAATCCGCTTCTTCCCTTTGGATAGAGCTGGATTTTGCATGCTTCGTTTATAGTGTATTGGTGTTGGATGCAATATTTGAGTAACATATTTCTCAACTCTAATCACTAGTACTTGTGAATTTTTCTCGACATGTCAACAAAAGATAACCATAATTTATGTTTTATGTGGCTTTTAAGTACGTGTTGTATAATATACTTATGAGCATAGACGCAAATAAATCAAGTACTGGGATAATTCATAATAGTCGTTTACATTCACAAAGTTTTTATAGTTATATATACATGAAAAAATTTACAGTACTACTATAGTACTCCATGTATTTTATACTCCATATTGTATTATATTAGGAGTATTACTCTATGCGTCTTTCGGCAACCATTATTATTTTATACTCCTCTACAATTTCAGCTCACTCATGTTATTCAATTTTTGTCGATTTAATCCCCAAGACCTCAATGGCATGGACTGGTAAAGATTGAAGATAGATTTTGAATCTTTCAAAAAAATTGAATTACAAAAAGAAAGACTTTCTAATTCTCGCTCCTTATTGTCTAGCACTTGAAGGTAAGACAAAAAAATGAGTAATACTTTGATTATACTAAAAAGTGAATATGGTCAAAATTAATAACCACAGTTAAATAATCATCAGCAGTACTACTTCATTGCTTAAACTAAAATAATAACGATGGGAATCATGAGATCATATAAAACTTTCCCTCGTCTTAATAAACATGGAACCATACTTACTATAGAGTATAGTATAGAGATTAGAGATACAATACTACTATATCTTTATGCAATCATGTTTAATAAGTAGCTAGTACTTATATAAATTATTATACTAGTTGTTATATAGGAGTAGTATGAATATTAATGGTCTAAATGCGATTTATTTATTAAAATTATCCACTCTTGTTTGATACGGATAAAATGCTAGTAGTAAATTTACTCATTTGTTGATAGATACGTTTATAACGACAAAATATACACATCAAATGGAATCATTGTACTGTGATATGCATGTAGATACATCACACATATCAAGAATGAGAATGAAAAGATGCTCTACTGCCACACGTGTGCGTCAAAATAGAGGTGAAAACAAATATTTTGTGAGACACATAACAAATCTGTTCCTCTTTCTTATCCTCTTAAATTAAGGCGTCATGCCATCGTCGCCTATTTCCAAACTGCATATTCCGTATAAAATTACTTAACTACGCATTAATCCGAAATCGAGTGGTGCACCATATTATTTGTATGAGACTCATTATTGCAAAATTTGTCCCAACTTTCCCACCAAAGAATAGTATGATGATTGCATGATACATCACGAAACAAACTAAATTTGTTTTCCTCAACATATTTTTAAATTTTAATGCAATGACCTTGTTTTCTATCTTGGAAGTTTCGTCAAATGACTCAATGTAGATGTATTGATTAACAATTATCACCAATGAAGAAGCTGAAAAAAGTACTAGTACTCAAATATTAAAGATTTTGAAATTTTATAGGATATTTAACAAGTAAAAATATTAAAATAAAATAAAAAACAAAACAAATCGCCCACCGTGGGGCTCGAACCCACGACCACAAGGTTAAGAGCATTGCGCTCTACCAACTGAGCTAGACGGGCTATTGTTGGTCTTATTGTGCTATATAAAGTTTTATCTATAATATCAGTGTGCCTAAATATATAGTACTCAGAAACTTACCTAAATTCATGTAAATTGAGTTTAATTTGTCGTTCTTTCAAAAGAAATTTTGATGAGTAAGATGTGAGATGTCTTTTTGTATCCCAAATGTAAAATGTATTGCCATGCTATTAACTTATTACCGTGTATAGATTTTTTCTAGAGTAAAATCCATGTGTTAATTTTTGCTAATGACGTTTCGTGCCTAATGAAGGCACCACCCTCTGCATTTGAAAACCAACTTTTGGTGAAATTTTTGTAAAATTTGTCAAAGGATTTTGGTGCCTAATATCACGAAATTAAATAGTTATTAAATTTTTCTATCGACGACGGAATCCGACTACCTAAAATGAAATATAGATAATTACTATATTTGTGGTCTTTGTAATTACATTACAATCATTTTTCAATGATAATTATATATGATGTGAGTTGGTGGAAAAAAAATTCTATAACTATTTAAGTTCATGATATTATACAGTAGCACATAGTTTAAAGTTCTTAAGGAATTTTTCTTTTTTTTTTTAATCATAAAATAAGCGCCAATATCCTTCAATCAATACCCGAATAAAAATGGTTTGAGTTTATCATGGGGAAAAAAAATTACGCAAAATTTTATGGTATATACAACAAGACAGTACTGTTTCAGAAAAAAAAAAACTAGGAATGGTGGATTGGTCCATCATATAAAGTGGGCGGCTAATAAGGCCCATGGCATGCAAATATGCAATAATTTGTGCGTATCTATGTGGCCTAAATACAAAGTCCTACTCGTCTCCATGGAGTAATATTCAGGCGATCACTGTCAACAGTCTTTATATATCCATCTATTTTTTTTTTCTGATGCTAATAATTTGTGAAATCAACTCTCCTCATCACATAATTTTATAAAAGTTGTTATATCATTTGAAATTTAGATTGATATGGTTAGGATTTGCAGCTAAAGATTTTCCAATTTAAACAAATTAATCAGTGCTCGTGATTTATTTATGTGATTATTTATAATAAGTCTATTCGTGCAAATTGACATATTGCATACGAATTAAAGAACTTGCATTAGATCATGTTCTATGCGTAATTGAAATCTCAAACATGAATTCTATAGAGAGAAATCGATATCTTAATAATTCTTCAAATAATCGAAGTGACTTGCTACTTCTTAACTTGATGACTTTCAAAACTTGACCAGAGATCTACCAATCTTCTTAAATTGTGCTAAATTTATCAAATACTATAAAGGTCTAACATAGACTTGTAGTAGGAGAGAAATTTTGTCCACTCCAATGCTAGGGGAGACGAGAATTTCAGATGTAGGATACTTATATCTTTGTCTCTCCTCTATTCACCTATTTATAAATCATGTTGCGATCTATGTTGCTTCAATTTGAGCTACGATTTGACTCTTAGTTTATTAAATTAAGCTCTAATTTAATTCAAGCCAAATAAAATATTATTATTAGGTACTACAATAAAATTATATTGGTTGTCCATCCAAATCTAAAATTACGAGTATTCCGGATTTCCTTTTTAATTCAAATTCAAATAGAATATTATTATTAGCGACGTTGCGACAGCGGAGACAATGTCTTTGCATTTTGCCGGTGCGAGAGAAAAGGGAGAGATGATGAGGATTTGAATAACCGAAGTTGAGAGTTGGAGAAGGAATGAGGGTACATGTTTCCTTTGTTTTTCTGATTCAGGGAGATTTGGGGAAGGGGAAAGAGTAAGGACTAGGGGTGGGAATATGGATATCGGGTTTTGGGTTTACTCGTACCCGATCCGATATCCGCCGGGTATTGGATACCCAATATCCAATTTTATGGGAGTGGGTATGAGATTGAGTATTGAAATTTAAGATAAATCAGGTACTGGATAACCCGAATGGGTATCAGATATTACCCGAATATCCAATTTATTATTTAAAGCCTTTTTTAAATTAGGTTTAGTCAGGCTTCAAGAGCTGAGCTAATTTATTTACTAATTACAACTTACTAGGTTAACTTTCTCTAAATTTATATAAATAAGTCAATCTCTCTTACTCTTGCTCACGACTTCTGTAAACTCTCAAATTTTACATATTGCATAACAACCTTACGTGATTTTTTTACTTTAGTTAATTATTTTGACTTTTGAATTATATTATTGGTTGCTTCTATAATTTAATTAAATATGTAACTTTTATTGTATTTTACTTACACATTGCATAACCAATCCCCATAAATATAATTATATACTTTAAAATAAAAGTGATCCATTTTCTTTTTATAGTTTTATGCTACAAAATAAATGCAAGATTAAAGATATCAGTCAATTTAAATATTTCTATATTTATATTAATATAAAAAATTTGAATTATTTTTATTAGTTATAAACACATGTAAAGAGTCGGGTATTTGGGTACCCGATACGTCGGATATGGATACCCGGGGCAGGTATTGGAGTATCCAAAAATATATCGGATCGGGTTTTGAATAGACATTTAGATGATTTTCAGGTTTGGGTACCATTTTTTTCGAGTCGGGTATCCACGGATAATCGTATTAAGGACCGACTGATTGAGGAGGGTAATTAAGTAATCAAAGTAATTACTTTTAGAGATAAATAAACTTACTCTCTTTATCGGTTCAATTATCTTATATTAAAACATGAAAAAAAGTGCGGAGCCTATAATACGGTCTAATAGTTAATTTATTCTTTATACTCCACCAAATAACATGTAATGCCATGATAAAACTATTCACGATGACATTGGCTAAAACATCAAAATCCTAGCGTCATATTAATATAATAATTTTAAATTTTAATATAAAAAATAACTTTTACTTGAAACTCATAGCGAAGAAAAATGCACAGAATTGGAGACACAATTTTTTATTGCAAAAAAAGAATTTGTTTGACTCGACTTATAACTAATTTGTTAATAATTAATGTAAAAATAAACATAAAAATAATCCACTTCCATTAAACGGGATTTGATTTACCAAATTTTAAATCCTCCCGCCTAGAGTAAATGCCACACGTACAATTTAGAGTGGTACGTTTACAACGACGCGGATAGAGAAAATTTCACTAACTTCTGGCCGTTGGATCTTCCTGCCTAGATCGACTCATCTCACCCACCATTTCATCACGCAATCCCATTGGTCGAACTACTACGCCACGGATCGCCTCTGCATTCCCTTCTAAGAAGTGCATAAATACATCTCCTTCCCTCAACTTCTCCATCACCAGCGACTGCAATTTCCCTTAATTTAATCATATTTCTCTTTGAATCCTCAATTCGACGATGAATACTGTGACTTCGACTCCAATCAAGGGCACCGGAGGCAGGCGAGGCGGCGATAGGAAGAAATCGATACCGAAATCCGTCAAGGCAGGACTCCAATTTCCAGTGGGGCGCATCGCCCGATTTCTGAAGAAGGGACGCTATGCGCAGCGCATGGGCAGCGGAGCTCCGATCTATATGGCTGCTGTTCTGGAATACCTTGCCGCTGAGGTAAAATCGTGTTTAATTTTGTGAAATTTGTTTCTTCCATGAATTGATTGTGTTTGTTTGAGTTGTAGGTGCTAGAATTGGCCGGAAACGCGGCGAGGGACAACAAGAAGAGCAGGATAGTGCCGAGACATGTGCAGTTGGCAGTGCGTAATGATGATGAATTGGGGAAACTGCTTAGTGGCGTAACAATTGCCAATGGTGGAGTGCTGCCCAATATCAATCCGGTGCTTTTGCCCAAGAAGTCTACCGCTGCAGCAGAGGAGAAACCCCCTAAAACCAAATCACCAAAGAAGCCCTAATTATGTTATGCTTTTTTTCCTAGATATATGTCACCTATTAGGTAGGGAATAGTCTATCAAAGTATATAATTTCCAATATCAACTACTACGATCTTGTATTATCGTTTCGCTCAATCGTGTGATGCATATCTTCAATTTACCGTCATCATAAGCATCTGATTTACAACAACGCTTTCATATCTTCCCCAATTTCAAGCACATAAGAAACGGAAACTCCTCTGTTCTGAATCTAGTCTGAATTTTATTCTACTTTATATAAACAAATTTGTGGAATCCGAATCTTCAGTTTCTAGCCCAATTACTAAAATTTTGATTTGAACAGGCCCATAACTGTCTGTCTTCATCTCCAAAATATGTGCTGCATCGACAACAATAATCTCGACCCAAGACGATGCATTTCATGGTAAAAATGTTTGATCAACTTGATTTCTGCGCCAAATCACAATTTAAAACCCTCGAATAATAAAATCAACCCAAAAAGTTAAAAGGCCATCTTGCGGACATACAAACATTGTCGTCCAATGTAAAAAACAAGACAATATAGCAAATACTGTATATGTAAATAGATCTCTTCTACAAAGCAACATATTGATAAACTAATGTGTGATTGGTAACTAAAATACATAAGCTTGACAAAATTGGTAGCTTCACTTGATCATCCCAGCTTTCTTTTCACCACATTGGATTTCTTAAATTGAATGGTACGGCACGTAGCCTAACTCCGCCGTCAGGTTATTTACCACATCTCTGCATCTATTTAGTAGATTCAGAAGCTGTTGCGAAATGTCATTTGTAGGTAATAGCTCAAAGCCATCCATATTAACTGGAGGTTTCTGCAACTCATCACTAGGCATAGGCAAAGGCATAACGATAGAATCTGAACCAAATTTAACCAAATTCTTACTACTAACATCTTTAGAATGTCTTGTATATGATGATGATGGTGCACCCTCAGGATAACTAGACGAAACTTGTTCAGTCTTGCTACCTCCCTCCCCTCCCAAAATAAACTTTACATGAGTACCTCTACCATTGCCATTACCAACATCTTCATTACACGGCTTCTTCAGGCACGACTTGAGCTGCTGCTGCTGGGATTGCGT
Source organism: Salvia hispanica (assembly GCF_023119035.1). Taxonomy (NCBI): domain Eukaryota; kingdom Viridiplantae; phylum Streptophyta; class Magnoliopsida; order Lamiales; family Lamiaceae; genus Salvia; species Salvia hispanica. The sequence continues at coordinate 35,251,496 of NC_062968.1, read as the reverse complement.
AGGAATTCTAGCTGCTGTCCTCTGTTCAGCAGCCGCGGGGGCCTCTCTTTCCCTTGGCTTTGAGATTACTTCCTTCTGAAACTTGACTGGTTCCGCTTCCACTGTTTTGTCTCTCATTTCCCTGATGTAGGCCCTCACATTCCTGCTCCCAAACAGATTGTTGCTTCCAAGAACATGTTCCAAAGCAGCTTCTGCATCCACCTTATGCTGATAGACCAGGCGACATGTGTATGTCTCCCAGAACACTCGCGTGGCTGAATGGTCGAGAGGACCAAAACGAGCAAACTTTGCTCTCAGATGAGCACTGGATGGAAGCGCTGCACCAGCAGGAAACTTCATGACAAGCATAGTCGGATCAGCCAATCTTACTGTCTTCTGCATCCTTCGGCCGGATTCTACTTTGGGTGCCTTTGAAGATGCTGGAAAAGCACTTTTAGCATGCATTTCCTTCACATCTCCCCCTCGCTGGGGTTCATTGGACCTCTGAAGAATCTTCTTATCCGTGGAGAACAGTTTTGAGTCGTCTATTTTCTTCCTCTTCTTCTTCTTAATGTCTGCAATGCCATCTGAATCAATAAGTTTCCTCCTCGTGTTAGTGTTATCATCTTCTGGGCCATCAAGCTTCCTCTTTTTCTTAATAGCATCAGGACGAATGGGTGGACCATGTTTCCTACCACCTTTGGTTGGATCATCAGGCCTGATGAGAGTTCTATTGAGCTTCATGCTCGGCTTATCACGAGTTTTCTCAGGAGGAACATGCAAAGAAGTAGAAGGTGCTTTACCGGAGTTAGCATCACCCCTCTCTATCTCATCTTGTGGCATTAAAACCAAACTCTTCTGATAGACAACAGAGCGATACTTCAAGAACAACGGGAAGGCAGTTTCTTGGCAGCTCCTCTCTACTCCATGAAAGGGATTGATGGCAAGAGCACATAGGTCTTGCAGTAGCGTTCGAAGCTCTTGCTCCCCGAGGTCAGTGGCTATCTTTGCTTCCGAAGGTGAGGCAAGGGCCAGTAAACCATCATTCTTCTGATTGTCCATCTGGCTATCAAGTGGCATTCCTGACTCTTTTTCCACTGCTTCTCCCCTGGCAATGTTGGTAGGGGGTAATGCAGCATCCAAAGTGGCTTGACTTCTTATTTCCTTCTTTGTTTTCTTCTTATTCAGAGTTACATTATCTTGACTCAATTCTTGCTCATTCATTATTTCTTTCTTTCTCTTTTTTTTCTTTGTAACCAGGGTTGCATTTTCAGCACTCAATTCCCCCGCATGCTGCTTCAGTAACTTTGGCTTTTTTGACTTACCTTCCAGAAGCTTCTCAGAACCTTCCAATGGTTTTATATCACTCACCACGGATGCCTGGTGTGTGGATTGATGCTGGCCCTCATTGATGTCAGATACAGAAGCAGAGTTTATACTTGTTTCAGATAAACCTGATCCATCCAACAAAAGTGGGAAAGCAGGGCCTACTTGGCCCGAACTTGTTTTCTTGGTCCTAACGTGGATTGCTTCATCTCTCCGCTTAAATATATATTTGTCCTTTTCCACTTGATCCTTTCTTTTGGTGGGCTCTATCGAGTATTTCTTTTTACCGGAACTCACCAGTCGGCCACTCAAAGGAGCTGAGGAACATAAAATATTTAAAATGGTGAGAAGAAAGCAAAAACAGAGAGCAGGAAAGCTCAAACTTATTTAAAACATAAAACAATATTGCCGTTGAGAACTTGACAATAGAGGAAAAACAGCATTTCAATACCAAAAAAGTGAAGAGAATGATCTAAACAAAACTCTAAATCCTGTCAATACAAAATTAGAGACTTAAGGGAAGCTGTGATCAAGAACAAAATAACTGACACAGGAGATCAGCTGACAGAAACTGGCAGCAACCACAAACTCTATATCATGTGTCAATCGAAACTTAGAGACTTAAGGGAAGCACGAATAACTGACAATGAAGATCAGCTAACAGAAACTGGCAGCAACCACAAATTCTATATCGTGCCAAATCGAAAATTAGAGACTTGAGCGAAGCTGTGATCAAGCAAGAATCAACTTACATACTAGCAGCAACCACAAACAGGCGGAATAATCCAAAAAATAAACAATAAAAAAATGATCAAACAAGATCCAGAGATACATTGACTATTGGTCCCCAATCAACATAATGGGATAAGCCTCTCTGCTGGGCTTAAAGCTACTACTCTCTCAATACCATCTCCTAGAATCATCTAAGTGAAGCTACAGTAGTGACACTTCTGCATGACCGGATGATCCAGAATCCAAAGCCCACGGCAAAGATGAATCTAAAAAAGCCACATTTCTAATGCTCAAGGTCCCATTTCATGCCCAGTCATATAAAAGTCAAATATTTGGATTTCTGAAAGCTAAACCTACTCAACAAAAATTGCTAATGATGAGTCAAGGAAAGTAGGAAACAAATTAAAATCCCAATCTACAATCTACACCTTTTACTCTATATCAAAAGTAATCTCCTTAAGAAGTTTGGGGCTTTTAGATGAAAGAGTATGATTCTCTTTTTTGTTATAAGATTAATTCAACCACCCAAGCATTCTTTAGTCTAAAATCAAGCATATAATGAATAGACTGAGTGAGCTTTCACACTGTGCTTTCAAGACAGTGGTGCATGTATGTAAAATCCCATAGCTCTTAATAACTACCATGCAAGTAAACTCATGAGCCTAAGCAAAAGTCAATAATACTAATTCTCTATAGAGCATAGAAAGTGAAACAAAATAGCCAGTGTAAAAATTAACCTGGAACGAAACCAGAATGAGAGGAATACCTAAGGAGTTAACACGACATAGATAAGAACAAGTAAAAGAAACATAGCAATCATTTAATTGTACGCGTCGAGATAAACAGGAAAAAAATGGATGAAGAAGAAGAGATCAATCAAGGTATAAATTGCTGCCTGTAAAATTACAATTAGGAATCAGCAAATAAGATGCATCTGAAAAACTGGAGAATCCACCTCCTAGAAGGCATTGGATAACACAATTCATGGAAATTTGCTTAATTTGCATACAGCAAATAATTATAATGTGCATGTAACTTACAAGTGAAGGAAGACATATTAATTCAATATCATCAATCTGTATACATTAACTACATCTGCCAACATGAAGCATCCTAAAAACAACTACTCAAGACTTCATATCCTACCTTATCCTTATAAAACATCATTTAAGTTTCATGTCTTGTGGTCTTTTGGTGCTACAAAAGACAACTTAGTATATATCCAGTCTTATAGTAAAAGAACATAAAACACAAAATAATCCAAAATAGCATGCAAGAATACCTCTAGAAGGATTCACAGCCATTGGTGCAGTTGGCCGGGGAGGTCGCACTGGTGTTGTTCCAAAGGCTTGTGCATATGTCTCATCAAAATCCTCAAACAATGCCTTCCTGCATGCCAAGGCCGTGGCCTTGTTCTTAATACACTCAATGTTCTGATTCTGGGCCCCTAAAGGTGCCAATGCCAATTGTTTTACCATCGAAATCACCTCATTTGAACGAAAGCTGCTCCTTGCCTTATTTATCTGACTCGAAGAATAAACAACTGGCTCAAAGTCCCCCACATCAACAACAAAGTAGTCCTCCACATTGGACGGCCAGAAATTGAACTCATTTCCACACCGGCATGCCAAACCCAATGCCTGTCTTCTGGAGAGCTCGTCTACAGCTTCTGCCACTGCCTTCACAAAAGACCGTGAAGAAGTCTGCTGCGAGTTTTCCTGAAAGTGTTCTTCAAAGGGAATTAATTCTGCCGGATCATACCAGCCATAGCTACTATCCCCGTAAAATGCTACCAAGACATGGCCATCCCGCTTGCTTCTTTGAACAGATGGAGAGGCAAAAGCTTCGTTGTAAATGTGCCCTGGCCACCACGGGTGTGATTTCACCTTTCCCCACACCATATCTCCAATTTCATACCCATATCCAACAGCTTCATTTGTTCCTTCCGATGCAAATTGATCAAATTCCGATAGCATCGAATCGTAATCATCCACAGAGCTTTTTGCTTTCTTCTTCTTGGGCTTCTTTAATTCTTTATTTTGCAATATTGAAACAGAACTAGATTGATTCCGCGCATCTCCTCCTCCGCTTGCATCGCTGGTTCCAATATCCGCATCTTCTGGCTTCAAAGCCGTATACTCGTTGAAACCATCGGAAAACCTCGGTTCAACTGGTTTATCTTCATCGGCAGGGGAAACTACAGCTGCTTCTGCGATATTATCCGCTGTATTGGATCCCGGACGTTCGGCAGAATCGCTGCCGCTGGTTGAAGGGGGAGTGGGGTCGTCTCCTCTTACGACGTCATTCGCCCGGCTTGACGGCGAACCGGAACCGCCGTTGCTGGTGGCGCTCATCGCGAAAATCGTCCCATACACAGGGAGGCGATCTGTATCAGCCCGAAAAGCTAAAACCGCAATTCAAACAAGGAAAAATCGATAACTATGGGAATCACAGACGATGGATAATTGTGTACTGTATTTGAATTTGGGGAAAAACTAGAACCCTAGGAGACGTGGCTAGGGATTCAGTTGAAACATCGTAAAGTGTTAGCTGTATCATTTAAATTTATGTGAGCTTTTACGAGTAGGGGAGTGATCAATTCCTAAATAATCCAAAACTAAGATTAAATTTAGTCATTAGATTAAAAAATTTAGTGATTAAAATAATGCTATGTATTATATTTTTAATTAAAAAAATTAATAAATAAAATTAGAGGATATTAATGTCAATTCCCTCCCACTAAAATCATCTTAAAACTTTAAATTTATGTTACTCTCTCGATTTAAATTATTTTTTCATAAAAAATATATTAATATAAAAAAAATTATAAGGATTCCAACGAGATCTCAATTCCATATGTTCCGACGACGTTCAGATAATGAAATTTGATATTTTTTATTTCAGTTTTCGTAAATGTTGATAAATAGATTTTTATCAACAAATACATCAAAAATTCTCAATAAAACCATGTAAAAATCTCAATAAATATGTGTTGATATTTTCTTGTACTAGTGTTGATATTCTTATGTCATATTGTTGATATTTTGTAATACACTATGGTGGCGTTCGGTTGACATGACTAAGTATCATGAGACTATCCATTTAGGATTAAGTTGTGGGATTATTTTAGTTGGAAGGGGGAGACTATGACTAATTATCATGAGACTATCCATTTAGGAAGGGCTTAATCTTATGAACCAAACATGATACATCTTTAATCATGAGATTTAATTTTGGCAACCGAACACCCCCTATGTTGATATAAAAAAGACATTCACAAAAATTATCATATGATAACATAATGTCGATATTACCATTTTGTTGATATTTTGTCTACTATTTATTGACAATCGTAAGATTTAATCTCATCCACTCATTTTAAAATCTAAGAGTGGAGATTTGATCTTAATTTTAAATCAGGGTGTTGTAAGTATTGGAATATGACCCTATAGGAGTATATGTTTTAAATTTTAATTTACACATAAATATATGAATTAAATTTTTTTTTTCAAACATAAATATCTGAACTTTCGGTTTTTTTTCACTAAAATAAAATATCTCTCGATTGAATTGATGTAATAATCGTAAAAAAATGCAAATGTGACAAATTCGCCGAGTCTTAAAATGACATTATTTTAATAAAAGAGTGTAATTAGTTTATAAATGCACTAACTTTTAATACAATTTCTAGTTATTTCTTTGAATTTTTAATCAAATATGATTTCAGTTTTTTTCTGATTTTTTTTTCCAAAAAATATTTTTTCAAATTAAAAATTAGCTTGTTCATTGGAAGTGTTAATGTGGAAAATTTGATAGATATCATTAATGTACTCCCTCCGTCCCGGCTAAGATGACACATTGCTTAGCCGGCACGGAGTTTTAGAAGTTATTGCTTAAAGTGTTTAATTGGAGAGAGAGAAGGTGAGTGTAAGTATTAAAGTAGAGAGATAAAGAAAAATGAATATTTTAATAGAAGTGAGAAAAAGTGGTTGAGTGTATTAATTGGAGAGAGAAAGTTACCAAAAAAGAAAATGTGTCATCTTAGTTGGGACAAACTACAAAGGAAAACGTGTCATCTTAAGCGGGACGGAGGGAGTAATTGATAAGACTAATTTCATGCATCGGTTATATGTTTACTTACTTAGTTGTGAAGCCCTACTATAATAGCGAGTTATAAGCCTTAAATAACTTCGAGCTAACACATGTTTAAGGGCCGCCACTGAATGCTTAGGGAGAAGAGTTGTGAAGGAGAAAAAAAATAGGGGAATTGGGTTATGAAGGTATAAGCTTGACGAAGTCCAGGGTAAGGTGTTATAAGTTGGACGAAGTCCAGAAGAGAGGAGGAAATGGAGGAATAAGCTGGACAAAGTCCAGAGGAAAAAAGGGGGGGGGGGAGGAGAAAATAAAAAAATATAATAAATATATATAAGGAGGAATAAGTTGGACGAAGTCCAGTGGGAAGTTGTCTAAAGGGCAGGAAAGATAATAGCCTGACCCAGGAAAAAGGAGGAACTCTCATAACCCGACGCTTCGGTGGTGTGACAATAACTTAAGAGAGAATCGATCCTAACATCCCTGGTGAGGAATGAGTTATCGAGTGAATCCAACAATTGGGTAAGTAAAAGGCTATCTTGACGAGCTGACAGATTGACTAGGTAATGAAAGGAAATGGCCTATTTGGAGGAGTGCAACCTGTTGGATTGACCTTAATCTTGTGGGGACGGTTGCCTAAAAGTTGAAGCTAGCTCATGCCTATGTGTTTATGTGTTTGTATGTTTTTCTTAAACTGTTTAAGTTTTAAATTGTGTCTAGGTCTAGGAGTCCTGTCTAGAGTCTAAAGAGTCGGTCAGGGGATAACCTTGCTTGAAATTAGCCTTATTCTTTTTTCTTTTTCTTGTCTTTATACTTGAGGACAAGTATGGTTTAAGTGTGAGCAGCTTGATAAAGCTAATTTCATGCATCGGCTATATGGTGAAAAGTGTTACATTTTGCTTTGGGTCTAACACGGTTTCTAAGCCAGGTGTGTGACAGAATCGCTAGATCAAGGAGATGTTTGAAGGAAACAGTCTAGCGAAGGAATGAAGTAGAAATGAGCAGAATCTAAGGAAAAAGAAGGCTTGAAGGAGGGAGTCAGTAGCTGAGGGCAACAAAGTCAATCTATACCTCGCTGGGCCCCACTCCAACGCCTATAAATAGAAGAGCATGCAACACACAAATCATCACTCTTTTTTGCTCACTCTTAGCTCACACACAACACACACTTGGGAATGGGAGATCTGGGGTAGTTTCGGTTCCGAAGGGGTTTATTCTTCAGAAATTTCAGTCGTAACACCGTCCGTGTGAGGGCGAAGATACAATCTCTTTAAATTTTAGTTTGTTTTGCACCTTTACGGTCGAACTTCACTTTTGGGAGTCGATTTGGTTGTTTATGCTACTGATTATCTATTCACTTCTGTTAGTTTGCGTTTATCTGTGATATTTCAAGTTGATTTACGTAGATCCTGCTGTTGAGAGTTTATTTTAACAAGTTATATGTTGATCTCTGTTTTTGCTGCTGTGGTGCTCGATCTGAGAATTTGGTGATAGATCTGTGGTTTGTTGATTGATTGGAGGTTGTTAGTTAAATCTGAAGTTATGGAATGTTACTTTTGGCTGGAGTTTGTGTCGGACGCTTGGATCCGAAGTGGATTTAGCGTCTGAGGTTGTATCTGAAGGGAGGAGGTCGAGTTGTGCATGGATTTTGAGTTTTCCGCTTGCTTTTTGTTTTACTTCGTCTAGCATCTGTAGATCTGTTAGTTTTTCTTATTGTTCTTCATTAAAATGGTTTAGATTCAGTCTGCTCTGTTCCGATTTCGCTCATGCTATTTTTTTTCTAAGTTTTTATGCAATTTGGTTGAAGAAGATGATGTCGCTGTTAGTTAGTACCCGAGTTAGTTGTTTTTTCCAGATTTTCATCCGTACTCTGCTTTTTCAGTTAGGGTCCCCACAGTCAGTTTGTTACCCAGATCTAGGTAATTAGAGTAGTTTCTTAGATCCAGTGATTGTTCGGTTTAATTTTCGTGCATGCTTTGTCTGCTTTCGCCTAGGTCTAGCCGTTAGCGTGGCAGTTTAAATTCCCAAGTTAAGTTTATTTTCCTCAACCCGAAAAAATGCGTGGCAGCAGCTAACCCCAAAAACAAGTCCAAATCCTTAAACATGATTGTTACGCATCCATCTCTGTGGGATCGATCCCTACTTCCTTATGCTAGGTTTAGTAAAGTGGTTGAGGGTTTTTGAAAGAGTGCTCTGTGTGTCCGACGGCCAAGATTTTTCGACGACCAACGAGTTCCTAGACCGCGTGATCTAGTGGATTTGCCGGACCAAGGAAACCTGTTATATTCTTTCTGTGCACACAGCGTGTTAACCGAGAGTAATCCCGTTCTTTTCAGTAATCAAGATTAAGATATTAGGGATAGGGCTTATGAATCTATGATTAAGAGCCTTTCATCTATAAAACTTGAGTGATTATTCTAAGGGCATGTTTGATACTGCAGATATGCCCAGAAAATGACTGTTATCTAGTCAAACACCTGTGTTTTATAGACATGAAAATTTTCAATTGGCCCGTGAAAATTACAACGCCCTGAAGAAGCCCAAGTATCTAATCACATGTACGCCTTTTACCTTTTCGACCTCTTTTCATCTGAAAGTATTCACGTCTATTCAAAAAAGATTTTTTGGCATCAATGCCCTCCACTCAATTCAACTCATTTGTTGTCATTTTACCCTTTCTTCTCTCCCGAACTGCTGGTGGAGAGAAGGTGATCGATAAAGTAATTGGTCGGAGGAAATCCTTGTCGATCCTCGGGTGAAGAACAAACAGTGGAGGCATCGATAGAGTTTCATATGGAACTAAATCGATTCGAGTGGTGCCGCTAGATGGACCACCTCTGATTCGAGAAGGAGAAAATATGCTTACATCAATCGATGTAGACGAATCTGTGAGTGATGATTGAAATAGGAAACTTCATCCAATATCTTCCGACGAAAAACTCGCTGGATTTCGAATGAAGAGCGAAATCGTGCCCTTCATTTTATGGGTTAATATTTTAATATTTTTTGTGGATGGGGGTAGGGGACTGTTCCTGAGAATGTGATGAAATTTAGATTGTAATAACATGTAATATTTGATGGGGTTTATGAAAGATTTGGTATAAGGGACGTTGCTTTTGTTTATAGCTAGAGAAAATTTATGGTGTTAAGTGCAAATTGAAACAAATTAGAATTCTGGATTAAAATTGTTTGTTCTTATTTTGCTCTTATTTCCTGGTTTATTGAGGTAAATGAGCATTTTTTGTTTATTCATTCTCATGAAATGTTAAAAAGATGAGCAATTTTTTGTTTTGTTTGCACCGTTGAAATGTTCTGAAAAAGGAAGGGGTGAGAATAGTCAGATTTGAGGTCGTCGTCCAAAGAGATGAGAGAGTACTATTTTTTCGGCAGAACAAATTGATGAAATATTAACAATAAATAAAGGGTAAAAATTTAATTCGTGTGACTATTATACAACCCATCACGTTTTCATCTTCTTTTTTCTTTTGTAATAAATGCATGAGTAAGAAAATAGTTTATGGTCATGTCTGGTCAATTTTCTTGATTATTTTCTTAGTAGTCCTTTTCTTAGCAGGGCCATCAAACAGACCCTAATGTTGCAACTTTTTGTGAGTGAATCATATTGAACGTGAAAATGTATAAACAAAAGTTCATGATAAATGATTATAGAAAGAAAAATTAACATGATTTATTAATATGCATAGTATGGGATTATATAAAAGTATAACCATGTTTGGCTAGATAATTATGAACATTAAAATTGATCTTCTCCAAAATCGTCAATTTATTTTGAGAGACTAACTTGACTAAGAAGCTTCATATCAATAAGCCAATAAGTTACTCAGCCAAATTCATAAATAAAAAGATGTCAGAAGGTGTGATTTGACTGATTTGTTTGGTGCTACAAAGTAACCCGCCTAAATCAGATCACACACCTACGAAATTTTGGATATAATCTTTAATTTATTAAGCTTAATCATTTCCGGTTATAATACTCTTTCTTGGGACTCTAATTTCATTACCCATTATCGCCATTTGTTATATTTTTATACGAAGAGTTCCAAATGAGCCATCATACAAACTTCGTTCACATGCAACATGCCTACCATAAACTTCCCTTATAAACCTCTTCAACAAGATGTGGCGTTGGCCTCAACTAAGCTCCTTTTCACCGATCTCATATTTGAATGGTTGACAACATGAAAATGACCAAATTTTGTTGAGTATGCTTAGAGAGACCTGCCCCATAATCTATGATCATCTTTTACCATATATCTTAACATCTCTAGCAATATGTGTAGTCGTAATACAAAAATTGGATACCACATCACCAAATAAATGAAAAATTCATTGTTTAGTTAGGGGTATTCGCAATAGGACCGAGAAATCCTCCTTACGCGATCAGTAGATTTATCAGCCCTACCAATAATCTTGCCCCAAGGATAGGGCACGCCGATCGACACGAGATTGATGCTATTCCAGGCTTATGACCGAGGCCGAGTTCATTTAAAAAAAAAAATTCTTAGGGCATGTTCAGTTCCCAGAAATAGCAAGAATAAGGACCAATTATAGGGAAGTTCTGATTCTGATGTTCAGTTTTCAATACTAATTTTTTGCAAGCCCTATAATTCTTAAGGGCCCACACTATTCCTTCAAGAATTTGAGAAAATGAAATCATGGCCAGGAGGAGGTATTTAAAAAAAAAACTCTTATATGAAGGAGGAAATTACAAATAAACTCCTATAGAAAGGAGCGAAATTACAATTGATGTCAAGAGGGCTCGAACTCGGCATCTCATACAATAATGTCTAAGCTCCTTGCCGCTAGGACAAAGGCTCTGGACAAAACTGAACGAAATTGGACACCCTGCTCAAACCCACAATTGAAGAGAAGTTTACTTTTTTGACCCCTATGTCATTTACACTTCTCCCTTCATTTTCATTTCACCCAATTTGTTCCGGCCGCCATCAAGCTATTATAAGCGGCGATGCCAAAGAAAAAAAATCCAAATTCGCCAAGTAGCTCAAGCGGCCAGCGCCGGAGCCCTCTGACAGCAAGCTCCGCGAGCTCCTCTTCATCCGCACTGGGGTTCCTCGTAGTGCTCTCGCAGAACCTTAGCACGGAGAAGAAGAAGAAGAGCTCCGAGTTCAAGTTGTTCAACGGCAAAAACATAAGAATTCACTGTGGAACGGCCTCGCGACCATCTGGGCTAAGGGGAGGAACAACAGGTGGGTGGAGTTTCACCAGTTCAAGAGAGATCTGTCGAATCGGCACAATATAAATTCTGCCGATAAATTGCCACCTTTTTTCTGTATGTATTTCTCTTCAACGACAACTAATTTTCGTTGATTTTATGGACTGTCTGTTTCCTTTCTTCTATCTCTCTCCAATTGTGATTACATTAGCTTACTCCTTCCAATAATACAACCAATAGAGAGAGAGAGAGTCTTATGTCGCGGAGAAGAAAAGGGGTAAGTTTTGTGGATGTGGATTGGGATCGCCAATGGAGATGGGGATAGGACGGGGGAATTTTATGAGGGCATTTTTGGCAAGTCGTGCAATTTTAAAAAGTGAATTTTGAATAAACCAACACCAAATCACGTAAACCGAACACCTGTGATAATATTCATTACTGTGGGCCCCATATCATGAAATCTCAACTAGATTTATATCTTCACCTTTCACTCCAAAGAAGGTGAACACGTCCTTAATATTTACACTATAAATACCTCACTTCTCATCTTATTTCATTCACCCATTTATTTATCTTTTTCTATTTTCCTACTCTCAACTCAAAATGAATCTCGACAACGATGAGATTATGAGTGCCTTTAGCGGGCCATGTTGGACTACAGTATGCAATATTACCAGCACATGATGCAACAACAACGACAACTACAAGAAAAACATGTACGTAATCATCCATCGGGAACCAGTCTTTTGAGAGTCTGCCGCAGTCGTCGAACAACTAGTCGCAGAGTAATTTGCCGACGAACCACAGTGGGGCCAAACTGTTTTTCGCTGGATTTTAGAATGCGACATTCTCTTTTCGTACGCATCACGTTGGAGATACGTTATGAATACCTCCAGTAGTATCCCGACGCTAGCGACAGACCCAAACTGTTGACGCTGCAGTAGTGTAGGGTTGCAATTAGGCTGTTGGCTTATGAAGGCGCGCAACAGATCTTTTTGACGAGTATCTCCACGTCGATGATATGACTGGGTGCAAGTGTGTGGAAAACTTCTACTGAAGAGTTGTTGAGGCTTTCGGCATCACATATTTGCGAAATCTAAGTGCTGCTGATTACCAATCCTCGCTGAATTTGCACAAGAAGACTCACGGATTTTTGTGTATGCTGAGAAGCATAGATTGTTTGTACTGGACATGGAAGAATTTGGTCCCCCAACCCTATACTCCACCCCAACGCAATATGATAAAAGAAATTTGGTCACATAACCGTTGCAGCTTATTTGTACCTGGTTTTAGTTTGTTTTTTGTTGCACTTTTTTTTTGTTTCTCGTTGTATTTTGTTCGTATCACGTTCTTAAATCTATGTTATTTTACTTAATTTAATAACGTAAAAAATCGTGGTGAAAATGAGAATAGATGGATTTTAAGGACAAAATTTAGGGCGCAACGCTACTGCATGTGCTGAGGGCGAAAAAATGAGGATATGCGGATACAAGGGGCACTAAGTGCCCCAACATTAAGATCCGCTTATTACAAAATCAAATAGACCATAAATGAATATTGCAAAAGACACGGGAGGGTTATATAATTATGAGAAAAAAATGGGTTAGATGTGGATAGATTGAAAAGTTGGCGAAATACATATATTACCCCAAATAACCCCTGTGGGCTGTGCGTAATTTCCACATATTTACGACGCTTCCACCATTCGCATTTCTCACCGATCTGAGATTTGGGATTCTGATCGGAGAATTCTCAAATGACGGCGGTGGCGGCGATGTCCAGAGGAGGCTCTAGCCTTTCTTATCCGGAGCGGTTCTACGCGGCGGCCTCCTACGTCGGCTTTGGCGGATCTCCTACCTCCGCAGCTAAAGGTGTCGCCTCAAAGTTCTCGAATGATGCAGCATTGCTTCTCTACGCTCTCTATCAGCAGGTTTTATCTTCGCCGAATTCCGTCTCTTCTTAGTCGCGCTTCCGCATGCGCCACTTTTTGCCCAGTTAATTGATGCTATTTCGTCTGATCCACTCACCTTCATTGTTGCATATGCGATTCTGTCTGGTTTCTTGGAAAATTGTCCCCAAGTCTTTGCAATTTCATCCCGAAATGCGGATTTTTGAGTGTTGAGAGTTGTTTTGGCTGATCTGTTAGCAGTTCTTATGCAAATCAGCATGTATGGCTTGGCTTGTTATTCAGTTTGCTTGATCCGCCGCCGTAGTCAGGCTATTTTCTTGTTTGAGCATCCTAGTTGTTATTTCCGATTCATTAAAAACAAAAACACATGCCATCTAACTCATAGATTTGGATCTATATATCTGCATCATTGTTTCCATATCAGTAAATCTTGTGCAAATTGAAATTGACTTCACATTTTCTCTAGTTCAGCATTCTTGAGAATTTTCTTTAGCCCATCAAACTGGCTTGTCAATATTCTTTTCTGATTCATGCTTGTTTCTTGTCAATATTGCTTGTGGTTTTCCATCTCGCGAGTTTGTAAAATGATGGGTTTAGTCCGAATCTTGGCTCATTTGACCCAAAATTAGTTAATAAGGCAGGTTCCTCTCTGATCTCATCGGTTACAGAAAAATTCGATGAATTGCTGTTTTTTTTGCTGCTCCATGGCAATTAAGTTGTCAGTTTTGTGCTAGTTAGTTGCAGCTATGGGTTTTTCTTGACTGGTTTAAAAATTTCAAATGGGAAAAACTGTTTCTAAATGAATAAGTGTCTAATTGTTCTGGAATATATTGTTTACCTTGCCTGTGCAGATCTCTACTTGGACAATTTTCTTACAAAAAAACCTGGCTTCACTTTTTGCATTTCTTTTGTATGCATATAGGTTATATTTGCTTTAGGGAGTGCTTGAGAAATGCGACATTCAATTGTGTTTTTGTAATTACAATTTACAAATCATTCCAAGAGATGTGTGAACTTGTAAACTTAAATTGTGAAAAACGTTGTCGTTGGCTTTAGCATGACCACCCTTCCAAGTTTTAACTTCTTATGTTAATAAGACGGTAAATGGCATTTTTTTTTGTTTAAAGTTTGTAAAACACTTGATACTTTGCTAACTCTTGGTTGTTAAATACTGTCATTTTATGATCTCAGGCAACTGTAGGACCTTGCAACAATCCTAAGCCTAGAGCTTGGAATCCCATTGAGCATAGCAAATGGACAAGGTTTGCTTGATTAGACTGTACAATTTTTTGACCTATATGCTTCTGAAGCCATGTTTTACTAATTTACATTCGTGGGCTCTATTGGATTCTCCAATTATGGCATTATTGTTTAGGGAAATTGGTTTCTAAAATCATGAACTTTGTCTAAAATTTGGTATTTCCCATGAACTTTGAAATTGGTATATAATATCACGAACTTTGCATTTTGTTTGGTATTTCCCACGGCATGTCTATTACTATATTTGACTAACTTACGAGGCTTTTTCATCATACTTCACACAATTAAATCAACGTGATTTTCAACGTAACTTTTTATCCTACATGTTATGAACTTAAAAAGTGGTTCAAAATATTATAAAACATATCACGGTTGCCTACGTTAAATAAGATTTTGATGAAAATATCTTATTTGAGTGAGTTTGGGAAATACCAAACAAAATACAAAGTTCGTGATATTATATACCAATTTCAAAGTTTATGGGAAATACCAAATTTTAGGTAAAGTTCATGATTTTAGAGACCAATTTCCCTATTGTTTATAAATGACTCCATGCTCATTTTTCTGTATATACCGATGACTAAACTGTACTGACAGAGTCGAGCAAAATTAGCAATGTGTCTCTAACTGAGAGCTGTTAAATTTGTTTGTAATTGTGTACATCCATTATATGGTGAAATAGGTTTCGTTTCACTTGTACTTGTCACCAAGTGAGATGATAGAGAACCAGGAAAATATGCTGGTTTTAAACACTGAAAGTTTTACTTTCTTTCATGACTGAATGGAAAATTATATCTCTAAAAATCAGATCATGAAAACCTGTCAAATCAAGCAACACAAGTTAATCTAGTATCTTCTTATCCTTATACTTGTTGTTTTTCTTTTGAAAGAAGAGAAGGGGTACAGATGTGAATATTCCTATAGTAAATTTTAAATATTTAAGTTGTTTAATATTGGAGTGGCTAAAAGTTTCAATGGATCAGTCATAGAGGAAGATATGAAGCTAACTTTATTATATATAATCAATAATAGGAGCATGCTTGTGGTTTTACTGTTTCTTCCTTTTCTTTTTCAGAATGTTCCAGCATATAGTTACGCCTTAAAATATACGGGATGAAAACTTCTAGGAAAATTAATCAATTCCTTAAGCCCATGTTGAGTTCTAGATCTAATGGAGCTTAGTGTAAATGTGGCCATATCATTAAGTCTCGTGCTTCATAATGTGGGAATTGGTGTACATTTTTGCTGAAACTTGGAGGCAACTATGTCTTTCCTTAGTCAAATTACTTCTCTTGGAAAAGTGGAAAGTAACTATTCAATGTATCAGATGGGTTTGAGTGGCCTAGGTTTTTGTACATGGCTGACTCAAACTGCAAGCTCCGACCTGGTCCTTGACTCCTTGTTCAAGGCATCTTAGTGTTTATGTAATCAACAGATTAGTTTAAGCTTGATTCTACACACATTCATACATCAATATTTACACATTATTGCTGCTTATGAATGTCCAAATTAGTTCTAGGTAAAATTATATTGCAATATACTCCCTCCGTCCCCAAAGAGTGTGAACTTTGGGTTCGACACGGGTTTTAATAAATAAGGGGAAAAGTAAGAGAGAGAGAGAGAGAGAGAGAGAGAGAGAGAAAGGGTAGTGGAAATAATGTTAGTGGAGACTGGAGAGTGGGGTCCACATTATTATAATGGTATAAGTGTTAATGGTGATGGTATAAGTTGTAAATAAAATATGTATAGGGGTAGCATGTTGTTTGAAATTTTCAAAATTAGAAAGTTCATACTCTTTAGGGACGGACGAAATAGGAAATAGTTCATACTCTTTGGGGACGGAGGGAGTATATTATATTTCCATGTTGGATCAGTGAGATGGATATCTTCTCTTAATTATATGATGTACTTGTTATTACTGTTATTTTATCTCAAAAATTGTGTAACTTAGATTTCTTGTTTCTGTAGCTGGAATGGGCTTGGAAACATGGCTTCCACAGAGGCTATGCGGCTCTTCGTCAAAATATTGGAGGTTCATATAAACCTAACCTACTAAGTCTCATATGCACTCCCTCCGTCCCTTAAATATTGTCACAGTTTGACCGGGCACGAGTTTTAAGAAATGTAATTGAAACTGAGTTGAAAAGGTTGGTAGAATGTGAGTCCTACTTTTAAAGTATTAGTTTTATAATAAAATTTGAGTGAGAATAAGTTAGTGGAATGTGAGGTCTACTACCTTAAATGGCAAAAAGTGAAATGTGACAAATTTTGTGGGATGGACGGAAATGGAAAAATGTGACAAAATTTTACGGACGGAGGGAGTATATTTTATAGGGTGCTAAAATGTCCAACCTCTGAACAGGAAGAAGATCCAGGATGGTATTCGAGAGTAGCAGACTTTGTTGCTGAGCCTGTTATAGATGTAGAAATAAATGTGAGTATCTATATTCTATGCCACCACTGTCATTTGGTATTTTGTTTCCTTTTTTCCAACTAATTATTGATTTAATTTTCTTGGTATGGTCACTAGAAATATTCTCAGAGCATTTGGAACTTGAAACTGTTGGATGCTTGTTTATGTTGTGACAACCCCTCTTATGTTATACTCCCTCCATCCCATGTCACTCGCACTTTTCATTTTTTAGATCATAAATTTGAGATTGATTTTTAGTGTAATTATATTAGTATTTTAAGTGTAATGAGAAATCACTGCACAAGGGAAAGCTTAATTAACTCTAATATATTAATTAAATTTCTTACTTAAAGTAGAATTAGTGTAAGTAGTTTGAGACAAGCCAAAATTGAGAAGTGTGAGTAACATGGGACAAAGGGAGTACAATTCTCTTGTATGAATCGAAGTTTGCTGAATTTGTGCTTTGTATTTGAGGATTGTGGTACATTTATTCCATTTTGAAGTATCTACTTGCAGTTAACTTTAGATTATTTGGCTATCACCTACGTAAGATGGAAAATTCAGGAAAGAATCTTGTTGTGTGATATTCTAATTAAGTTCCTGTGGTAAATGCTAATTTTCTCCTATTTTCTGAACTGTTGTTTCCAGAAAACATGACTTTTGATATGTTTGTAACTTGTGCTTGCTTTGTTATTGTTACAAGTTCTGGTTTTTGATCTGTTATTTTATTCTTGTCATGTTACAGATACTTTTATATTCTTGTTTTATGGCGGCTTTCTTTAATACTCCGTAGTCACGTACTCATGTTTCATTCGTTCTGCTTTGCCCCTCCTTTCTCTTGGAAATGCCACTTTGATCTTACTCCAGCCACTCTTATGTGTCTTTCTTGTATTGATGAAAAAAGAGAAACAAGTGGTGAAATGCGTAGTATGTGTGCACATGGAGAGTGCAGATTCTTAAGCTCTATCCATGCTATCATAGTTTCTGTAATCTGAATTCTTACTCTCAATTTTATTTGATCATTCTGGCTGCTCAGCATAAAACAGAGGCCGTGGCAGCCTTTGATAATAGAAATGTCATCATAGAGTCAAAGACTATTACCACAGAAAATGGTAGCCTTTCAGAAACCCAGGATAAAGATGTTGTGTCTGAAGGACTTGGATCAGTTAATGTTTATGACCAGTGGGTGTCACCTCCTATATCTGGCACACGTCCAAAAGCCCGATATGAGGTATTGGAATTCAATCTGTATTACTTTTCTTTGCATTTATTCGATTTATATACACACACATACTAGTTTAGAAATTAATATGGGTTGATGGATTTGCAGCATGGGGCAGCTGTCATTGATGATAAGATGTATATATTTGGTGGAAACCACAATGGTCGTTACCTAAGTGATCTCCAGGTACTGCAATACTGGTATTTGTGTATGTCATATATCTTTGTATTATGGCTTATAAAGTAAATTAACAAAGTAAGTTTCATATAGCTGGTATCTATAGTGCTCTGATATATGGAAATACCAAAATAAAGAAATAAAGAAAAAAAGGTCTATAAGTTTCTAAATTCTAAACATGTTGTATCTCTCTTGTATATTCCCTTCAGACTTTCTAGGTTTCTGTCTTATGCCAATCCACATTATCCACCAATAACAACAATATATGGTTTCTAGTCTCTTTTATTGAGCTTTCTGAAGACCTGACTTTTGTAAACTCTCTTCCTCTGTGCATTAGGTTTTAAATATGAGAACCTGGACTTGGTCTAGAGTTGAAGTTCAAGCAGGGACAGGGGGCACCACAACTCCATGTGCTGGCCATTCATTGGTTAGGAACAGAACTAAGTTTTACCTGCCATATGAATATCTATTATAGCATAAATTAGTTATCAAAGTCTTTAGATAATTGAATATGATGTGCTTATATACTCTGTTTAGATTCCATGGGATGGGAAGCTTCTTTCAGTAGCTGGACATACGAAGGATCCTTCTGAAAGCTTACAAGGTATTGAGCTGCATGCCAACCTTTGTAATTTTATCCTATTTCATTTTTTGGACAATTTGAAAATTTAGGAAAATATTTTTAAAACTAATTTTGTTGGCACATCCTGAATGGAGATTGATACAGCCCTTTTATGTCAAAGATATTCTAGTCAAGAGTTTTAAAACCAGAAACATCCATCATTAACTGTTCTAATTATGCTCTAGTCTTTCAACGGTTAGTCCTTTATTAAAATGTTCAATTCAATGCATTTGCCTGAACGTTAACTGTTGCCATTTTCTCTATATTAAAACCCTGGTCGGATTTCTCCTACTAAATTTGACTTCCTGACTTCAGTTTCATATTATTATGCCACTCAATGCCTTATCAACTTTTTTATGACAGTAAAGGTTTTCGATCTGCAAAGTTGTACATGGTCCACCTTGAAGACTTATGGAAAGCCTCCGGTATATCTCCATAGTGCCTAGATAATCTTTTCATCAAGTAATGATTTAAAAATATATATGTTGTTCTTGAGCTCCTGTTTTTGTTTTTCTGACTTTCTTTATACTGCTTCTGGGAGTTTAATCTCCTTTTTTTATGATTAATTAATAGCTTTCTGATGCAGGTAATTGCTTTTATTGTTCAAAGTTTATTTTCAATATTTCGAATGTGAATTGTGCTCTGTCAATTAGGTTATCATCTAACAGAGCTTGTAATTTTTGTTATAGTTCTGAATTTTCTTTTTTTCATTTTTGTCTCTACTTCATAGGTGTCTCGTGGAGGCCAGTCGGTGACCCTTGTAGGAATGACTTTAGTAATATTTGGTGGGCAGGATGCAAACAGATCTCTTTTGAATGATCTGCACATTTTAGACTTAGAAACTATGACCTGGGATGAAATGGAGACCGTGTAAGATTTCTTATCTTTGATGATTTAAGACATGTATGAAGATTCCTCAGGATGGTATCATTGTTTCGCGTGATGGTTTCATAGTCTGTGGTTGTTTGTTTCCATCATGAAAGAAAATTTAAAATTTAACATATTAGCATTGTGATATGTACTTCTCATTTGGTCAAATGAAGTGTAGGCTGTAATAGAATATCCCTGCAAGTAAAGCATGTATTTGCTACTAGTTTCTGCAAATATTTTGACAGTTCTTCAACTTTTGATTAAGGGAGAGATAACACTCCACTGTGAATGTTTTTCATGAATACAGTACAGCTTGTTAATTTGAAAGGCTTGTTCTCAAATGTTACTGGATGTATGAGTTGTATGTCTACTCATCAATTTTGGCCCTTGCTGGCCACCATTCTGCAGGGGGGTTTCACCTTCTCCAAGATCTGATCATGCTGCTGCAGTGCATGCAGATCGCTACCTTCTTATCTTTGGTGGGGGCTCACATGCAACTTGCTTTAATGATCTTCATGTTCTCAACCTTCAAACTGTGAGATATATGACTTGATTTGTATCTCTTTGGTTCTGGAGTTCCAAATCAATATCTAGCAGAAATTTCCATTAATGTTTTTATGTTTTACATATGGCGCTATAGATGGAATGGTCGAGACCAACACAACAGGGTGAGATACCTAGCCCTCGTGCTGGCCATGCAGGTGTCACACTTGGAGAGAGTTGGTTCATTGTCGGCGGAGGGGACAATAAGAGTGGTATGAATGGGATGAATAATTTAATTATGTTATTAATCTGGATTATTGTTATTGCATATTGCATTCATGGGCCTTATCATCTAGTGTGCATTCATAGTTTATTAATGTGGAATTCATGGAGATTTGAGAACACAATTGTTACCAATCACATCGAGACATATGATGACTTTTCATTCAAAGGGACTAGTTGTTGTTCTTAAATATCTTCGAAGATCTGGCCGAAATATATAAGCATTATTTTGATTTCCGTGCTTTCAGTATCTTGTTGCTCCCTCCGTCCCACATTAAGAGTCACATTTTCCATTTCGGTCCGTCCCACAATAATAGTCACATTTCACTTTTACCATAAATGTGGTAAGTAGGTCCCACATTCCACAAACTCACCTCACTCACATTCTATTATAAAACCAAGTATTAAAAAGTGGACCCCATATTCCACTAAGTTTTCCAACCCACTATAACTTTTGCCCACGCCAAATGTGACTCCTATTATGGGACGGAGGAGGGAGTATAATTAAGTAACCTTGCCATAAGTTCAGCCAAATATATTGATGTTTGGGAAGCCAGAAATCAGAAGGGATGGTTAGGAAAAGAATTTTAATGTATGTGGTGATGTATCAAATTGCATCTAGCATAAAAACATGTTATACAGAATCACTAAGATAGGAACAATTTTTCCCATTATAGTTTACACCCATAGCTTTCTAGACCAAGAAACCAATATTTTCTTTCTTCTTAAGCCCCCCCCCCCCCCAACACACACACACACACTTTTTTTTAACCTTACTGAAATATTCATTTGTTTGAATTTGTCCTTTAAACTTGTCCCAAGTGTGTAAAGTAATCTTACCACTTCATGGATTTTCATCTTGTGTGAAAAAATCTCATATTGCTTTGCTCCTCCCAAGTGATGACTCTACTTTCTGAAAAATTATGTTACTTCTTAAGCTTTCTCATTTCTTATTTATGCATGCAGGAGCCTCTGAGACTGTTTGTCTTAACATGGCCACATTGGCTTGGTCAGTTGTTACTAACGTCCAAGGGCGTGTTCCTCTTGCAAGCGAGGTATTGAACAGTGCTCTCTACCTTATAACTTCTCATATCCTACTTGAAACCTTACAATGGCATCATGGAGATGATGTCTTATTATTTGGAACATGAATGCTGGATCAGTGAATAAAGAGTTACTGGCAGTTATATGCTGCAGCAAGTTTTTGATCTTATTCTGTGTAAAAACAAGCAGGAAATAGAATTTTATGGGACAATTGCAACTCTCATATTTATGATGCATGTGGAACAACCTTCTACCATAATTTCATGTTATTAGGAGCACACGAAGATAATTCTTGTTGTTGGTGCTTACATGGAAAGAACACCATACTGCCATTGAATGAATGTGTTTCATTTTTTTTGAAAAGTGCAATTAAGCCACTAAGAAACACTGTTTACAGGGTTCAAGTTTGGTCCTTAGTTCCTATGGTGGTGAAGATATCCTAGTTTCATTTGGAGGGTATAATGGGAGGTACAACAATGAGGTCTGAACAACTATTTTCTTTTTCCCTTTCTGAACATAAAATACTTTTATAAAACACTCCCTCAATGCATTTCAATTATATGCCTTCAGGTCCATGTACTTAAACCAAGTCATAAATCAACTCTGCAATCAAAGATGATGGAGAGACCAGTACCTGATAGTGTATCAGCTGTTCAAAACTTTACAAATGCTACCAGAGATGTAGAGTCGGATTTAGAAACTGGCCAAGAAGGAAAAATAAGGGAAATTGTTATGGACAATAATGATGCCGAACCAAAGGTAAGCATTATTGTTTTTACCATTGTCAATCCTAGTAACCATGAGAGGCCTTGTGGGATTTTCACAAATTTCTTATATGCAAATCTTAACGGGTTTCTTTTTTTTAAATTCTTTTTCTTTTTTCTACTTTGGGTGCTTTAACTTGAACATTATGTCGAGGTATTGGTAGATGGGTTTTACTATAAAAGTTTTCTGCTTACTGTGAGCAGGATGACTGGAAATGATATAAAAAGAATGGTTGGTCTGTGGGACAATTATTCATCTTGCAGTATTTTTCTCACGAATGCAGATTACCTGCTGAGATTGTTAACTATTACTATTAAATTCTATTCATATTATTTTGGATGCACAATCACTCTTCCTGAAATTTAAAAGAATTTTTATGCTGTATTGCTATTTTTCACCCAGACTACCAAAATTGAAGAGACAAATGATCGTCTTTTAGCTGCCCTCAAGGCAGAGAAAGAAGAAATAGAGTCCTTGCTCAATAAGGAGAAAATGCAGGCACTCAAACTAAAGCAAGGTTTGACTGAAGCAGAAAAACTGACCGCAGACATGTACAAGGTAATTCTTCTACTATGTATTATTCCATCAAGTACTTAGCCTGATTGCAGTTGCTCCAATTTTATACAAACATACAGATGATTCAGTTTGATTGATATATGCTTCTCTCATTGGTTCCTCTTAGTTTTAGTCAGATGAGTTCTTGAGCAGACTTCTTTTTCATGTATATATGTTACAACCTATAACTAAATGCTTTATGAGGTCTAGCAATTTCACAAAGTACAGTCTACCTAAATGTCGACTTTAACAAAGAGCAAAGTCTATATTTATTGGCCAGATCAAAGCTTGTATTTAGATTTTTTTTCAGAAATTGTTCAACCCGTACTTGGAGTTAGAACCATATTTATTCAGTGCTTGGTTGTAAAGAATTAACTTATTAGGGCTTCAAATTGAACATTCTTATTTTCATTACTGCCATGTGGATTTCAGATGTTGTAGAACATTAAAAATCAATTATTATGACTGTTATCTCATTCTCATAAAAATTATGACTGTTATCACGCTTAATGATATGATTGCACTTGATTCAGAAATCAAAGACACAAACTAGGGAACCACTTCCTGCACATTATGACTGTTATCTTCCTTAAGGACATGTGCTATCAGTTGTAACCTTTTACCTAAGTAAAGTTCAGTGAAAAAGCTAAATGATTTTGCAGGAACTCCAATCCGTTCGAGGGCAGCTTTTAGCTGAACAATCAAGATGCTTCAAACTTGAGGTCCGTAGCATATAATTAATGCCTAATTTTATGGTAAATGTTGGTTAATAAGAAGTAAACTATCTATTGATTGTATTAGGTTCTTGAGGGAAGGTGAAATATCTGTAACATAATTTGGTTGATAAGATCTTGGGTTCATTATTTATTGAAATGAACTAACATACAACACATAGTAGAATCTGATAAGTGCTTACAACACATCTTTTTTGTTACAAATAAAAAGGAAAAAAAGAAAGAAAAATGGTATATTACTATTAATTTGTTAGTTTAGCAATGAAGATTGCGAATTTCCTGGTTGCACTTCTCCCAGTCCGCCTCGTAGCTTGTATGTTAATTGCTTTGACTAACAGGTAGATGTTGCGGAGCTAAGACAGAAGCTACAGACAATGGAGAGCTTACAAAAGGAACTCGAAATCCTGCAGCGACAAAAGGCTGCTTCAGAACAAGCTGCACAAGATGCGAAACAGAGGCAGGGATCTGGTGGTGTATGGGGTTGGCTTGCTGGTTCGCCACCAAACGAAAATGGTGGTGCATGATCTTGATCTTAGCTTTATTACACATTTGAGACTCATTCTTTCAGTTTCCTTAAATTACAAGTCTCATAGTCCATTCTGATTTTGGTGCAAATAAGATCGTAAGGATTCTCAGCCACAGAAGAAAATGTATGCATGTCGAACGAAAGTCTAGGTGTGTAGGCTTTAGGAGGTTGTCAATGCCATATTTTGCTTGATAGTGAGTGTGATTCTTCTATTCAACTTATGTATACTTAGAAATGGATTATATGAGTGAAAATATACATATTTATTTATAATTGCTGGCAGTATCTGCTTGGATTTGTCTGGGTTTAGTTTCAGTCGTACTTTAGTAATCCAAATCTGTAGTCAACAATGACCGTATTTGAACTATGATAACACGAAAAAAGGATGTATATTTGATCCTCATAAACACAGGAAATAAGACGAGAAAAGCAGAGTCTAAGAGTAGAAAGAAAAAGAAGCAGCAATTGCTCGAAGCTGAGATTCAAATTGAGGCCAAGCAGATTCCGGCGACTGAGCGTTCAGTGTAAACAATTTCCCATTCTGAGCGCAGCAAACGGCAACGTTATGGCGCCGGAAAGTGGGGCTCTCAACTTGGAACTCAAGCTCATAATACTTGTTTTTTCTCTCTGAATCCTCTCTCAATCTGGTTCCGATCAATCTCGCCTGCACTTGGCCCGATCTTGTGATGGTTCGGATGAATGCCTCTCCAACGTCGCGAGCTCCTCCAAATGCATCAATCCTGTCAACACAAGATCAAATCAGAAGGAACCAAACGATGCGTTTTAGTGTTTGTGATCCGAACATGCTCACGAGAAATCATTTGGAATGCGCGACGCAAAAACGCTGACATTGAGCTCTCCGGTTGACCCCGGCGGCCCAAACGCCACCACAGGCTCAGTCACATTCCTCCGCGGCCCTCCCCCGCCGCTCAATGAAGGAGGATCCAGAGACCTTTCCGCCTTCTCGGCTGCTCTATACAGTAATCTTTGATCCCCCAACCACCTCTCCGGGTACACAAATTCTGCCACAAAGAGAGATCCCTAATTACAAACAAATCTAGGTTTTGATTGCAAAAAATGTGATATAAGGATGATAGTGACCGAATCCTTCATCGGTGTCTATGTATCGGCTGTAGCCGCGGACGGGGTAGAGAGCGTCGAGCTTAAGGCTCCGAGCAGCCTCGGGCGTGAACCCCAAGAGGAAGCTCGTCACTCCGCCGAAATTCGCGCCGACGGCGAGTAGAGAAGCGGCGCCGACGCCCGTGAGGAGCCGGCGACGGAAGACGGACTGAAGTGGCGCGAACTGGTCCGCCGGCGTCGGTGTGTTGTCGTCGGAAGATTGCGTCATACAAATCCGGCACCGCGATTGAAAGGTATGTTGCGCGCCTATCATTTTCATAGCATTTCAGTTATGGGTTTGTGACTGAATTTGGGGTTGATTGAATGTATCCATGGGCGTGGCAAATTGTCATCCACTTCTGGTGGTTGATATTTCTCCTTCTTCCTCATTCTAAATTCATGTAATGCAAACAATATCATTATTATTTGTCTCTCTACTTTTAAAAACATCATTCTTGATTTCATGCTACAGAAAATTACTATTTGCTTCAATAATATCAAACTTTCATAGGAATTAAATGAAATAACTGGAATGATATATTTGAGTTAAAGTTCCTTTGCTTGCAATTCAAAATTAGACTGCCGACTCGCCGCTTAAATCTCGACAGTCAACGCTCAACCATAATCCAAAGAATTATGAGTACAATTTTCTGCTTTTCTTTAATCAACCAATGCCCCTAATGTACCAAAATTTAGCATTGATTTGTTTTCCGTGTGAAAAGGCTGAAAGGATAGTATAAACAATTGTCAATTGCTATGTTAGTCAACACATAAATCACGGTAGGAAAATGCATGTGAACCTGCAATAGTGTATAAATTATACTCCAACTTGTCCGATTTCGAGTTTTTTCCTCTGTTTTATTGTTTATTGGCTTCCTCAACGAGATGAACACCCAGATTTCCACGTTCAATGCTCTTAGCCTTAAAGATTACGGATTTCCAGCCCTAAAGCCATTTAACATGCGTTCTGTTCAATCATAACACTGCCCTTTTCACATTAATCTTTCAGGTTACAGTTTCCCAAAGCTACCAAAACTGGCAATCAAGATCTCATTGGTAGATCCCATCCTGGCCGAGCTAAGTTTAGGATCTCCATTAAATCTTGATTTCTGATTTGGGGGAAAAGCATGGCGAAATCATGCTTCCCCAAATGTAGGTTGGGCAAAATAATGGGATGGATTCAGATTGTGTTGGGAGGGCTGGTTATAATAGTCAGCATCTCCACTCTCTCCAGATTCTACGCCGTCGGTTTCTTCCTCCAAAACGACGACATCTGCCGGCATTTCCACGGTCCCTCCACTGCCTACGAGGATGTCGACATGGCCGCACTAACCGCTAGATTCAACGAAGTTCTCAACCAAATGGAAAACCTGCAGGAAAAGCTTGAATCCACGGTGCAGAAGATGGAAAAAGACGGCGCCGACCAATTGCAAAGCAGCAACATCTCAAAATTTGAGCACAAGAAATATTTGGAGGAGGAGGTGATCCGGCCGCTCTACCGTGCCCATATCGCGCTGCGGCAGATCCGGCTGCCACGGGTGGAGAACTCGACGCTCAAGGAGGATCCAATGATCAACGCCTTCGTGGTCGAGGAGATGAGAAAGTACATCACCCCCAAGGCGAACCGAGTGGGGAAGGTGAACATCTATGGTACGGAGAGGGTGTACAACACGATCGGGCACGCGTGCACGCTTATGAAGGAGGAGGTGGAGGAGTACATGGATTACGACGTTGGGTCCTACTGCAAGGACGACTGGCTCCACGGCCAGAAGCTCATGCTCCGCGGCTGTGACCCATTGCCACGGAGAAGGTGCTTAAGTAGAGCCTCAAAGCTCTACTTGAGGCCCCACCCCATCAATGTGTCCCTCTGGCTCATGCCTGAGGGCCGCAATGTGAGGTGGAGCAATTACCAGTGCCGGAACTTCGAGTGCCTCTCTAGTAAGAATCCTAAGAGGGGCTACTCCAAGTGCACCGGGTGCTTCGAGATGGAAAAGGAGAAACTCAAGTGGGTGGTCAACTCGTCCCTTCCTGCGGACTTCCTGATTACGGATGTCCTCGGGCTGAAACCTGGGGAAATCCGGATCGGACTTGATTTTGGCGTGGGGACAGGCACGTTTGCTGCCCGGATGAGGGAGCAGAACGTGACTATTGTCTCCACGGCCTTGAACCTAGGGGCCCCCTTCAACGAGATGATCGCTCTAAGGGGGCTAATCCCTTTGTATGTGACGCTGAATCAGCGGTTGCCATTTTTCGATAACACGATGGACATAATTCACTCAACCGGGTTCATGGATGGGTGGATCGATCTACAGCTGCTAGATTTCATACTGTTCGATTGGGACCGGGTTTTGAGGCCGGGCGGGTTGCTGTGGATCGACAGGTTCTTTTGTGAGAGGAAGGATTTGGAGGATTACATGTATATGTTCTTGCAATTTAGGTATCGAAAACATAGGTGGGTTATTGCTCCCAAGTCTAAGGATCAAGTGTTTCTCTCTGCACTGCTTGAGAAACCGCCGAGATCCTTGTAATTACCATTATTTTATCTGCTTTCTGATCAATTCATTGTATTCTGAAGAACATCTTTAATTTGTTTTAACATGTATGTCAAACTAACACTGTAAGTCTATAACGAGTCTGAATAAGAAAACAAGTACTACTAGTAATTGAATATTCTTGATTTCTTTTTTTTTTTACCTGCGATTTTGATAAATAATTAAAGTGAAGAGAAAGTAAAGTAAAAGAGAGCTTCCTCTGTTTTATTCTCTATCTTACTTTACTTTCTACTAACTTTAACTTTTTTTAAAATACGTGCCAAAAATTAGTCGATCGATTAAACTGGGATGACGGGAGTATTAAGATAAGATGTCCATGTCTCGTTTTGTTTCACATGTACTGCATTTATTTCCTCAAAATTTTAGGGATATCGAGCAAACAATACTACGTCTCTAAGTTATACTCCTAGTACTATATTCTCTTTCATAGAAAGGAGTATACTATAGTTCAACTACTAGTATCGGAATATCCAGCCACTCAAATAAAAATATAAATAAAATAAGAATACATTTTTAATGAACTAATACTCTAATCCTAATGAGTAATGACTATAATTTGGACCTCTTAGCCGACTCAGAGTGAACGTTGTATATTAACTATGAAATGAAAATAAATTATTAAACTAAAAAAGTTAAATACCTTAAAAAGCCCGAATAAGAAACTTTTGATTAGAATTTAGAAAGCATCCAGCATTGGGCTTTAAAAAGCCCAAAATTTGGTTTTCTGCGAAACGGATCAAAACAATCTGGCCCGGGTGAAGCTTCTAGAGTTACGCTCCACAAAACATTATGGGTCGGGTCAATTATGGTCTTGGAATGACCCGGCCGGGGTAGACTTTTCGGACAACGCACAGTTTTCATAAAACTGACGTAATTGTCTGTACTTAACTCCGATTTAGGCATACAAAATAGTCACCCGATATTTCGAGTACAAAGAGATAAGTATCATTTAGAGAAAAGAATCATGATTTTAGCCATTTTTTCCTCCAAAAACTTAACAAATTGGAGTATAATTGCCATAAAACAGAATTCAAGCTCTGAAATTCAACAGTAAACACGTCTAACTACCAATCAAAACTACAAAACAACGAGTTTATTACTATATCGATCATATAGTAAATATTAGATCCATAGAGACATCAGAGATCTTGAATAATGAATTTATGAACAAATCATAAATACTTTGACCATTATTTCTCAGTTAAAACAGACATATTTATAGTGTAATCGAAATTGAGATATGATATTACTTGAATCTAATAAGATGTAATTGTAATAATAGGGACATTGTTCTTCAAAAGACAAATCATCCAAAAATCTCACCAAGGATCGCTAGACAAAGTTAGTAGCCTGATGGCTTGGTCAGATCAACTCAGCGGGCCGTCCAAAATAATTTATTCAAACAATGTTGTTTTAAAATCCGCCGCTTTTAAAGTGAACATCCCAACACACAATTTTAAAAGAAATTTGAAAAAATTAGAAAATTTCAATGTTAAAATAAAAAAAAAATCTGAACTTATTGACAATATTATGCAAATAAACCTTTTTAAAATTGCGAACTGATCGGCCAAAAGCCAAATGAAATTTGATAACTATTACTCCATATTCTATAAAAGATGTCTCACTTTCCTTTTTAGTTTGTTCCATCAAAAATGTTACATTTCAATTTTTGATAAAAATTCTCTCTCACATTAATATAAAAATTATATTTTCTCTCTCTAATTTACACACAAAACAAAATCTCCTAAAATTTTATGCCGTGTGACATCTTTTGTGGAATGGAGGGAGTACATGATTCATGTATAGTTAATCCTAATCAAATACTCCCTCCGTCCCGGAGTATTAGCCTCACTTCTTTTGGGCACATGATTTAAGGAATTGATATTTAAATAGTTAAAATGGAGAGAGTAAAGTATGAGAGAGGAAAAAAGTAGGGGAGAGAAGAGAGAAAAAAGTAGGTGGAGAATAAAATAAGATAGATGCTTTTTGCTAAAAAAGAAAATGAGTCTAATATGTTGGGACATTCTAAAAAGGAAAGTTGGTCTAATACCTTGGGACGGAGGGAGTACCACTAGGCTGGTCTTGGATTCACAAGCTAGGCGTAGGCTCTAGCTAGGTCCATGTACAGTTCTAGATAGACGTGATTCACTTCTAGAGCATTCGTTTTGATGATTTGATTTTCTTCGGCAAAATAGATCCTACATGAGCTACAAATTAATGAATAATGAAGTTGAATTCATATATAACATATGTAGTTATAATATTTTTCATCTATTTCTTGATTAAATGATCGTTGTCAAATTTATAAATTTGCTATCAAGGTTAATGTTTTACTTAAGGTCAAGTTAATTAAATTATACTTACTATTCAAATATCCGATAGTTATATTTAATTTGATTATATCTTAAATATTTGAATTATTTATTAATTAATTAGTAGTAGTATATTTCTCCGAGCAACCAAGTTCATCATGTATAAATATAATAATACTAAGCGGACACAGTTTGGCTCACCATAGAAGAATATTATTGTAAATCTTAATTTGAAAATAGATATAAATAAAATTTTTTACGTAATGCTCAAATTTCTTTACACTAAATAATATTACTCCTTTCTACTTATAATTATTCTAAGGAGATAGTGATATGACTCTATTGAAATGTATTATAGACATAATAAAAATGGTTTTTAGGAGAATTAATATATTACTAAATCATTAATAGATGAATCGACTTTTATTGAATAGTGACATCATTCTAGGTTGAAATGGGCTGCATATTTTATTCTTAGAAAAAGGTAATGGACATTAGCTCAAGATTTCTATAATTAATTGAGAAGCAAACGTGCACCAATCTAGTCCATTCATTTTTCAACTGTGGATACAATTATATAATCAATCAGGCATTTCAAATACTTGAAGCATATTGGCGGAAGTGTATTATTAAGTTGATACTAATTATATATAATTAAGATGAGGGACCACATCTTAATCCACCATATTAAGTTATTAACTCAACTTGTAGGTTTCCCATTTGTCCAGAAACTATTTCCTCTCTCAAAATAGCTAGTGCACCAGACAGATAGATCAGTGATTGGTCTAAAGTTATGGCCCCTTACTATTGATAGAAAGCATTTCGAATTATTTATTATTTCACTTTAGTGAAAGTAATAAAATAGAGTACAGAACATAATTTATTTGGTATTAAAAGGTGGAGCGATTATATAAATTCAGAACATACTATAAGGTTAGGAGTCCAAGTTAGGTTAATGTGACACTTATGAAATGAATAATTAGGTAGCTAGGTTTCCTGTACTAGTATTTGGCATAAATTGTTAGTGGTAGTGGTATGCATAAATTCAAAAGGAATATAGGTTGAAGATTTATGTAGTGTATTAAATTTTGGGTAGCAGTATGAAGAAAGGGCAGTTGATGAGAGAGTGAAATTAATAAATGGCAGAAGAGAACGATAGATTGCTTCCGGTAGCGAACGTGTGGAGGATGATGAAGAAGATCCTACCCCCAAACGCCAAGATCTCTAAAGAAGCCAAAGAAACAATGCAAGAATGTGCATCGGAGTTCATATGCTTTGTCACCGGTGAGGCATCGGACCGGTGCCACAAGGAGAACCGCAAGACGGTGAATGGAGACGAGATCTGCTGGGCCCTCAGCTCCCTCGGATTCGATAACTACTCGGATACTATGCTCACCTACTTGCACAGACTCAGGGAGATTGAGGCACAGAGGGCTAAGCAACAAAACTAATTAAGAGGATGTGCACCCACTGAAGTAGACACTAGTTCATCATTCCATTTTCAAGAGAGGAGATCTTCTTCTTCAGCTAAAGCATGGCCTCTATTTTCAGGAAAAACAGGTACTTCTTCTCATCTAATTTAGCTAGCGCTAAATTCTCAACTATCCAATAAGTTTGTAAGATAAACTTGTTTTTCCTATATTTTAGCCACTTTGTTTATAATCTTGAAATTTGACTTGTTTTTACTTCTCTATAGCACAAGATTTTCCTTTTTTTTTTCAAATAACAGCGCTTCTTGCTTCACGCTGGCAGTTAACTCTTATCTAATCTTGGATGAGATATAAATTCATTAAAAAAAGGAGTACTTCCACTGGTGTATATTAACCTCCATTTTTCTGCTCAATCTTATCAAATCAGATCACCAATCATATGAGCTTAATTATACAGTATCCGTTACAATTATATGCATCAAATTTGATAATTAAGTCATAACCTCAGATCTTCTTTATTAATCTCAATTCAAATCAGAGATCAACTTTGACTTCATACTTCAACACACTTGTTTATCCAAATTCTCCGAATTGAATTTTAGTTTATGATCTTTCTATACCATACTTTTTCATGAAATATATATAAAAGTGGGTGAATGTCTTAACTTGTTAAGCATATATGTATAATTTGCCAAATGTAAATAAATATGGAGTACAAAACATATAAATAATAAAAGCACATGAATAACTCAAGTTCAAACTTGGTTAAACAAACGAATTCATACAAATCAAATACCATTGGATGAAGTTCACATCTATTCCTTTTCTTTTTTGGCTCGAGATTGATACTTATATTGGATTAGGTCTGCTCGTGTTTTAAATGATCGAATTTCTAGCGAGTTAGTTTTGTAATAATCAAATTCATATACGATCATGTTACAATGTGGTTTTAAGAGTTCATAAGAATAATAATATACTACTCCTATATTATCTATATAAACGGCTTAGTAATTTAATAAGATTAATTTAGTAAAAAATGCATTACAGAAACAACTAATTCATTACTTAGGAACCACCAAAGAGAAATAATGTGGTCAAATATATTATCAGCATGACATATATAGTGCTGTTTTTATATTCTTTTGGGATAAATGTATAGTTTGTCTATAAGAAAAACACTAAGAAAATATATTTGATTAAAAAGCTTAAGTGAAACTCTCCAATTAAAAGAAGGAGACTTTTGTTTTTTGTGAAAGCAAAAGAGGGTTTTATTATTTTAAGTTCTGATGTAATTAAGGTCTTGACCCTAATTGATTTAGATTCAGTTTCCCCTGTTAAGGTATGTTTTATACGTCTTTAATTACTTAATTATATTGTATTTTCCGATTTGATTGTACATTGTCGTATATGTAGTAATCGAATTAGCTGAATATGTGCAATATAAATACTAGAAAGGGAATTTATTTAAAATTTATTAATGATGGTGTACTTATCAATTACTTTTTGTTTAGAGTCTCTTCCTTTTCACATTTCTCTAGAGTTTTTTTTTTTTTTTTTTTTTTTTTTCAAATTTCACTATATACGTCTATAAATATTCACATATTCTAATTTTAAAAAGGATATAGTGAGTATTTCTGGTTGGAAACACTTCAACTTCTTGAGGCGGTCTTTATTCTCTTTGTAATCTTCAACCATTTCTATGAGACCTTTTGAAGTTCTCATATAGTCTATAAATAAATGTACAATGTATTCGTCATTGTTTGTTCGACCTCGAAGCTCTATCAAATTCATCGATGCTTAGCATGTTTGATTATATGTTTCTACACACGCTTAATAGGAAGTTGTTTTATATTTGGATCGGAACAATATGTCAATCCACAAGCCACGTAGTCGGAAAGTAATTTGTATTACTTTCCTCAACTCGAATTAGAATTTGTTTTGTTTTACAATTTTTGTCGTAATTTTCGTTTCAATAAATTTTGTTTCTTTCCTTCGGTTATGCTATAATAGCTAGAGAGTACTGTACGATGGTTTGATTTTTTTTTCCTTATATTTCTAAATTTCGTAGTTGAATAGGGCATACTTACGAATTAATGTTGGTTTAACGGCCCATCCTTGAAACAAATTATTTAAAGTTTAAACTAATAATCATGTAGGAGCTATATCCGATCCAACAAAAATTAATCGAAATGTATTTGTGTGCGCCCAATCCTAACCAAGCTGTGTTTTTATGAATAGTAATAAAATGCAAACTTATATATGGTAGAAACTCAAAACTCCTCGACATAGTTTTAGCAACACTGTTTCAATACAATATCAACACCAGTGTTTTAAAAACTGGACCAGACTGGCCAGTTCGATCGGTCGAACCGCGAACCGGCAGCTGGTTCGGCCCCTAAAACCGTTAGTATAAATAATTTTTAGTTGTGATATGTTTAATTTTAATTATAAGCCACTAAATTTTATTTTTATTAATGTAATATATATATATATTATTAATATAGTTTATTACTCCATATTTACTAAATATTACTCCAAACTTACTAATAATTCAAGTTTAATTTTATGTATTAACTAATAATACTATTATAGTATATATTTATCCAAATTAACTAAAAATTGATGTTTAGTTTTATATAATGTCTATAATATTATTTCACCACATAAATGTTTTGAGATAATATGAATTTTATCTATTATTATATGTAAAATATGTAATTTTTTTGGCTACATTAATTAAAAATTTATATATTTAATAAATATTTAAATTTTACCACTCACTTACTTTAAATACTGTTAATATTTAATTTACTTAAAATGTTTAATATATGTTTTTGTTCTATGTCAATATTAATTGTAATATATTACTTACTAAATTTAATATATTTTGTAAGAGTATATTTAATTTTATATTTACAAGGTAAAACGGTTCGACCAGTGATTGAACCAGTCGGACGGGTTGAACCGTGAACCAGTAGCCTGATCGATTCACCGGCCGATCCGATTTTTAAAATATTGATCAACACAGTGTAAAATTTCAAGATTTTAATGTCAATACAGTATCAACACAATATCAATACAACATTAATCATTGACTACCATTGAAATTCTGTTGATATTTTCCTATTGATGTTTTTTTATGATCTGTTGACATTTTTCAATGGTCCAGACCATAATTTTGAATTTATACAATATTTAGAGTTTTCATTTGATCACGTCATCTAAATTGGGACTGATGCACGCCCAATGTTAAAAGAAGGGGATATATAAAGGGGGCTGCTTGTAAAATTGAATTTGCTAATACGTCAATTCTGAATAGCTACTTATTAATGAGTACATATGGTAATCATTACTTCCCTGAGAATTTGTAATTATAAGTTATATTCTGTCGCAGTAATTAGCATTTCAATCTCCAATTTGTTAAAAGAACAATTAATTTCAGATTAAGATTGGAAGTCATGAAGGTTAATTTAATTCATTCTTCTAACCTTGATCACTAATTTATTTGGAGTCTAATTATCCTACAATACAAGCGATAATTATGCTAAATCGCTAATTTATTTGGAGATGCAAAGAAAGAGAATACAAAACCAGAAACGATGATTCCAGTATGTATAAGTGCCAAAACAGGAACTCTTTAACTAAAGCTTTAATTTGGATTTCGGATCCCTCCCTCTCCCTCTTTCTCTCTAAAATTTAGGGTTAGAAGTGCCCTAGAAGGTGGTGCAGGTGGAAGAACAAGGACAGCGCATGTTACTCTTTTTGCGAGTTTTAGAGATGCAGTTTGCGATATCCCAATGAAAATTTTAAAAGCCTGTGAGTATTTGCGTCAAAGTTAGGGTTTTTAAGCATCATACATATCTAGGGTTTCCACCTTTTACTTTTGGGACCACTTCTCCATTATCTTCCTTTTACACATATTTATTACGGAAGTTGCTGGATGCACTTCATTTATTTAAATTAATTAGTATGTCATAATTTTATCAAGATTCTGCCCGGCGAATAACAAAATATATAGGGACGTTAGTGATTTTTAAGAAAATATTATTGAAATCTCATCAATTTAACAACGATCATAATCAGATGAAATAGCAACTGTTCAACAATGATCATCATCATATCTGATCATTTTCATACAAACCAATTGATGAATTTTATTTGAATTGATGAGCAATTAAGTACAAACAGCTGTGATGGGGTTCGATGTTACTTTTTCAAAATGTGCCAAGTACAGAAATGTTAAAACTTAACAGTATATAGTATAGTTCATAGGCCCAAGTCGTCGTTGTAGTTTTACTAGTAACTGTAATTCAATATGGAGTATTCACAATTTTATCAAGATTCTGCCCGGCTCATCCTTCTATCGAATAACAAAATATTGGGTTAATTATAAAAAAAAATACTAACACAGTTTATAAATTACTGAAATCTCATAAATTTAACAACGATCATGATCAGATGAAATAGCAACTCGATCATCATATCTGATTATTTCATACCAATTAACCAACATCTCTGCAAATTAGAATAAGATCAGAAAGCTAGTTAGTGGTGTTAATCGGCTACATTACTTTTTTAAAAATTGATGGGGTAAACAGCTCTGATGGGGTTCGATTTCAAGAAAGTAAACATACCTGGCCTTCACTTTTCCAAAATGTTATGTTAAAAATAGTCCATAGTCACCCCTAATCTGCTGCTGTAGTTTTACTAGTAATTGTATTAATTTGTGCCACTAATGTTTATGATATGCAGTTGTTATAAGGAGAAATATCACTCTCTCCGTCTGCGATTACTTGTCTTACTTTTACTCGACTTGAATTTTAATAGAAATGTAAAGATAGGCCAGTGGAAAAAGTTAGTGAAATGCGAATCGTATTTTTATATACTAGTATTAGTTTTATAATAAAATATGAGTGGAAGAAGTTAATAAAATATGCAATATTCAAGACCAAAATTACTAAATGGTAAATGAGACATGTATTTATAAATAAATTGAAAAAAGAGACATGTGATCATGGATGGAGGGAGTATTATTATACACCCTATGTCCCATTTAAGGTGAAACATTTTTTTTCACAAAAATTTAAGCAATGGTTTTTAGTATTGTAAGTGGATTTGGTAATAAAGTAAATTAAGTAATTTGATGGGTTATTTAAACATTAATTAAATTTTAAATTTTTACATATATATTTTTGACTCAACTTTATTTTATCCAAATAATACCTGCAAGTGTGTACGAGGTTATCGTAGCAAAAAGCAAGCAAGAGTATATCGTATCCTACAGAAACAATTAAGTGTAAACCTAAGTACCACGAACAAATTTCAACTACTATCCAGACGATCAGGAATTTTGGTTTTGAACTAATAACTAAGCATATAAATTCAGAAATTGAAATAAAACACTTAAACAAGAGAACAAAGAAGCAAGATATAGAAAATGATAGAGAAATATGCAGAATCCAAGGATCCGATGCACAACTCATAGCCTAACCCAATTGAAAGCGATTTACTTAAAGTCTCCAGAATTATTGAATCAATCACAATTGTAGATTAAACCCCCTTCCAAGGTGAGAAGCCTGTAGATTAGGTGTAATAATTGAAGTTCTCTTCTAATTCTTAGACCTAACCCCCAACAGACCGTTTAGATAAAAGATTCCACTCGAAACCTCAACTCTCCCGAGTTCTATTGAATTAAGGTGTGAATTATTCATCTTTTAAGGTTAAATATTTCATCTCCCGATTACTCTAAGAAACCCTACACTCCCAATTGGTGATCAGACAATTGTTAGGAAAAAACACAAGAATAATTCAAACAATTGCAAGAGCAAGATAAAAACGAAGTCAATTGGACTAAAACTATGAATGCATCTTCACCAAGAATTTTACATGAAAAAATTAGCTACTAATGTTCATGATAGAAAACAAAGAGAAACTAAGAAAAACAATAGAAATCATGATACGAAGTACAATTAGCGAGGAATTGAAGCTTGAATCTTCATTCTTCTTCCAAGAGTTCGGAGAGAGAGAGAGAGAGAGTGTATGTTGGCGGCAGGCGTGAATGTGTAGAATTGACCTAGATCTTCCCTCTTATTTCCTTCCTCTAAAAATCGCTTTTAGGCTTTGAAAATCACCAGGTTGACGGAGCCGGCTGGGTGGTATTATTATACTGGAAAATCACCCGGCCGGGTGAAACTTTCTGGAAAACACCATGCTTTAGCTGACTACCCGGTCAGGTGGGACTTGTTCGATCCTCACTGACTTCTCCAAGGCTTCTGAATAGGGCTGGGGAAAAATACCGAAATACCGGCCTTATCGTACCGAAAATACCGAAAATAAAATACCGAAAATACCGAATTTTCGGTATACCGTGACTTTCGGTACGGTATGATACCTTACCGAAAGTTTCCGGTAAGGTAACGGTATGAATTTTCAAATACCGCGGTATACCGCTGCATACCGAAATTCGGTATATACCGTAAATTAAGGTATATACCGTAAACTAAGGTATATACCACAAAAATATAAACACAATTATATATAAAATATATTTTATATATTTTTAAATTATAAAATCTATTATGAAATATAAATATAATTATGAATAAATTATATATTTAATTTAATTTTAAAATTATAAAATATAAATAATATTCTAAAAAATCTAATTTTCTATTTTAATTGATATTGAAAGTCAGGTATACCGCAAAAGTAAGGTATACCGAACTTCGGTACTGTATACCGAAAATGAGGTACGATATTGGTATTGAAATTCGTCATACCGAAAATAAG
Source organism: Salvia hispanica (assembly GCF_023119035.1). Lineage (NCBI taxonomy): Eukaryota > Viridiplantae > Streptophyta > Magnoliopsida > Lamiales > Lamiaceae > Salvia > Salvia hispanica. Next base: position 35,213,109 of record NC_062968.1, on the reverse strand, counting down.
GTATACTGAAGTTCGGTATACCGAAAACTTTGGTAAGGTAAAGATATGATTTTTTTGAATACCGTGTTTACGGTAAGGTGTACGGTATGATGGTTTCGGTAAGGTATACCTTACCTACCCACCCCTACTTCTGAATGCCACCCGACCGGGTGGAATTATCAACATAATATCTCACCCAGTCGGGTGGAGCTCGTTTTACTCCATTTTTCACCTATTTTGGTAAGGTAAAGAGAACAATTCAAGGATATGCACAATAACATAGTATCACAGTTATAAGAGCATCTCCAAGGGGAAAGATAAGTTGAGAATGTATATTTTTCATTTACCTAATTATACTTTCTTAAAAAGTAATGGACTCTAAGTGAGAAGGTAAAATAAAAAGGCAAACAAAAATAACTAACTTTTTACCTTCTTTTCCAAGAAGAGGTAAAGATACCTTCTCAAAATAAAAGAAGGTATAAATACCTCCCCAAATACCTTTTTCTTTGGAGCATGAAATTTTATCAAAAAGAGGTAAATATGGTAGTTATTTATCTTTACCTCTCCATTTACCCCTTCCCTTGGAGATGCTCTAAAAGTATTTTATATAACAAAAGGTACATACATATCAGATTCTAAAAGTATTTTATATAACAAAAGGTACATACATATCAGATTCTATTTGGCACTGCAAAGGTCGTTGAGCCACATAAAGCTTGCAAAAGCAAGAAGGATTTTTTTTTAAAATTATGTTTTTGTGTTGTTTCTAAAACTTTATTTGGAGTAAATGGTGAGATAGAAAGATCGACATATTCTCGTTCACAAAAAATCCCAACAAAGAGAATAAGCAAGAATAGGAGTGCAGGAATAATGGAGATAAATGAACAACAAATCAAAATTTGATATATATAAATATCATAAATTTTTTTAAAAAAAAGTCAAAAATATTTTGATGTATTAAACACAAACTAAATATATAAAATAAAACAAATAAACTAAATATGCATCAGATTATGGTTGTACTTGTATAAAATGCTCAAATAAAGTATACAACATGCTTATATTGATGGATGGCCTAAAATCGATTTAATCATTAGTATTTGACATAGACGGCCCAAAATCGATTTAATCGGCTATTGATACCCAATTAGAAATAGCCCATGGAAATCTAGAATTATCCAAACCTAGGGTTTTAGCCGCAGTCTCTTGAAGACTATATATGTATCGGTATGAATAATTGAATGTGTGTATTAATCGCACCCACTGCACTCATCTGGCTTAGATCTCATTCGAATTCGATTTTGTATCTGTTATTTTGCGACGATTTGATCAAATTTGCGGCGAGCCATAATCGATGCTCGTATAACTCTAATTCAAAATCGTCGCCAGAAAAAGCTTATTCCTTCGTTGAGATCTCCGATTTCCGAAGGTGAGCCTTGTCATATCCTATCGCCTTGGGTAGCGGGTTACTGCTATTAACTCTTGGGATTGGCCATGAGAAAAACATTTATTCTCTATTTCATTTCTAATTTGTGTCGCCGGTGAGGAAATCTATTATCAAATTACACCATCTTTCGGGACTGAGATCCCAGTGCTGATATTCTGCAATTCTGAGGCTATTTCAGATTAGTTGTTATATTGTTTTGTGAAGTGAATAATTAATTGTGCTTATTGACGGTCCAGTGCTGTATCATTAAATATACGGCACTTAACATTATCATAAGCTATAGTAAATTCTGAGCCGCCTTCGTCTTTCGAGTCTTCTCTCCATATGGGATTTGGCTATCCATGTAGTGGCTCTCATTTTTTCCTTTCTACTGTTTATGGATTTTAAAGAATGATTGTTTTTCGTGCGACGTCGAGTTTATTTTAATTTTAGTAGTTCGTAATTTAACCTTCAAAATAAAGTGTTCCCATTTTATTTAAAAATGACTGATGAGGATCCTGTTGTTAAGTTCATTCGGCAAGTCTTGAGGGACGAGGTGAGTGCCCTGGTAAAACGTGAAGTGGATCGACTCTTGCAAGCAGAGCTGGAAGCAGCAGTCCCTCAACTGGTCCAGTATCGAGTTCGTTTACGTGTGTTTTAAGTTTTCTATGTTTTTTAACCCCAATTTAGTCGGTTGGTTCAGTTAGGAATACCTGGTTAACTGAATTCAAATGGAACCAAAATTGAAGCACTGAACTGAAACCGAATTTGCCTTGGTTCGGTTCCTAAGTCCTAACAGCACTAGGTCGGTTCCGGTTCGGTCCGGAACCGAAATTCAAAAAAAAGGTGAATTAGAAATTAAACTTTAATTCTTCGTTAATTGATCATCTATTAATTGAACGGGTTGATAATAAAGAATCAAAAATAAAGTCAATTTGAAGCACTGAACTGAAATCGAATTTGCCTTGGTTCGGTTCCTAAGTCCTAACAGCACTAGGTCGGTTCCGGTTCGGTCCGGAACCGAAATTCAAAAAAAAGATGAATTAGAAATTAAACTTTAATTCTTCGTTAATTGATCATCTATTAATGGAACGGGTTGATAATAAAGAATCAAAAATAAAGTCAATTTGAAGCACTGAACTGAAATCGAATTTGCCTTGGTTCGGTTCCTAAGTCCTAACAGCACTAGGTCGGTTCCGGTTCGGTCCGGAACCGAAATTCAAAAAAAAGATGAATTAGAAATTAAACTTTAATTCTTCGTTAATTGATCATCTATTAATGGAACGGGTTGATAATAAAGAATCAAAAATAAAGTCAATTTGAAGCACTGAACTGAAATCGAATTTGCCTTGGTTCGGTTCCTAAGTCCTAACAGCACTAGGTCGGTTCCGGTTCGGTCCGGAACCGAAATTCAAAAAAAAGGTGAATTAAAAATTAAAACTTTAATTCTTCTTTAATTGATCATCTATTAATGGAATGGGTTGATAATAAAGAATCAAAAATAAAGTCAATTTGATATGTTTTTCTTTGGACTTATGCAGTTAATGTTGTTTTTAAAGGACTGTACTAATTATTATAATACTATGTCTTTGCATACACAGTTTAAATAAAATATATATTAACAAATGGGTCATCGCATGGTTGTACAACGGTTTCTCAGTAAAAATAGCATTTATTCATATAGAAGGTAGTAGTAAATTCTACAAAATGGAAGTAAAAGTAGTAAAGCATTTATTTCCTAAAAAAGTAGTAGTAGTGGTGTATTTATTCAAGATCTTATAGTGTTACAACTGGAACACTGTACTTTCTAAATAATTTTCAGTTGACATCAAAATTCTAAGTACTTATGCTAAATTAGTATTAAATCGTTATTGTAGTTGTAGCAAGTAATTAGTGTTGTTTCTCTAAAAACACTTGCACTGTAAATAATCCTTAAATCTTCAGATCGTTGCTTCATGTTTGTATAAAAATTTACAACCTGTTCAATCCAAAAGTTGAAATATTCAATAAAGTAAACAACTCTAAGTTCAAAGATTCCAAAACAACAATATTAATCCAAGTTTACAACCTACTCAATTCAACAACCATTCAAAGTTCAAATATTTTAAAAAATACTCCAAGTTCAATATTTTCAAATTCCAAAATAAATGCACGATAAATTTAACTTTCATCATGATCATTTGAATGAGTTCTTTCCAATTCTCCCAATTCTGCATCGTCCAATGGCCATGTCACTTTGCCATCCTTATGGAGTTCCCCACCACTATCAAAAATAATGAATTAAAGAATAAGTTCAAAATGAAGAATAAATAAATATATTAGTAAATAGCAATGAATTACTCACTTTCAAAGTATTGCTTTTGCATAAATGGTATTGGTTCTCCTTCTTCTTCCATGAGATCTGCATAAGTAGTACTAGACCTCAACCAATCCTCAGAGCATATCAAAGCTTCTACCATTTTGGGTGCCAAAGAGTTTCTAAATATCGACAGCACACGTCCCCCCATGCTGAATGCCGACTCAGAAGCTACGCTTGATATAGGAATAGCAAGGATATCTTTAGCCATCTCTGAAATACCGTATGTCTTCCACCACATAAGAATGTCAAAATCAACATCTTCATTGGCTGGGTATTGCCTCTCTGCGAAGTAACGAGAGAGCTCTGAGCTTCCATCATCATCCTCACTAGCAACATAGAGAATGTTACAAGAACTTTTACCAAGAAATCGCAGATTAGTCGATCTACTCGACATTTGGCTAGCTGAAGTTGTTCGTGGTTGTGTTTGGTCAGCCACTGGAGTGAATTCTTTCTTGTACAACTCAAATAAGTCAAAGACTGACTTTCTCAACTCCTCTGCCAACTCATTTCCTCGTGCTTCACCATACAACGTCTTCAAACAATGCTGCACATGCTTCATCTTTTGTCTAGGATCTAGCATTGCAGTAATGTACAAAATTTTGTTCATGTTTGGATTAAGCTCATCTCCCTCCAACCAATACTTACCAAACTTTTCCATCATCTTCTTGGCCATGTATCTAATCTCAACATCTTCATCATCCTCCAACGTTTTTATGATAAGGAATATGTCACACATCTCCATTAAAAATGAATGTGATGTGGCATACGTGGTGCCAGAGACGAGACAAGTCAGAGCATAAAACGATCGGAGAAAACTACACATCTTCCTCATTTCAATCCAATCTTCTTCTCCAGGTACGCCAACTGTGAGGTCTTTGTGTTTTAGGTTTCTCAAATCCCTACCAAACTGGGGAGTGACGTTGTTGTACAGCTTCATAGCCGGCTCATATGGCAATGCCGCCTCGAGCATTAAGTAAGTCGAGTTCCATCTAATAGGTACATCTTGACACAAGAATTTTTTTTTGGTATCAACCTTACATACCTTGGCAATATTCTTGAAGTCTTTAGACCTTGTGGATGAACCCTTTATCCATTTCACTGCTTCCCTAACTCGTACAATAGCCATGCCTATTTGTTTCATGCACTCTTCGACAATCAAGTTAAGTATGTATGCAACACACCTCTGATGAAAATATTGCCCATTGGCAACAAGCATGCCTCTTGCACTGAAGGTGGACTTTATTTCCTTGATTGCTACACCATTATTTTTAGCATTATCCATGGTGCAACAAAAAAGCCTCTGAATGCCCCAGTTCGTAAGGGCCTTTATCAACACCTTAGCAATGTCATCCCCCTTATGACTAGTATGTCAAAGAAGCTGATTATTTTCTTGTGCATGCTCCATTCCTTATTGATGAAATGTGATGTAACACAAATAAAGCTTGTGTTATTGACTCCAGTCCAACAGTCGGTGGTGATTGATACTCTACTCATGCCTGGTTTGGAGAAAACCACTTTCACTAGTTCTCTTTTCTCTAGAAACATCTTCACACAATCCGATCTTACCGTGTATCTGCTCGGGATATTAAAGTTTGGTACCATATCACGGCAGAATAAACGAAATCCCTCTCGTTCCACCAATATGAATGGTTGTTCATCAAGAACAATCATCCTGCACAATGCGTATCTGCCCCTTTCTTGGATGTCTTGCCGCAATTCATCTTGGCTGAGTGGTGTTTGATTCTTTTTCGCTTCATTTTTCTTCAAATATGAAGCATGATGCTTCCACATAGCAAATGTGCCATTGTGCTTCGGATCAGCAGCTATCGTTTCTCCACACAGTTTGCATTTCCCTTTTTGAATTGAATCTTCAAACACTTTATCAAAATTTTGCCATATAGTCGATCTTACTACTTGTTTACGTTTTTTTGATGCCGGCAGCACCATTTCCTCTCCCTCTTCTTCTCTCTCAAGCCCTAGTTCTTCAACTTCAATATCTTCAAGTATATTATCGTCGTTTGGCTGATTGCTCCCTAAGTCTTGAGTGCAAGACTCTGAATTTGACATTTTAAGATTTGCACGAAGATAACTGTTACAATTTTGGCCTTCACACAAGTTCAAACATAATCAAGTCTTGCTAAAAAATTTCTTGTCCTCACAAATCCATGTACAAAAAAGTGAATTCAACAAGAACAAAAAGAGAAACTGAGGAAAAAGTATAAAAAGAAAGCTGACTTCCTTTTCTTGATTGAATGACCTTTTCACAAAGTGCTTCTCTTCCACAAACAAAGCATTGACTCCTACCTCTATGCAACAAGGGAAGCTAATCAAATTATCAAACACATAACAACCACAGATGAGGTGGGATTTACATTAAAATTTTTAAATTTTGAACGTATCAAAGGAGTTGAATGTCATTCCCATAAACTTCACCAAAGTTCAAGAAATTGAGCTATACAATACATGAAACCAAAAATACAAAGACAAAAGCACCAATTAACTCAACCATTTTTATCAATTAAATACAAAGACAAAAGCATCAAACTTAACAGATCACTCAATAAACGAGGCAAAATAAAGTAGCTGAAAACAATTCAAAATTCTCAATTTTATCATAAAAAATCAGCTAATCAAACTTGTCAATTTTCTAAGTATCAAAACACATATTCATCGAATTGAATTGGGGGGAAACAAAATCCTAAATGGAGAGAAAGAGAGGAGATGAAATTTACCCTGCTCTCTCGAAGTAGACTGAAAGAAATTCTTACATTCAATGTCCCAAAGTCAAATTTCACACAATGAATGTTTCTCATTCTTAAACTATAGAATCCCACTGTCCTAAAATCAAATTTAAACATACTCATATTCAGATTCAAAATATAAACAAATAAAAAATTCCTCACAAGTCACAAAGCTTCACACAATTGGATAAAAACCAACTAAATATCTAAAATTGCTACTGACCGGTAAGGCCGTAAGCGGGAACCGCCGATGGTCGTGGACTGTGGGGAAGGAGGAGCTGCCGCAGGTAGAAGTGGGAAGAAGGAGCGTCGCAGTCGCTTGAACTCTGCGCTCTACTTCGCTTCGCCGCGTGAGAAGAAATTAAATTAGGGCTCGTTTTGTTTTGGGTGACTAAGTTTTGAACTTTTTAAAAAATAAAATAATAGAATAAGAATAATTTAATAATAATAATCGATTTTCGGTCTTAAATTCGGTTACACCGATCGATTATCGGTTAGAACCGATAACCGATCACCGCCTGAACGGTGGGAACCGAAATTAACCAATAACCGAGATGGGGCGATTCTCAGTTAACCGAGATATTCGGTTCGGTCATCGGTTAACCGACTAACCGATGACCGAATACCCAGCGCTACCCCAATTGATTTCTTTTAATATTTGATAATCACCTACAATTAAAATCAATTAAATTGGACTATTGGAGAACTGTAAGGTTAGCCAGGAATTTTTAGGACTCATAATTTTAATATTTGATAAACACCCCACATCTCATATTTTACTCCACCCCAATCTATTTTCATCATCTAAAATGTTTCTTTCTCTAGCAATGAAACCAGATCGAAGTCATCTGAAGTCCGCCAAAAATCTATACCCCGGCAGAAAAACAGCCCCTGGCCGAGACTCGGGCCCTTGCAGAAATGTAGGCCCAGGCCAAAACACAGGTCCAGGCTTCCCTCCTTTCCTTGGCGGTTTCCCATACCCAGGCTTTCCTTGGTACCACGACAATCCATCCTACCTCTGCGATCACCCATACTTCGGCTTTCCTCCGTACCTTTGGAATGTCTATGTCGATATTGGTAGACTCAAGAGTCAGCCTGCCCAGAGGCCTATTCAGCTTCCTATGGGCCTGCCCAATGGGATGGCACCTGCGAGCGAATCAGAAGCCCAATTGCGTCTGGCTAGTGAAGTGGGTGTCATTGCGGATGTTGCTCATGCGATGCTATACAGAATGCTGTGTGAATACCACAAGTTATTCATAGCTGAAACTGATGAGGAAATGAAGAACATGCTCAGGGATATTATCAAAGAGCTAAAGTTTAAATACTGGGATATTTATGTGGTGTTGATGGGTTCAACCAAGTTTCGTGCGGGTGCCGCTAATTGGCCGAAGTTGACGAGGCTCGACATCCCGATAGGGAAAAAGTTGGCAATGCGGATGTCTAGGGGAGGCGCCATTGGGTCTCATGAGGTCCAATTGGCAACTCCTAGTGTTGAGCCCAGTCACGCTCTCATCAACCTCACGTGCCTGCTACAGCAGATAATCATGTTCGAGGCCATACAGAAGTGGAAAACGACGGATGACCCCTTATATAAGGAGATGTTGGAGGACGTTATCCAAATTATGAGGCGCAATTTGATGCTCCCACCCCTAACTGGGAGTGTCGTTGTCGACTCCGATGCTGCCGGGACTGGCCAAGGGGACTCAGATGAGTGAGACGGGTGGCTGCGTGTGGTGAAGCTTAGAGATAGTTTTTTTAACTATGAAATTTTGTTATAAACTCTTGAGAGGCAACAATATATAAATCTTCATCTAAAAGATAATTTATGGAGCATGACAAAGAATTAGCGTTTATTTTATCTTGCCCAAAGGTTTCAAAGTATTTGGCGTTTATTTTGTCGTTTATTTTGTCTTGCCCAATGGGTTCAAAGAATTTGGCATGACAATTTGTGTTTTAACATGGTGGTGCCTTTTGTTTAAATCCCATCGATTTATCCTAACCGAAATAATTTAAAAATATTTATAAATTAAATTTTGTTACTATTATGCTTATTACTGGAAAGGATCACCTATAACTTTTCCTAATACATATCCTAATCCACCCCTCACATACATGGTAATGGCCCCACCATCATATTTTATGTTTGTATGAGGTGGAGTAGGAGATGTTGTGGGAAAAGTTGTAGGTGATCCTCGTTGGCTTATGAGTGACACAACTTATTAATAGGATGCACATCCAAAAATTACACCAACTTATTACTCTCTCGTCTCATTACATGTGACACAATTCTTTTGGACATATGTTTTTAGGTAGTGACATTTAATAATTAAATAAATGAAAAGAGAATAAAGTAGGAGTGAAAAAAAGTAGAGAGAGTGAAGAGGGTATAAAGTAAGCATCTCCAAGGCGAGAGGTAAATGGAGGAGTAAAGTCATATAATTATCATATTTACATTTTCTCCATGAAAATCATTCTCCAAGGGGAGAGGTATTTGAGAAGGTATTATACTTTTTTTCATTTTGAACCTCTCCATTGATGGAGAGGGAGGTAAAATCATATAACCACCATATTTGTCTTCTTTTCATGAAAAATCATTCTCCAAGGTGGAAGGTATTTGAGAAGGTATTACACTTTATATTTTTTAATGCATTTTGTACTATTATTTTATTTTTTAAAAATTATTTACCTTTCTATATACCTTTCTCCTTTGGAATGGGTTGTTTTTTGATAGGGTATATTTCACTTTTTAGGTAGGGTATATTTCACCTTTTTGGTAGGGTATACCTTTCCTTGTTGGAGTTGCAGAGAGCGATAGAATGTTTTTTTTGTTGTCGTCATAAAAGAAAATGTATCATTTAAAGTGGGACGACCAAAAAAGAAATACCCCTCATTTATGGTCAGATAGAGGAAGTATACTTTTTTTCAAAATGAGAAAAAGAAATATTTCAAGACTAATGGAAGGTATGGAGTACTCCCTCCGTACCACTCAAGATGACCACATTCTTGAGTGATACGAGATTTTAGAAAATGTTGTTAGGTAGAATAAAGTAGAGAGGAAAAAGGTAATTGAATATTTTAATAAGAAGATAGAGAGGTTATTTTCAAAATTGGAAAGTGATCATCTTAATTGAGACAAACAAAAATTGATTGAGACAAACAAAAAATGAAAGATACTCATTTTGACCGGAACAGTTATATTAAATCTAATAAAGTGCTTGGAGTAACCGTTCTTCTTTTCATTCTTGTAATCTTTCAGTTACATTTTTCAATTTTCAAACTTGTTTTCTAGACTTTTTTCATCAAAATCAAAATCAAAATTTACATGCTTTATTTCTTTATTGTATTAAACAAGCTTATGCCTCTATATGGTTCACCCCAAAGTATTACTCCCTCCGTCTCTGTAAGAAGTATGAACATTTGGTTCAGCACATATCTTAAAGTATAATTGATAAAGCAAGAGAGGGATAAATGATAATATAAGTAGTGTTAGTGGATAGTGAGCTTCACATCATTAGTAGTGCAGTCAGTGTAATGACATAAGTTGTAAATAAAATGATGTGGAGATGTAATGCATTATTTAACTATTCCAAAAATAAAAAGTTCATAGCTTTTTAGAGACGGACTAATAAGGAAATAGTTCAGATGGATAGAGTATAACTTTGGCTGTAATCTTGCAGTTAAACTTGAGTGCTTGTAAGTACCTAAAATACACATCAATAAGCCACAAGCTATATCCAAAAATATTTGTGATGTTACCAAATACTATGTAAGTTAGTCGCCCTCTAATCTAACATGCTCACAATATTCGAGTTGAGGCCTGTGGATGAACCTATCTCTCACATGTTAGAGATAATAGTCTAGAACCTTGGAATCAGGGGGAGAAATTTAGATGCAAATACTAGCACATACTGAAGTTGAGCAATTTCTAATTACCACATATATACAGTGGCTTCTACGAAACCCCATCCGTCTTCTGCATCTGGCCCCATCCAAAACCCTGAAATTCGGACATGTGCACAACAACATGCACCACCTACATCAACCCACTCTCTTGAATGCCTCCCCGTCGATGAAATCATGCCTTCGCCACAATACTTGCCTGATACACGCTTTTTCACTGTCGCAGTTACACAAACTTTACTCAGTATGTCATTTATGCATCTGCTTTAAACTAGACAACTTCATACTCCCTCCGTCCCACTTAAAATGCAACATTTGAGAATCGGCACGGGATTTTATGTAGTATTGTTTTGTGAGTTAATGAAGAGAGAGTAAAGTAAGAGAGATGAAAAAGTAGAGATAGAGTTGTTTCCATTTAAGGAAACGTTTCATTTTTAATGGGACAACCAAAAAAGGAAAACGTTGCATTTTTAATGGGACAGATGGAGTACTTCTTAAAAAATGTCTACCTCTTATTATCCAGCATATGTACTATACTATATTATTGTGATGTGTTTTTAGATACGACTATGTTTATCATACTCAACCAGGGTGGATCAGTTATGGACGAATGGCCTAAACAGCACACCTCTTCTTCCTAGAAAAATTACTAATTGCTTCTCCTAATTTCAATTCATTTTATTTCACAGCATAAGCATTATGTATTGATGGGTTTATTTTCTTAGGGATTATTTATCAGTCATCAGACAAACCTATACAGGGTGAAAATAATTCAGCAGGTGTTGCAAAATCCATATTCCTCTTTTTCTTTCCTATTGAGTCTGAAGTTTAGTAAGAACAGGCATGTCATTAAGGTAACTAGAAATATGAAGTAGGATTGTAGGAATATCAGAAAAGGTAAACAGAGTGGAGAAGCGGGGGTAAAGCACAGAAATCCAGTAAAAGCAAGCTATTGGCATCACCCAGTGTATGCGTTTTGACAGATTCTTATGGTAAAAATCCTTAAATAAAGAACAAAAGAGAGCATGAGAGCCCAAAATTTCTATACAGAATCATATACTGAAGACTGAAGGAAAAAACTAGTCATCACTGAAATGCAACTGGCATGTCAAATACTTTAATTTAGGACACCACTTATGGGAACAACCAATGATATTTAGCGGAAAGGTCTTCTAAGGAGTGCATCAAGTATTCAATTTCTTTATTTATTCGGTTGGTTCAAAACTACAGAAAGTTGTCTGTTTTATTCCAATTACTAACTTTTTACATCTTTTTCTAAACCATTCCATGTTAATAGGGACCCTCCCTCCACAAAGAATTGCAACTCATCCCAACAGATTGCACATCAAGCTAAGTGAAAAGTACCTGCTCGGCTGGTAAATGAATTTGAAAGTCTTCCACCAGTTAATCTCCTTGAGTAAGATGGCTGCAGTAAAAAAAAGACCTATTATAACAACATATCAAATGGTATCATAAGAAACTAAAGCAAATAAATAGAATGATAAGTGCCAAACAAGAGCACCCTAGTAACCAGGTAGCATAGAAGAAAGATTGCAAACACAGCCTGACTTATACTACTATTCTTAAAGTACTCATTGCGTGTTATCTGTTAAGGGAGTATATGAAACATTCTTAGGACAAAAGTAAGCAAGTCGCATATTTTGGCATTCAAATGCGCAATTATCTCAAATTCCAGATTGTGGTCTGTTCATACTCGAGCATCAAATCAGTAATTGTATTCGGGCTTCCGTCATGCATCACATGAATCGACTAAATTCTAGACAGTAGACAATATGGCCATTTTTAACATTCCCACAAGCTGAAAAACACACACAATTAAAAAGCAGAGCAGACAGAATGAGAGGTTTGGTTAATAGAAGATTTTATCTTCTGGGAGAGAGGAGAAGATTCAAAGAGACCGTCTAACAATAACCAGCTGCAGCCACTATTGTATGCATCTATAATTCCACAGCCTTAACTTGTAAAAGCAAATTCAAACTAAAGACTCGCCAAGACAGATACATATTTCAAAAAAAGAGATTTCACTTATTATCATTTCCAAAATCAGATAGTAATATTTCGAGAGGTACATACAAAAATATATGGCACCAGCTATTTCAAAATCCATCAGAACCCGCATTATTATAAAAACCCTAATGAGCAAAGGGAACTAATTAAACTCAAAAGACATTTACAGTTTACATTTTAAGCTCAAACATCAAAACATAGTAGTACAACAAAGTGATATCCAATACTTGGTCAATTAGAGAAGCGCCGCAAATATATACGTTATTTAAAATTAAATAGGCTTGTTTTCTCATTTCTCTTGTTCTGATATAATGCAACTCTTGGAATTTGTTGATAAAAAAAAAACAAAGTTGTTAGTTGGAATAGGTTGAGGTCACCTGAAATTGAGTTTGGCGGGAACAGTGCGGCATCGAGAAGCTGGCCGAAAGTAGGAGCGCCATGGCCGGAGGAGGAGAGCGGCAGACTGCAGCAATAAATAATGTCCTAGAACATGTTTTTCCCAGTTTTTATTTTTATTTTTATTTTTTATCTTATACTGTACCTTTTCCCAACAAAAATTAGCTTGGAAATCGATGTGTACACGTTGGAATAATTACTTTCCGTATGGACATTTCTATTTACCGTTTTCGAGCATCCGTCCAAAACCATCCACATTTGCCCTAGCCCTGAATTTATTTATCTTTTTTTTTTTTTTTTTTTTTTTTTTTTTTTTTTTTTTTTTTTTTTTTTTAAATCTTGACACAGAAGAATTCAGTGAATTACAGAAAAGTGAGGGCTTTGACGCTGGTATACGCTGACTAATTAGGTTTCCACGGCTATGGGTGCAGTAAAAGAAGCTCTTTCCCTCTTACTCCAAAGGAGAAACTATGACTCCAGTTATCAAGTTTTAGCCGATGTTCTTAAATCATGTGCGCCAATATCAGGTATCAAATTGGGGAAATCTCTACACGCTCATGTTGTTAAAGAAGGGCATGTTTCTTGCCAGTTGATTTCGAAAGCTTTGCTCAACATGTACGCCAAATGCAGAGTTCTTGATGACTGCCGCCAGCTGTTCGACGAAAATCCTGACCCAGATACCGTCACTTGGAACACTCTCTTGTCTGGGTTCGCGGGTTCCGCCCGCCACGATCACACGGTTATGAGGTTTTTCAACATGCTCCGTGCTGTGCGCGATCCTAAACCGAGTGCCGTCACTCTTGCTATTGTCATTCCTGTCTGCACCCGCTCCGGAACCCGGGGTGCTCGGAGGAGTGTTCATGCCTATGCGATAAAGTCTGGGATGGAATCGCAGACATTGGTAGGCAATGCTCTAGTGTCGATGTATGCAAAATCTGGACTTGTTTTGGATGCGTGCGTTGTTTTTGGAGAAATTTCTGATAGAGATGTAGTTTCATACAATGCAGCAATTGCAGGTTTAGCAGAGAATCAGCTTATGGGAGATGCTTTTCAACTTTTCACTGAGATGATTAGAGGGCCGGTGATGCCTAACTATGCCACCATTGCAAATGTTCTGCCTATTTGTGCTGCTATGGGGAAGACTGGTTGCGACAGATTGGGAAAGGAGATCCATGGCTATGTATTGAGGCGCTCTGATTTGGAAGATGAAACAACGGTGATTAATGCTATTTTGAGCTTCTATCTGAGAGTTGGTCGAATACAAGAAGCAGAGTCTTTATTTGATCGAATGAAGTTCAGAGACTCGGTTTCCTGGAATTCAATCATTGCTGGGTATGCTTCAAATGGTCAGTGGTTGAAAGCGTTGGAGACATTTCGTCGTTTTGTTTGCGTGAAGATGGTTGGACTGGATGCCATCACTGTTATCAGCATTCTTCCTGTTTGTGCCCAGTTAAATGATCTGCAAGTGGGGAAGGAGATACACGGGTATGTTTTGCGGCAGCCAGCTTTAAACAAGGATACATCCATTGGAAATGCTTTTACAAAATTTTATGCAAAATGTGGCCGGATAGATGCAGCATTTGGAACATTTTCACTTATCCGTGAAAAGGATTTGATATCATGGAATACCATGCTTGATGCTCTTGCATTAAATCTACTTACAACTCAGTTTGCTGATCTCTTGTGTTTGATGTTTGTGGAAGGAGTAAAACCTGATGCCATCACTATCTTAACTGTGGTACAGCTTTATGCATCTCTTTCCAGAATTAACAATGTTAAAGAAACACATGGGTTCTCATTGAGATCCGGTGTTCTGCATGGTGATACGAAACCCACTCTCGGAAATGCACTGCTTGATGCATATGCCAAATGTGAAAATATGGAATACGCATCAAAACTGTTTGATAACTTATCTGGAAAGAGGAATGTGGTCACCTGCAACTCAATGATTTCAGGATACGTTGAAAACGGTTCGCTAGATGATGCAAATACTATCTTCCATAGTATTTCTGAAAGAGATATTACCACTTGGAATCTTATGATCCGAGGTTATGCCCAGAACGAGTGTCCTGGTGAGGCTCTCCGCTTGTTTCATGAGTTACAGCATCATGGATTAAGGCCTGATCCCATGACAATTGTGAGTGTAATACCTGTTTGTGGTCAAATGGCTTCAGTGCACTTGCTGAGACAGTGTCATGGCTACATAATTAGGGCTTGCTTCAATGATGCTCATTTAATGGCAGCTCTTATAGATGTGTACTCAAAATGCGGGAACATAAGTGCTGCATATAAACTTTATCAATCAACTCCACAGAAAGACCTTGTTGTGTTCACGGCTATGGTTGGAGGATTCGCTATGCATGGAATGAGCAAGGAAGCAATTAAGGTCTTTGACTTTATGCTCAAGTGTGGTATTAAACCGGATCATGTTGTGATCACTGCTGTTTTATCTGCTTGTCGTCATGCTGGTCTTATTAATGAAGGATTATCAGTTTTTAATTCAATAGATCAGGTGCATCACATGGAACCAAGCATGGAGCAGTACGCATGTGTGGTGGATCTCCTCGGTCGGGCCGGTAAAATTAAGGAAGCATTATCCTTTCTAACTGACATGCCGGTTGCACCAAATGCCAATTTATGGGGTACACTTCTTGGTGCCTGCAGAGCCCACCATGATGTGGATACAGGTCATATTGTAGCTGAACGTCTTTTAAGAACTGAAACCACTGACATAGGAAACTACGTGGTTTTGTCAAATATGTACGCTGCTGATGCTAGATGGGACGGGGTGTTGGAGATGAGAAAGATGATGAAAACGAGAGATCTGAAAAAGCCAGCAGGTTGTAGTTGGATTGAAGTGGGAAGGAGTAAAAATATGTTTGTAGCTGGAGACTATTCTCACCCAGAAAGAAGCCTCATTTACAGCACGTTGCATCACTTGGAAAAACTATTGAAAGATCTGTACGAGTCTCCTTGTACTTGAGACAAGGACAGCCGATTCATGCAAAATCATAGTTTCCAAATGCATATTCACTTTCCTTTTAAACAGAATTTGAAAGCTAGCCATATAGTTCAACAGGAGTTTTACAGATAACATTTGCAACCTTATTTGACAAATCCTAGCAAGCAAGACTGGGGAAATAAAATGCTACTAACAGTTACATAGAGATGCTGTTGGGAATTCCCCTGCCTGTCAGTCCAATCTCACTGCTAGGGTACAGCAAAGTGTATGGCATCTTCACTGGCCCCGACCTATTCCTCCACCTCTTGTCATTGTTCAAATCGATGAACTTTTGCTCTACCTCTTTTAAGCGTTCCCCAAACCTTTCGAATGCTTTGCAGGCCTCTGTGTCTGCTGTCCATTCAGGAGAGTCTCTCTGTCCAAGATAAATCTCATCAGAAGAATGCCTAGATAAAATTTCTACAAGGGAGATGCCAAGCACACTTTGCATCTGGGAAGTGATGGTTTTCAAGTAAGCCTTTTCAGGATTCAACTTCATTTCTTCATACTCAGGAGTGCCTAGATCTGGAATGAATCTCCGGCTAGTAGCCGGACGATTTGGCAGGTACCCTCCATAAGGGTACTGTCCAAAATTTAATGCTGCATGAAGGGCAGACGCCACCCATATGATAGTGGTGCACGACTCTATAAGCTCTTCGCGGGACTGCATTTTTGGCCACCAGGGTTCGTCTTTCTTGTCTCCGTGTCCCTTTTCTCGTATTTCAGTCCACCATGCCTGAAGCTCAGGATCTTCCTGAACCATTTCATCAGTCTTGTAGTAAATGTTGCAGTAGTCCTGAACCCATGTTTTGATTGTTCCCCAGATCTCGAGTCCATCAACAGCATAAGGATAATCCTGTATCAGTAAGCGCACACCATGCAGGCAGCTAGAGTCTTTGATTGCCACCCCTCTGAAAATTTGTAGATAGAGTTAGCAAGAGATGTAAGTTCAAACCTTTGAGAAAGCTGTAGAGTTCTTTTCATTGAGCTTTTACAAAATTCTGATGCAAGGCTATGAAAGAGCATTGATTTTGACAGTGCCTTAGCATTTTTTAATCTATTACCATTTGCAATCTTATGACAATAGTATCATATTGTAGAATTCAATCTAAATGTACCTCTTTATAAGGTCTCCGGGAAGTGATTGTTCTGGGAAAACCCAGTCCTTGTAAACCATAGATGACATCTCCAAGGAATATTTTCCTGGAAAAACTGTAATCTCAACAAACCCTCCAGCACATATCAGGGATTGACGAGCTAGTGCATTTATATTCATTGTATCTCTGAAGTGAGGCTGCAAAAGCTTATGAATTGGGTGGAGTACGCTCAGCTGTCTGTTGGTGGCGATAATAAATGGCTCAATTGATGCATGAGTGTTCAACCTGAGATGAGAAGAGGAGAAAAGGTTCTAAACTTTAGTCATGAAAGATTATGATGTGCCTATTTTTTTGTTTTTGCAGCTTTGTTAACTACTTTACCAGTGACTTATGAGCTGATGATATCCAGAGTCATCTACTGCTACATAAGCCTTCGCCAACAGCCAGATGGCACCTTCAACTCCATCTTCTGCTGGGGTGCATACGCGACTTACTGCACCATAATGATCTCCTTCTGGATGTGGCAAACTTAATTCAATTGCTACAGGCCTCAGTGTTCCATCTTCTTTCAAGAAAAGAACTGTTCTTGTTGCATAAGTCTTTGCAGCAGTAGTGTTTATCCTCCTCAGGTATGGCATCAGGCTGTCATGGTGATCTAATATGTACAGCTTATTGTTCCGGATTGCCTATATGTATAAGCACCCCAATCACTTAAGTCGATGATTGATAATATAAATCATCCATGCAATCAAGTTCGATTTAGTTTTACCTCAGCAACAGTCAAGCCTTCTAGATTGTGTATTATATGCTCTTCTGATATTTTGCTGGATTGCCTTCCATATAGCTCTGGATTTAGTTTGCTTGTTGGCGGGAACTCCTGTGAGCAGAATCGTATTAATAATCGATCTTGTAACACTTATAACCTCATAGGTTAAACAAATATGATTAACACAACCCTGTGTTATTCTTTGTTTTCATTTTCATTTTCATTTAGCATTATCAGCAGTTCAGCACATGAAAGTTATTCAGCAAATTCTGTGTTTTGTGTTTCATTCTGTTTTGTTTACTCAAAGCTTCATATCCGATGCTGCTCCCTTTTCATAGGAAAAAAGATAACGAGCAGGAAACTTTGTTTACCTGGAGGCGTTGGATAACGACAGGATTGATTCCAGCCAGCATTTCTCTACCGAATTCTTCATCAGATCGCCATGCATCTTTATCCTCTGCTCCACGAAGAAAATAACCAATTAGTTTAAGTAAAAGGTTATGACTCTTAATTTCTTAAATTAATACATGCCCATGTCTACATATTCAACATATCTTTTCCACTAATATTACCTTTGATGACCTGTGGCAATGGAAAATTGTATGTTTTCTCTCCATCTGATCTGAGTAGCTCCTTTATCGTTTCTACAGGTATGTGATGTCTAATTTTCTCCAACAAAGTTACATTAGTTACTGCAGAAGCACCATCATAGAGCTGTAGCACTTCCTCAAATGAGTCAAATTCGTCGGGAGTTTTGTCAAACAGATCCTTAAACTCAGGCGCCAGGAACTGAAATATTGACTTTAGTGCATATGCTACAAAATCTGACATCTTCAGATGACTAAACCTTTCATCCCTTGGGACATAGATGCTCAAGCTGTTATATAATGGTATCCTGCTCTCGATTCTGGGATCTACAAAGTAGTCAGTTATTAAATACTTCTGGTTCATACTTAGATGCTTAAATGCATAGCATCTTTCAATATCAGAATGCATCTAAACATGGTAATCTCTTCTCGGTTTCATGCTTAACCTCTTACCAGATAAAAGCAGAGGCCGGCCTGTTCTTCCTCTGCGAGGATATGGGTATTCAGTTGAACCCCCTAGAATGGGACGTTCATGCTCGGGACCTTTATCAGGTTCACCTAAATCATTGTACACATCATAGTCATACACCCTATCCCATTCTTCAAGCTTTCCTGTTCCAGTTCCTCTCAGATTCTCCAATTCTTCTTCTCTGTAACCACGAAGTGGTGGTGGCGTTTGGCTGGGGAGATATGTCTGCAACAAAAGGTTATTTTCTTCTTTATATAGAACACATGTCACGGGCCCAACATTACTTTTACTGAAATAAAGCAAATTGTTTAATTGTAAAGTTTGACATGCAAATTCTGTTTGATTTTGGCTCAAGAACATATATGAACTTGATATCGCACAGAAACAAATTTTAGCATTTGATGCAGCTTCATATATAAAGTTAGTGGAGGTAGCTTGTTATAATATATTTGACATGCCGTACGAATTTTGTTTTACCTGATTGGCAAAAAATATACGGTCTTTGCTGTAGCGCTCAGCATGGTAAACCCAAGAATTGCAGATGAAATGGACGCGACCATGACCAGGAACGTCTTCAAGAGTGAGGTTCTTGAGGTAGAATTCACTATGGTGAAAGTTTGCGATTGTGAATGCCCCTGGATAGCCCATCTCCTTGCTCCATTCGAAGGTCACATTGTACGTCGCAGCTGCTGTCATAGGGGTGATTTTCGTGACCCAGTCTTCCAGATGTGCTGTCTTCCCAAGTTTGCCTTTGCAACTTTCTGCTCTCATAACAAACAGGAGTCGGTGATTTTGCAATTTTTGAAGGTCAGTTATTCAAGAATAGTTGCTGAAACTATTCATCTAACAGACAATCATAATAGGCTTGTTTTATTTACACACAAAAATCACATACAAGACCATAGATTCGCAACGTCTAAATGAAGTCAACATCAAAAAAACAAAATCTCGATAGTCACCCAATTCGGAGCCTCGATAGTAATTTGGCAGAAAAAGAAAAAAAAGCATAAAAAATTATATAAGCCACTCAACCCAGTCCTCCTTTTTCAAAAAGGGATCCAATCATCCAATCATGACTGTAGTTTCATGAGTATAACATGAATGAAGCACCGACAGTTGAAGGTCTACATCTCAACCGTAGACTGTGGATATACATGGAGTACTGATTAAATCAACGGTAGAGATGCAGCTACATACATAGATAGATGGATAGATACGTACCATCAGAATCTGGATCAACGGCGGTGCTAATGAGGCGGAGCGCGACCTTCCTGCCCCGAATCTCGTCAACTCGGTCGATGACGGAGGCAGCGACGTCGTTCACCCCGAGCAGGTTCTTCTTGATGAGAACCACCACTCCCTTGAGCTTGCATCCATTCTCCTCGTCGTACTTGGATTTCTTATCGCCCATGGCTTCTTCGCCAGTTTACTGGTAATAAATGTGAGGATTGGGAGTGAGAGTGATCAACAAGAGAAGTCATACTTATATTAGTAGAGTGGTGTTGACTTGTTTTCCTTCAACGAAAATTCCAGTGTGAACGATAATATTGTTAATAATTTATTTTTGGGGAGTGTCATTTTTACGTAAATAAACCAACGTAAATGTAGAACCAAATTCCATGTAAGTGGATTTGTATTAATGTTCTTGTCTGGGAATATAAGGTAACTTTAGTGGCCTTTGCAATAAGTGGACTTGTCACCTTATAATTTATTCATTTATTTGTTTTGTAACAACTTTTAAATTATTAAATAATTAATTTTTTTTTATCGTCTTCCTCCCACTGGGGCTAGAACAGTTTTACTTGCTATTCATAGAATTAAAATACTCCTACAGTTTGTCCATTCAATATTCATTTACTATACTATGTACTATTGAAGGTTGACTAGTCGTCGGTCAACGGTATGGACTCCGCTGAATCTACATTTAAATCTAATCAAGTTTTTTGTATATCAAGTGATATCAAACCTTGATTATGTTAAAGGAAGTATATATATGAAAAAAGTGTAATTTGTAATTATATTTACCATGTATGTAGTATCACTATCCAAATGTGTGCATTTAGTAATTAACTCCATATTTGTGTAAAAAATAAAAATATCAAAAATCCATATTTGTGTAATAAATGGACGTTAATCAAAATAGAGAGGGAAATTGCACAATATGTTTACATCTTTATTTTATGAATCGAAAAACAAAAAAGATTATGGTAATAAAGTGACATGCTAGGAGTTTGTTGTGATGCAGACATAGGGAATTAAATTCACATCACCTACCTACCTATATTAAACCACTGTTGAAATAAATATGATGCATGTGAGAATAAAAATGTAGTATAAGTACAAGGTTTTCTTGTCCTTGAATCCTTTTAATATCTCACAATTTTCCCCTTGAAATTCAATTAAATAATGTATTCGCAAAGTGATAATTTGATGGACTCATTTTCTTCCTTGCTTGTTTTTCAATGCGAAATTACTTTGCAATTTACAAAGCCGTCAAGATTGAAACGCATACGACTAGTTTAAAATTATCTGATTGGAGTTTAGCGAATTATAGTGACAGATAATAAAATTATTCTCTAGTATAACATAATTCCTACAATGGTCAGTGTAGAAAAAGTTGAATTTGTTCAACGACGACCATCGTTGGTGAGGAGACAGCTAGATAATGCTTCATAAACTATTTTATATTTATTGAAGTTTGTCGTGTAAACATAAGATCGATACAAAGGTTGTTAGAATTAATCAATGAACACGAATATGGAGTAAGGTCTTTTTAATTTTATTTTTTTATGGAGCATGAAGGATTAATTGGAAACTTTTTCAGGTCATTCTGTTATGCTTTAATAGGTGATGGCTACAACCACAAGAATTAGAATAATATCTATTTCCAATTGGACCCTTCAAATGAAGCAGTTAAAATGAATTGATATCTATTTCTATTTCTGAATCAAAAGAACAAAAAGAAGCGCTGGAAAAAAAAATGATTGACATTAGTTGTACTATTATTCTGTTGAGCCTAATCCAAACACTTCCTGTTCGAGAAAAGAAAACTACTCCTACTAGCCAACCACTGCTAATCGTCGTCACTCTCCACTACTTTGAAAATGACTATGTATCTAATTTATCTTTAATAGGACTACGATACATTTATAGGTTTACTGACGATTTATAGCCAATTCTGTATTTTTTTATTCGTCCAATTTTTGTCCCCAAATTAAAAAAGGGTTAATAATGGTAAAATTTTTAGATAATTTGCAATCTAAACCGACGCTTTCATGTTCGCGTTCCGTGCAATAACTAAACAATAATTTCTAGTTGATTATATGCATGTGTTTGTTTTTGGATCCATAATTACTAAGGGGCCGTTACTGCAAGTTGGTGCTAGCAAAGCATCCACATGAGAATAAAGGGATATAATAGTACCCTTACTACTTCCTCCGCCCCACAATAATTGTCACTCTTTTCCATTTTGATCCGTTTCACAATAATTGTCACACTTCATTTTACCATAAATGGTAAATTGGTCTCACATTCCACTAACTCACTTCACTCACGTTTTATTACAAAACCAAAATATAAAAAAATAGGTCTCACATTCCACTAACTTTTCCAAACAATTTTCCTTTAGATTTCTTAAAACTCGTGCTCATAATAAGAGTGACAATTATTGTGGGACAGGGGGGAGTATTAGTATAAATTAAAATTTCCATTCTCAATTTCAATTCAAAAGCTTATCATCTTGAACTCATTATCTAATATTCATACTCTATAGCCTATATTTTCGAAGTTTACTTATCTGGAGTGGTATTTATATATATTGGCCTAGTCCAATTGCAGAAATACCCGAACTTGAGTGGCAACAACATTATAAAGTTTGGGCCTTTGGGGTATCGATATGCAATAGCTCAAAACACTTGCATATGAAAAATTAAAAGCTTTTCTTCAAATTGCGAAATACTGTACTCTAAAATTCAACATATTTAATTGTTCATGCAAAGCAACATTGAGAATTATGGAGAAATTTTGGAGTTGCACTTTTAATTTTGATGGAGTTGCACCAGTTTTAAATAGTGATTTTGTTTTCTCATACCACGAATTTGAACTTTAAAGTCAAGTTATCACGGGGGAATAAGTAACAGTTAAAAACATAGAAATGAGGTCTGGTAAATAATCATCAATTCAGAAAACTGCAGAAAAAAACTGCAGTTTCTATGGTACGGAACGAGCTTATCACTATTTACAAATCGATGTATAAGTTAAAAGTACATACACACCAAGAGTCACAACTTACATATGTGGACAAGATCTATGAGAACATGAAATAGCAGATACATATAAGCACAACTTTGAATAATTTCCCCAAGCTTCTTAGTTAGCTCAGATAAAGAAAATTATTCCTCAATCCAGGTAAATGGGATTCTATATATACTGAAACACCGATGAATCCCAGTAATGCAAAGTCGATTGTTGCTAGCACAACACAGTATCACACCGCTTTATATTACAGATTATGCGAGACTAACCTGCCTCTCCCAGCGCACATCATCAGAGAATTGTGTAAGAGCGGCTCTAGGATCACCATTCGATATGGATAAGTAGTATAGAGCAGTGCCATCATCGACATGCATGCTCCTCTTCAATGAGTCTATCACCCTTTTTTTGCCTCGTTCAGTGGTCAGCCTATGCAGCATTGAATTCAGATTACTGTCAGGCCCACCCTCTAGATACAGTACCGCAACCTCTCTCTTTGCATGAGTGTCCACTTCTATGTAGCATGTGGAATCTACGAGTATTTCTGGGTTGCTAACAGGGATCAGCAGACGCTCCCTGGAGTATATCCCGTGGTCACTCATCATGTTGTTTAAGCGCTTGATGCCCATAACCTGTCAAGGTTGGATAATCATCAATGCTCATCGCAGTGTAAAGTCTTACAACCTTGTAAATCAATCTAAGAACTGTACAGATGAATGCATCTGCTCAGCAAAGAAAAAATGAGTGCATATCTTGATGTAATTTGATATGGGCATGAAAACAAACCAAGCATTTATTAAAATAACATAAAAACTTTGGATTTTATAATACACTGTATCTCAGACCTAAGGAGAAAAAGAAAATTTAACAAGACCAACAAACAGAACTATCATTAGTGATTCGTATAACACAAATTAAGCCCAATTCTGATGACAGAACTTGGAGTGATATATATTTGATCAGTGTGGGATTCTATATATTGCTTCAAAGTTCAAACCTTTGAGCATTGACATCTTCATCAATGTTTTTCATTTCATAAACACAAGAAAAATAAGAAAATTTAGAAGTTCAAAAGCATTTCACAGCTGTGACAGTTAAATAGATTAGGAGTTTAAGCTTGTCTCAAGCCACAAATTCTCAGGAATCTCAATCACAAATTGATCATAAGTGACTGGCCTTTAACCTCATATATCAGATAACATCTAAAAATGTAAAGGTAATCGTATTCCTCTAAACTAATCATATTGACTGGGTTCGTGCATAATCACAATTCGCAGCCATAGAATACCTGAACGGTGTACTTAACAGCTAGGCTAGCAATGGAATCGCTGCGGGAGAGGCGGTGAGAGATGGCGAATTTGGAAAGGGAATTGTCTCTCCAGAAGCTGCTAGAGGTAGGTTTTCCGACCATGTGTCGAAGCTTCCACGGGGAAATGAAGGCTTGAATCTGCATCTGGTTGTCGGAGGCTACCGCGTGCCAGAGGCGACAGACGCAAGCGGCGCGGGCGAGATCGGAGAGTGATAGCTTCTGGAGTATGGCGCGGAGAGTATCCTTGCATAGGAGGGCGGAGAAATTGGAATTGAGGGGCGAGATGGTGGTGTCGGCGGAGGATGAGGAACACAGCGGCTGGAGGAGGTCGTGCGCTGGTGCATCGTCGTCGTCGTCGCCGCAGCAGCCCATTAAAAGTTTTGGTGCGGATGACAATTTTGTTCGTGTGCGTTTCTCCGCCTTCGGTTTGGGTGTAGATTTCTAGTGGGATTCAGACATTACATGACCTTTAATAGCATCCACACAGTAAGAATAAGAATAAGAATAAGGCACTAAAAAATCTACCCGTCACATCATCATTTTATTCAAATAGGCTAGTTTAGGCCAGCCATAGTCGCAATAAAAATAATTCAAAAATAACTATATTTACAGAATTAAATTTACGATTAAATTACGGAATTAAATTTACGAGACATATACGGGAAAATTCATTAATTGCATTAAAAAATACATTCATTTAAAAAAATAAATTACATAATAAAGAAAAAAAACTATCGCCGTGCAGTCTTCCGTGCCCACAACTCTTCAATTATATCCTTTTGGAGTTGAATATGAGCATCCACTTGGCGCATGTCGGCATATTCCTGGAGGCGGCCGACTTCATCGTGAGGTACCCCACGTCGTACGCTAGGGGTGGCCGTTCCGTGGCTTGGACCGGCTTCATCGTCATTGGCCCAACTAGTCAGTTGTACGCCTTCGTCTTCGACGATCATGTTGTGCATGATAATGCAGGCGTACATTATATCAGCAAACGCATTTGACATCCCACAAACGCGTTGGACCCTTAATTGCCGCCCATCGAGACTGGAGCACACCAAATGCGCGCTCCACGTCCTTGCGCGCCGACTCCTGCCGTTCCGCAAAGTAGGCCTTCTTGTCATCCGCCGCGTGCCTGATCGTCTTCACAAAGACAGGCCACATAGGGTATATCTCATCCGCCAAGTAGTAGCCCATATCATGCCGGTTGCCGTTGGCCACAAATGAGACGGTTGACACTTCTCGTTAAAGAGGGGCGATGAGTTGAGGACGTTGAGGTCGTTGTTCGACCCGACTACCCCAATATACGCATGCCGGATCCACAGCCGGTGACCGCTACGGCCTCGAGGCTTGTAGCCGGTCGTGTAGGCCCCTTTTCAGTGCAGCTTGGACAGCTTCTTCCACTCCCAATGCATACAATCTATGCTGCCTAACATCCCGGGAACCCATGCTGCTCCCCGTGCATCTACATCAGATCCCCGACAATCTTGGGGGGTAGGGCTTCGAAGGTACCGTCCACCGAAAATTTGAATCACGCCCGACGTAAAAACTTCGCACATTCCAGAAGGCCGTCGTCTCACCGATGTGGAGGTACTCATCCCACATGTCTCGCGCGCCTCCATAGGGACAACCGCCTGATTGCCGTCATGCACTTTTGGATAGGGGTGTGGCCGGGTCTCGCCAACCACATCGTGCCTGAAGCAGAAATAAAGATATCGACGCTCCAAAGCGTCAACGATACGCATAAACAACTCCCTGCGCATTCTAAATCGCCGCTCGAACATGTTTGCTGGAAACCGCGGGTCCGGAGCGAAGTAGTCGTCATATAGCCGCTGATGTGCAGCTACGTGTTGGGGATAATCGCACAACGGAAATTGCAAATTAAATAAATCCACAAAAGAATCTATTTAGGTGATTATGTGGGTCGATTCAATTTCATGCTAAAACATGTAGAGACATATTATTGCGCAATTAATCACATAATTTAAATTAAATTATGATGTTGAATACTTACTGTTAGGTTTGGTATACTGAAAAGCATGTTTCGAGCAAGTTTCGCTCGAATAGAATCTTGCTTGTATGCGTAAAACTCTATAATCCACTTTTAACACGATTCAGTATTATTCGAGCAGTTTCGCACGAATAGAATCAGTATATTATTACATTGTGTTTGCTTGTGCATTTAGAAGATGTTTTATAAACATTTGAATGTATAAGAAGCAAACAAAGTCTAAATCTTTTGCTTAGTAGACTGGTTGTGGGCGTCGTCCACTTTAAGGTAACACAGTTCGGTTCTATGCAATGCTTTGCAAAAGACAAAGAAGAATTTCACAACCTAGATAGGTTTAGACTACCTATCGTGAAAGGTTGCAATGTCAGTCCGATTATTTCTAAGCCTTTCTGAAATAAGATGACGTTGGTGTGGTATAGCACTGAATGGATCTAACAGCAAGACGTGTCTTTATGCTATCTACTGAAAGACTAGGTCTTGATAAATAACTATTTCTTAATCTACATACGTTAGCATTGAGCATACGGTATTGATTATGCACTACTTTGACTTATCAAATGGTGCGGGTTTTTCGCAACCCAATAATCCTGATATATTGGGTAGTGGTGAATAATATCTAGCGGTGCTAGGATTGCTATTATGTTGAATCGTGCGCGAGGTGAGTCTCGTTTGATAATGTCCTCAAGAGGAGCTCGAACAAGGTTTTATTATTCGTAAAACTGGCCAGTTGGAGTTTTATTACTCTATGAATAATAAATAAGTGTTTCTTGTTAAGTCCACTCTTGGAATTAATAAGATGTTAATTAATTAAGTCCATAGCAGACATTAATTAATTAATGGACATTTATATCTTAAGCGCGGGAAATAAATAATAAAAGTGGAAACCCGGATTACTTGTAATTTCGGATTTGGATGGGGAGTGCAATATTACTTCTGTAGTGGCTGCTCGTAATATTCCAATTAAAAGCTTATATTAAATTGGGGTTCAATTTAATTAATAAAAAACTAATTGGAGGAGCCCATATCCAAAACCTTCCATAGATCCCTGTCTGGGCCCAAAAGGAACTTAATATAAATAGGAGAATAAAGGAGACAGAATGATCACAATTTTTATTCTCAAAATTTTCGAAAATTTTGAACTCTCCAGCTGTGGAGGATTTCGAATTCTTCACCTATTCCCAAAAGGATTTCTTCTGTCTTCTTTATTCGAGTCCTAGTATTTTGATAAGATCAGCCCACCCTAATATCGAGATACAGTTCGGGAACCAGAGAGAAGATCTGTGGTCTAGTATTGAAGATCATCACGTGGAGAAGGCGCAAGCAATCGTCGATTCTTTGGAGAATCAAATCGGTAACTTTAAACCGTAGTATTCATGTTTAGGATTTACTTTCTATGAGCATGAATTATTTGCGTTCTAGCATGCAATTATCTGTTTAACATGTGAATTGATTAATCGCATAATCGGTCAAATAGATCCGTATCTGATTTATTTGTTTTGTACATGTCTTCCGCTGTGCAAGGGGCTCCAAACCCCAGCACTTACAACAATGATTCTCCAAAGAATCGAAGTGGCTTGCTACTTCTCCACGTGTAGATCTTGAAGCTTGATTGTGAATGCAAGACCAAAGATCTTCTAGCCTATGACCCTTAACTCTATAGATCTAAATTCCTTGTGGGAGGAATCTCTTAGAAATTATAAGGAACTTGAAGGAGAAGACAAGAAAAACCAATTGCACACACTATGCAAATTTCGAAATCTCCTATTAGTGAGGAGCTCGAAAATTGCAAGCTTGGAGGCTAGGTTTAGGTTTTGTGTAATGTGTATTTGTCTCCTCTCCTTACATCCTTATTTATAGAGTTTATGATGGGCTAGGTTAGGGATCTATGGGGCTTGGATTGGGCCTCCCCAATTGGATCTTCTTTACTAATTAAATTATAACCCATAATTCAATATAAGGCCAATGGAATATTTCTTGTGCCACTATCGAAGAAATATTGACCGCCCATCCAATCCGTGATTACAAGCAATCCGGGTTAACCTCTTTAATATATTATTTCCCATGTCTAAGACTTTCTATATCCATTAATTAATTTGTAGTCTGCTATAGACTTTAAATTAATTAATATCTTTTTATTTCCAAGAGTTTGTCTAGTACGAGATGTATATCAAAATATACTTTTCCTTTTCTATTTATTCTTGGATTAAATCCAAAACGGCCGGGTTTCCGAATAATAGAACTTCTCTCGAACACCTCTTGGGGATATAGTCAAACCACGCAGGCACACAATCAATGTAATAATAAAACTGACACCATACTAGTTATTAATTACTACTACCCAAGATATCAGGAATATTGGGTTACGAAAAACCCGCACCTATTGATAAGTCAAAGCAGCGTATGATTAAATAACGTGTGTCCTATATTAATACAAAGATTAGGAAATATTAAATCTCCAAGACATCGTCTTACAGTAGATAGCAACAAAGACGTGTCTATACTTTAGATCCATTCAATGCTATACCACACCAGTGTCACTAGTTATTCTCAAGGTAAAGACGACTTTTCGGATGGACACTGCAACCTTTCACGATAGGTAGCCAAAGCCTATCTAAGTTGTGAAAAAGTTTTACTTCTACAAGGTACCGGTTGGGCCACCTACTGTGATGACCTGTTCCACGACCCAACCTTCAATGTAGAAGACTTAGACTGATTTTACTTTCCGCCGCTTTAATTATATAATTTAATATATAATTAAATACGGTCAATACCCATTAAAGTAAAATACACAGTATGAAGAAAACATTTATTATTCTCATTAAATGAAGAGTGTTTACAATATACAAGCAATTTATCAAATTCAAAATAAACTCGAAAAATGCTTTTAGTATATATGTTCCAACAGCTACGTGATCCCGATCAATCACTGCTCGGCGGTGGACAACCGGTGGAGGGTGAGGTACCGCCTGCTGTTCGACCCTTTGTATGTAACGCTCTAGCTCGCGGTTCATGTTGGCCTTCATAGCCTCGTTCATCCGCCGTTCGTACTCCTCAGTATCCCCACCACTACCACCACCACTACCACCACTGCTACCACCTGCGTTACTCATCGCTCGATGTTGCTCTTGTATAGAAATTTAGAGAGAGAAAAACTCGTAAAAACAAGTGGTGCAAATGAAAATGAAACTAAAATCGCGTATATATAGGTTTTAAAAAAAAATAAAAAAAAAACGAGAAATTGGCGTTGGCCGATCGGCACGCCACAATGGCGGCCAACGCCCTCAAATCGGCTAGCCCACGCCGATTTTTTTTCCGATTCGCGGCTGGCCGATTTCAATAATTCGGCTAGCGACGCGAATCGGCTAGCCGATGGGCTAGCCGCTATTGTGGATGCTCTAAAAGATTACATCCATTTTTTTACTTTTGAAATTACTTTTACTCTTTATTCTATTTTATTTTATTATTTCTTCACTTATTATATTAAATATGAATTTTTAATCTCATATCAAAAGAAAATTCTCAAATATAATTTAAAAGTTTTTTTTACCTCCAATTCCTATTTTTCAATAAAAATACTTTAATCATTTTTATTTTTATAGTAATATCTAAATGTGTAGAAGCGGACAACAATATCCATACACGTAGGCCATTTGATAAAAGTACATAAAAATATATCCCATTCTTAACTTTAAAGTATATCAATGAAGCATGTATAATCTCTCCGTGTGCAAAAATCATCGTGCATAATTGCTGTGGATTCCCAAGTCCTTTTTTTTTCTAGTTATTTTAATTTAATTTATTTTTTATTTGTTGAAAGTCCTCGATTTTTTTGGTTAATAGTCTTCCTCGTGATACGATTAATTGTGAATTGGTTTCACATGAATATATTCACAAATCAAGTTGCAGCACACAAAGCCGACTTAATCTATAGATTAAAGCTCCCCAGATGAACCAAACAAAAATGCATAAACTGAGATTGTAGAGATTGGATGAAGAGTTTCAAATTTTGGTACAAGATGTAGAAAGAGTGTCACAACATCTTTTGTGGAGCCCCGGTTGGATCAGCTGTCGAAAGCTCCGTATACATGCCTGCTATTGCTTGCGCAAAATATGCTTTTGCTTGAGGCCGTTTTACCTGATACACATGCACCACCAAAATTACAACAAAATCAATCAAACTTCAACTAAACCTTTTTATTTACACCACCACAATTTTACCTTAAAGGTTGGAGTCAACAAGCCATTCTCCACAGTGAACGGCTCCAGCACTAAGGTTACGGCTTTCACAAATTCGAAACCCCTCAACTGTGTCAAAACAAGAGCATCAATTAATTAACCAAAGGTGAAGTCTAATTTTTTTAAGCCCTGCTGACCGAATAACACCTACAAGGACAACAATACCTGAGCTTCTCTTCCAACAGCATCCATGTCAGCAAGCACAGCAGCCTTTGCTCTTGGATCGTTACAAAGTTGTCCTAAATCATCATACTGCACAGATGATTTAGCATGGAAGTTACTGAGGGAGAATGATAGCAATACCAGTGACAGTACTTCCAACTATCGATCATTTTATTCAGAGATTATTTGCTATTTTTCTCTTACAAAGGGGCAGAACCCACTGAAGAAAGCTGATCAAAATAAGCTTATAGTAGTTTCAGAACAACAAAAGTTTTAGTGATAGTTACCAGTAGCATTGGCTTCATTACCTTAATGTTTTCTGATGCCGCCCAATCCTTTAGCACATCAGGATCCACGCAGATCACAGCAACTAAATAGGAGTTCAAGCTATCACCTACAAAAATAGGCTCCTCAGCTGAATGAATAAGTGAGAACTTGACTTAATAAACAAGTACTACAATATTGTTTTCTTACCGTACACAAAGCACTGTGCAACAAATTTACACTTTGCATACACATTCTCGATTTTCTCAGGTGCTATGTATTCGCCCTGTGCCAGCTTGAAAATGTTCTTTTTCCTGTCGACAGTGAACAAGAACTATGTGACCCAGGTGGTATTGAACAAGATCACAAGAATGTTCCTTTCTCTTTCGTTTTGGAGGGTTAACAGATGATAACTTACCTATCAATAATCTTGAGGCGCCCACCTGGTAGCCATAGTCCGATATCTCCTGTATGCAGCCAACCTTCATCATCGACCACTTCTCTCCTGTAAAGTCAATCAAGATTAAGTAACATTTTTAACATCCAAACATGATCTGGAAAATTCAAATTCCAAGTGTTAGGTGAATACGTCTGAACTTCATCTTTATAGTAGCCTTGGAAAATTATATGTCCTCTGACACAGATCTCCCCGCGAGGATGAGGTTGATCCTCTGAGGTATAACTCATTTCAGGAACATCAACAAGCTTTATTTCTGGAGGCATGAAAAACCAGTTTGATGCATAAGTGTCAAATTCTAGAACAAGCTTGAAATAAAAAATACAAAAGTAAGTATTAGCATAGTCTTTCTTGTTTCCCTTTTACAAAATATTTCCAACCAAGAATGAATAAAATCCTTGCCAGTTGCCACATTATATGGGATGAATATGCGTTATAATGTGATATATCCAAATCTCTATCAATGACTTACCACATGCAGGGTTGGGAGAACCAACATGACCAGTTAAGTTGTCACCCTCATCCATAGTGCTGATGACACATGAAGTCTCTGTCATGCCATAACCTTCAATCACTTGGCAGCCAAAACACCTATACATAGAAGCCATGTTTTCAGAAGTGTGAATACTGAAACTTATCTTGAGTGACACTGACTACTGGAGTGTCTAGAAATTTAACTTACACCCTCAAGAACTCCATCACATCAGGAGACAGCGGGGAAGCACCTGAAGTCAAGTAACGAACACGGCCTCCAAGTTTGTCCTTTATCTTATTGAATACCAGCCTATCCCACATAGGTGATGGTTTTCGACCTGACAATCAGATATAAATGAATGAGTATTTAGAAACAGATTGTTAACAAGAACAAAGGAATCAAATGGCATACCATTCATTACAGCTTGTCTCTTAGAATTGTAGGCTGCATTAAATAACCGCTCTTTCAGCACACCAGAAGACTTAACAGCATTAATTATTCTGTAAGAAACAAAACATAAGATACGAAATAGAAAACCAGAACACCTTGACACTTGAGCAGAAGAGTACAAAGCAATCATTTCTTAATACTGAAGAGATATACCCAGCATATATTCTGTTGTACAGACGAGGAACACTAGAAAATATAGTGGGCCTTAGAGCAGCTAAGTCATCCATCAATTTCAAGTTATCCTGTAAATTAGGAAACAACTTCACATGTAAAGCTCCTGAATAATAAAAGAAATTATACAAGTGCAACGAGCTCAGTTCACCATAAGAAAAATTATTTAAGTCCAACGAGCTCATTCACCGTATGAAAAATCAGATGTCGTGTCCTGGTCCTATTTGCAAACCCCTACTTTTACTCGTGCACAGTAACCATAGCCAATTAGTGTATACAAGACCCACTAATTGGAAATTTGTAAAATATAAAATATTTACTCCAACCAGTTCACTCAACAGGAGGTTGGGAGGTTGCAAATCAAAGTTATTATCACGACAACCAGGAGTAGAAGTATACTTTCATGTCAGGAGGATAGCAATGCAAGAACATCTGGTCATATCATTATCCAAATTTTTTACTTGCCTACTCCTATCACCCATCCCTTTCAGATAAATTGAACCCCTTCAGAGACATACAAGGAATATCCAACTGTGCAGTTGGAAAGCAACAGAGTCTCTGGGAGTGCAAGAGAGAAATTTTATCTTTCTAATGTGAATCTTTAGCTTTAATATGTAAGGTGAAATGGGAAGTGCAAACAGTAAAGAAACAATGGTTTTGTAGGCAGAACAGGATTGAAGCAAAATATACAAATTACATCTAGGAAATTAGGAATCACATACCCCCTGATAGAAGCCAACAGCAACTCCGTAATATGCTGACATGATTTGATTAGCTCGTTCATATATGTGTGCCAAGGGGAGATAGGATATGTAACTGATTAACATGTATAGTCAGACGTAATATGGGTTGAGATCACAAGAATGAAAATTACTCATCATATTCCAAGAGAACTCACATATCTGACGAATAAAATTTGACAGAAAGAGTCATGCCAGCAACACTTGATAACAAGTTTCCATGTGATAGAACAACTCCCTATTGGAAGAAAAGAAGTAAAAAGAAGAGCTATAATACATTTTAAAAAATGTTTTAATAGGTCTCAACTGTTGTATATGAAGACCGCAAGCGAGAGACCTACCTTTGGCGTCCCAGTGGTACCACTCGTATAGCATATAGTGGCTACATCTTCGGGTCTGGGGGGGCAAAATGGATGCATGTTACTGCGACCCTAAATTCAACAATTTTAGGGTATTATAATCAACCTTTTACCAACCGACCATAATTTGTAAGCAAATAAAAATTTTCATCAGGTAAAAAAGTCAACTGCCATGATAGTGTGTGAATCTGTATTAGGACCAGTGAGAGTTAGGTGTAGGCAAAGAAGCCATCAGCAAGAAAGTAGAGCCTAAGATAAAAAGTTCTTTCTATTCATGGGTAAAATGTTGTTGTTCCAAAAAGAAGTGAGCATAAAGTAGTTACCTAATGACAAATCTTCAATGATCCTAAGTAACTTGACAAATGAACTACCTATTCTCGGGGAGAACAATACAGTTCAAACAAATACAACTGTTTTATTTTATAATGGTACTCCTCTTTCTGATCATTGTAACTTAACATTGCATAAAAACCAAGATAAATAAGACATCGCGTTTAAATGTATCACTATCTATGTATAAATAATTTCAATTGAAAAATGCTTCCAGCACCATCATTCTAGACACAGTCACACAGATTGAACCACCACCACACAGATTGAACCACCACCACATCCCGACCCCTCCTCCTAATTCCAGCTCCCCGAGGACCCCCAGAATCAACTCCACAGGCCCACCTAGCATGCAAACAACTTTTCTACCCACTTTTTTCCTCATAATAATATATTACACACAACTCTATACATGTGAGTGTCTTGGTTCATCTTAGAACCACATGAACTGAAGCACTGCACAGCATACGGTAGATAAGAATTTCACAGAGCAGGGAAACTGGTGTTTTGGGAATGCTATTGTAATCAAAGGCTTAAAGCTAGCCATTAACTTAATAATAGAAAACTGAATATTTATGAAACGATCACACATAACAGTGCATTTCAATACATGAGATGGTGGTCACTGTTGAAGGTGCACACTCCAAAAATTTACATCGTATTAAAAAAGAAGTGGTAAAATAGCATCAGAAAAAGAAAATCGTAAGATATTATAGATACCTGGCTAAGTAACCTTGTATATGACACAAGCTTGACTCCTGCAGCAGAGGGTAGAGATGGTAGATGTTCATCTACCCCTCCAACTACCTGTGGCATTCATGAATCGAGTACTACAGGTCAAAAGGACATGAAGAAAAGAATAATGCTGTACAAAAATTTAAGTAATTAAAGTATGTGTATTGGGATACCACTATTACGCGTACGGAAGGAATCTCTGACAGGAAGCTCAGTAGCTGCAATTTTTAGACAGAGACATTTAAAATCAGGAGACTCGTGTAAATAACATGGAGAATTACATGTTGCATACTATTTGTTCTGTTGCAGCATGATAAGAAAAATGCAAACTTACATATTGCAACATAAAATTGACATGGATGATTCAATTTGTAACATGATTTGATTAGATATAGATACAAAATGGGGCATCTTCATGACCTTTTCTTTCAATCTCAAAAGGATATGCAGAAGATGCAACGAGAAACAAGTGTTTAGCGATATGCATAGCGGTTTGCCATAGAATTCCTGTAATCAACCAACCTAAAAGTTCAATAACTGAAAAGAGATGTTAAGAATAGACTCACCGTGTTTAAGGTACTTGGCACACAGAAAATGGCCTGTATCTCAGCATGATTCACAATATACTTAACAGCATCAGGCCCTGTAAATACATCAGAAGAATACAAAATCAATGGAATTGACTACAGTAGAGAAGGCTTAACTGATTTACACCTACACACCAAGGGTGTCATATAAAGGAACTGATATGTACGAAAATGCTGAACAGGCGTGATCCACAATCATCCATTCTGGCCTATTAATAAAATAAAGTCCAACACAAGCTCCCTGCTCCAGGAAAAATACGTCAGTGTTTTAAAGAGAGAAAAATTCAGGTATAAAAGAAAATAATATTCAGGTTAACTTTTATAGAAGAAAATGGGTGGAACTAACAAAATAAAATACGCCGATAAAAGGGTCCTTAGGACTTTGTAAGAACCTCACAAAAACTAAGTCTAGTCCCCAAAAATCTCTGTTTCTATTTATTTTGAAGTATTTTGATATGCAAAAGGTCCGAGTGGATGAATGTGAATACAGATACTAACTAGTAGTACCACACAAGCGGAATGATAGAATGGGAAAAGAAAGTAACGAAGTTGACTTACTGATTGTAATCCATGATGGCGAAGTCCTGAACCTATAGCTGATCGAGCAGTACCCGCCTCTCCATATGTCATCCATTTGTAACTGCATATAAAAAAAGGATATATACATCATTCTTGTAATAAAGTCAATAACACATTTTATTCCTTTTGACTTTAGAAAGCAAAAGTTTTCCAATAAACTTACTCTCCAACAGTCCCATCTATCCGTATGCGTGTACCCAAATATTTGTAGTCTTGGAAACTTTCAACTGAGTGCCTGAATGCACCAACAAATTAAATGAAAGGTCAAATTTTAGAGGATGGGTATCACAATCTGGATAAGCTGGAGACATGAAACTGAGTATGTGTATTCAGTCATCCAAAACAAAAATAAACATATAGGGGTAAACATTCTCACACAAAAATATCATGCAATGTGCCAAGCTCTGGATGATCAGGGAATCTATCAACAAGCTTCAATGGAGAACGGGCAGATCTGAATGAAAGAAAAAATATGAAGTACTCTATTGAATTCCAAATGATACTCTGAAATTAACATTAAAAAAAGAGAAAAAGAAGTACCGATAAAGAATTCACCGGCGGTGGGATTGGCAGAGATCGGAAACGAAGATTCATCGAGGTCGGGAATGAGATGGGTCTGAATCAATCTCAGGCGGCGTTCAGCGCTCGACTCCATTAGAATTTAGATCAGTCAGTAATCCAAATTATAGAGTAATAGTTTAAATATTTGATACCACTTTGTGAAGTATAGCACGTATTTGAGGAAAGTTGTGCAATAATGCAAAAGAAAGCAGCGGTAGAGCTAAATCAATAGTGATGTACTCTTGTATACGGAGAGAATAAAATATTAACGTGGGCACGCTATTCAAAGGAGGTGAAGATATTAAATAGCTGTTGGATTAGGGTCGTTATGTCGTAACTTCCAATTTTTAATTCCATAATTGACAGATCCGTTGCTCTTTCGTACAATTTGTTCTGCTGCTCCTCCGTCCTAATAGTTCATGATCATTTGACTCATTACCTGATATTAAAATGTAATAGAAAGAGGTTCAAAAGATACGATATTAAAGTAATGAAAGTAGTTCAAAAAGCGTGGAATGTAATTTCTATTTTATATATTTTATTAGTTTTATAATAAAATGTAGTAAGAATAGTTAATGGAAGCGGGGATTACTAAATGAAAGGTGACAAATTTTTAGGATAAACAAAAATGGAAATAAATGACAAATTTTCATAAATGAAAAGAGTATTGCTTGTTGCTTTATCTCGAGAATTGCAAGTGGGTTTTGTCTCGTCGCCAACATGCTTTCTTTAATCTCTTTACTCTATGTATATCCTCATTTTTACCTTAATTCGCACAACTTTCACTCCAATCTCTTCTCTCATCTCATTTATGTCTCACTAGTAATTCGAAGATGAATCATAGAGGTTTCCCAAACCAAGTAGCTCATGAATAACGATGTTCGACGCGTAGTGTTCGATGGCTGGTCATGACCGATGATTTCGACCATTCGATCGCTCAAGCGCTAGTTGAGAATGGACTAGACCAACTCTTCTGTCTTATCCGCGCCGGTCAAATGGTGACAAATTATAAGGGATTGATGGAGTAGTTGTTAAAGAAAAAAATAGTCCAGCCCATTATGCACGTGAATGGGTAGGACAATAAGGAAAAAAATTTTCTAGTCTAGACATACCAAATGGCATAATGAGTTGATATATCCAACAAATAAGTTTTATAGTAATGTATAGTTGGAATATACTTCATCCGATCCCGGATAATTTGACTCATTTCACTTTTATCATTTTTGCTATAGAGACTCATATTCTACTAACTCATTTCTACTTATATTTTAGTATAAAACTAATATATAAAAGTAGGACCACATCCCACTAACTTTTCTAACTCATTTTTCATTACATTTCTTAAAACTCATATCCGATCAAAGTGAGTCAAATTATCCAAAATGGAGGGAGTAATTTTTTAGAATTCTATTTATCAAATAATTATTTGTTCAACATAACAATTTATTTTGTCATTTGGTATGTCTAGATTAGAAAATTTTTACTCGTAGAACTATATAATAAATGTGAATGACTATTATATAGGGCGGGCTACGAGGACTCCCATTAAGCATATCCTAAGAAGTCAAATCACATAAAATTGTGGATGCTTTTCAATTCCATCGACATTAATAGAAATCTACTACTAGTATTCATTTAATACCTTCAAAATACCGGCGAACAGAAAAAATTACTAGTAAGAGTCAATTATTTTTATTCCCTCGTTCACTAAAAATATATTAGTACATTTGTCATTTTTTATTATCCACAAAAATAGAACATATTTAAAAAAGGAAAATTTTCAACAACTTTCTCTTAGAGCATTTTCAATAAAGAAAGATAAATAAAAGAGGTATATCATCTATTTACCTTCTCAAAATGTGAAATATCATTCCAAAAAGTAATATATTCCAAACGAAAAAAAGTATATAGAAAGATATATTATTTTAAAATAAAATAATACTAGTACAAAATGCATTAAAAAACATAAAGTGATTACCTTCTCTAAAACCTTCCTCATTTGAGTATATTTTTCATGAAAAGAAGGCAAATATGTTGGTTATAAGATTTTACTCTCCATTAATGGAGAGGTGAAGATAGCTCTTCAAAAATGGGAAATGGTATAATACCTTCTTAAATATCTCTCCCCTTGAAGAATGATTTTTCATGAAAAGAGGCAAATATGGTGGTTATAAGATTTTACCCTCCATTGATGGACCTCTCCATTGATGGAGAGGTAAAGATACCTCTTCAAAAATAAGAAAATGTATAATACCTTCTTAAATACCTCTCCCATTGAAGAATGATTTTTGTTGGAAAAAGGTAAATATGGTGGTATATGTCTTTATATCTCCATTTACCTCTCCTGGAGATGCTCTTACTTAATAATATAGCCTCACATTCCACTAACACTATTTCTCTTCTTTCTCTTTTTTCTTATTAATAATATGAACCCCACATTCTATTAACACTACTTATCTCTTACTTTTTTTCTTTCTCTCTTTATAAATTAAACATTAAAACATGTGTCATTCACAATGTATCCTATTTTTTTTGGACGGAAGAGTATAATTTTCTGACTTGATAAGGGATGATAATATTTTTTGATGATTTACATAATGTTTTAAATTAAAAAAGGAAATAAATTAAGCCCCTACTAGACCATTGCTGATTTCGCTCATGCACTTTCTATCTATCTACACACAAAGTAAACTGTGCTAAAATGAAATCTTTATTCGCTTTAAGTATAAATAATTTTTCAATTATTACATGTTTTAATGGAATAGATGAAGACATGAAGTAGCAATTAATGTCTTGCGGATCTATATATAGGAATAGGAGTAAAAATTAACTATAAGAAACTTTTTTACTATTATTTCTTGCAGTTCTATTTTGGCAACCAAAATCATAAGCGAAACACTGACATGGGGGAAAACCCCAAGAGCATGTTGACAACTTTCTTTTTTCTTTTTCTTTCAAGCTAACTTATTTTTGGAATGTGACTTGATCACAATATTTGAGACCTCGTATTTAGTTTAGTTAACAATAAGATACTACTTATATCACTAAATTATTGTGATCCATTCAATATTATATTACACTCCAATTCCAATGTCATCAGTCATTCTAATTATACTATTCCAATGTCATTAGTTATTAAAAATAGAAAGTGATTTTGAGCGAGCAACGGATGGCGGACACACGTGGAGGCATGGGAGTGGATTTCCTGGAACTCCCAACAATTTGAGATTTGCCTATATATAATCTTCATTCGTCCGAAAAATAATCTCTTTTTGAATTACGTTAATAAAAAATTGGTTAAGTAAAAGAGATGAGAAAAAAAATTTCATAAAACAAGAGAAGGAAAGGGAAAAGGTAAGAGAGGTAGTGATAAAATGCAAACTCATATATAGTACAAACTCCAAACTTTTCAACATGTGTATGCACATCAACACAATGTCAACCGAAGTAAAATTTCAAGATTTTGATGTCAACACAATGTCAATACAATGTCAACACAATATCAACACGGTTTCAACCGTTGACCTTTAATTAATATTTCTGCTGGGTATTTTGTCATATGTTGACATTTTTTACAGTCCAGATCATTGTTTGGAGTTTGTACAATATTTAGAGTTTGCATTTGATCACTTCCCACCCGAGGGGTTATATTGCTAAATTTTTTAAATTGCTAACTCATAATACACACTTTCTTTCACCCCATTTTCTTGAAACATTTCTTAAAATCGTCCAAAAAATGCGACTTCTTCATAGACGAGAGGAATGCGATGTGATCCTTCATCGTAGAGATGAGACTTCTATACACCATAACATGATACGACCCGTGTGATCCTTCATGCAAAGAGAAAATGATTGACATTCCATATGTTATTGTTCCTTTCATCTTACTTGAATATGGGCACGCGGCTCTTACTCATCCTCTTAGAGCATCTCCAATGGAGATAAGCAGCCACAGCTACCATTTCTCTCCCCCCACATCATCAACCCTTTAAAATTCAACCTGTTACATCATCATTTTAAGCAACTAGGTACCCTAAGGCCACAAGAAAACTTAATAAAACTAATTCAATTTACGAAATTAAATTTATGACAAATTACAAATAAATTTACGAGACATATACGGAAAATTCATTAATTTCATTTAAATAAAAAAAGGTACATTGATTAACAAAAATTACATTAATTAAAAAAATTACAAAATAAAAAAATCGGGCTTCCACCACGAGCCCCTCCCGTCTCGTCGCCGTCGCCGTCGCCGCCACCCGGACCTCCACCCCGTGGCTTTCGAGCCCATGTCGAGCCCCAACCGTGCCCTCGCGGCATCCACCGACCATGCCCCCGAGCACAGTGAAGAAACCTCTTCTCCATGGGTCGGGGCCTTCCTATCTTGGAAGACCTTGTACATCTGCCCCACGTTTTTTAACGCGAGAAGAAGGTGCGCGGTGGGGGCTTGCCGACCGGGCCTCCCGGGCGATAGGGGGAGGATCCCCTCCTGCTGCGCCGCCCGGGCGAGTGCGGCGAGCAAACGATGGAGGGACGGAAACTCCTCAGCTCCGGGGAGGTCGAACCGCCCGGCGCCGTACCCCGAATAGTTCGGCCCTTCCTTCGGCCACCCAACCCCCGAAACCCGAGTCCTTAAAGACGATAGTAGTTCCGTAGGTGAATTCCTTATAAGTCCGACGGAGAACGGGCTCTCCGTTTTCCTCCGCGGCCTCCTGTCGCCCACTAGTCTCGCATGCGGAGGCGTTTTACAAGCCGAAATCGGCCAACCGCGCCCCGATGCGTCCACGCCTCCAACTCCTCCCCGGTGTAGTCCTTTCCATGCGGGCAATTCCTCTTGTAGGTTGCTCTAATCTTAGTCCACATGTTGACGATCCTCTAGTTGTTCGCAACGGGATCGTCGCAAACCAACACCCACGCCTGACGAGGCGACGTTCTCATTGTCCGTCCACTTCTCCTTGCGGTGGTGTGGTCAAGCAGGCCGCTGCGACGACTCGCTCTTCCCCTTGTTCTTCTTCTCTTTTCGGACGACCCGACCCCGCTCTGCTCCCCGTTGGAACGGGAGTGTCCCTCCTCGACATCGATCCCCAACTCCCGTAATGAGAAACGGTCATCCCCAATGAACCTGCGTCTCCACCGGGGTCGATGTGTGAGACGAGCGTCAAAAAGTCAAGAGGAGACGATAGACCGTGTCCCCCCCGGACACCTCGCATCCCGGGCTGCACCCCCGCCATACCGGCATCATCCCCATCATCTCTGTATATCTCGCGGCATCATCTCGGCGTACCTCCCACCCCCGGCATTGTCTGTCCCACCGCCTTCGCCTGCTGCATCACTCGCTTGCCCGCCATACAATCCCATCAACAGTTGCCAAGGGTACATGTTGTACTCTGCCGCCTATCTACCCCCATCCGGACCCCATGAGTACCGTGGGAGAGTCTAAGACCCGTCGTCGCCGGAGTAAACTGGTTGTTGTTGTCCATCTCGATGTTGCTCTTGTACGAAATTTAGATGAGAGAAAACTCGTTAAAACAAGTGGTGCAAATGAAAATGACGTGAAAATCGCGAATATATAGTGTTTCAAAAAAAAACAATAATAATAATAATTAAAAAAAATAAATCGCTGCCGATCGCACCGCAATGGCTGGAGCGCATCGCAGGCGCTTCAAATCAGGCGCGTCGCCTAATGCCTAGCCGATTCGGCGCTCGCGTCGCGGCGTTCGGCTAGCCCATATGCAGCATAAACGGCTAGCCGGTGGGCTAGCCATAATCGTGTTATGCATAAAAGGGGAAAAAATCAATAGTTCATCTATATCATGTGACACTAGTTGATGGGTCTAACTAATGATTCTTTGATAAATGCAAGTACAAGAGACCCATGTCCAATTAGACTTATAAAATTAACGAGTAATTTATGAATGATGTAAGTCAATTTTCATCTTTATTTCCATAGCTTTACTTGTTTTAAAATGGTTTGATACTCGCAAAAGTGTATTTTTTTTGTAGGAAGTGGAACGGAGTGTTAAAATAGGCCGGAAACATGTTAGGAGGTGTTGGCTATAGTACGGCAAACGCCTGGTCTGGGTGTTGCAACCGAGCACCCGATCGAGCAATCCCGCAAGGCATTGGAGATACAGAAGCATTTCACCCGATCGGGCTATTTTGATCATCCTCCGCTCGGTCGGGCGCTATCCCGAAAAACATGAAAGTTCTAGAAGCAAATAGCCTGGTCGGGCGATTTTAGGCATTGTTTCGCCCGATTAACTACCAAGAACTGCTTCAAATAGGAGTGGGCGTTTTTGAAGATTTATTCTCGAGATTCTCATGCACGGAAAGGAGAGGAAAAATAGGAAAGAGAGGATGAAGAAGAAAAGGAAGAAATTTCGGCCAACATTCCGACGAATCAACTCCAAATCTCTAGTCCACTCAACGAGAGCATGCTTCCTATGGTTTTCATTGTGATTTTTACCATGTGTTTATTTAGGATAAACTCTCAATGTTGCTACAAGATGTAATTTAGGCTTGTTTGAATGTTTTCTACACCATTGAATCCATGTTTTGAAATCGTTGATGTGATCAATGTTGGAATCTATCACTTTAGAGGCATCTATCGCTATCGATGTTAAATCCTTGTTTGTCGCTCTTTAACATAAACTTGGATAGACTAATCAATTGTTGTGTTTGTTGAATTTGAATTGTTCAGATTAAAATTTGACAACGAATTAGGTAAGTTTATATAGTAGATGATCTTTGAAAATTAGTTCATGGAACAAGTGTTCAATGATCATGAACTATACTTCGCAAACATGTTTAGCGACGAATTAGGTTGATAAATTAATCCCAAATATGTGCTTTTGATGTAGGTGAGAATGAATAAAGTCTAATGAGCAACTTGAGTGACATATCTTTCCGTTTGTGAAATCCTTCATATTAATCGTTTGTTTTAATTTTGTCCATATCTTTCAAATCAAAAATCAAACCTTTGTTATGTTTTTATGTGTTTGTAAATTTAAACAATCTTCACCTCCCGTGGATCGACACTTGAATTACTACCTACGACACTATAATCATGCAAGTATTGTAATATTATTAAAGTTAATTAATTAAACTTGATATATTGTGTGAAACGGATTAGATACTTTAAAATACGCATCAATGAAACATTCAATACACCACTTTAATGGAAAACATAATCTTTAAAAATGAAAATTACTAATATTTTTTTTGCCTCATATAAATATGTGCAAATTTATATATAAACACAATTTGAAATATATCTTCTGCCTTGAAAATGATCATATCTTTTTTTTCAACATATTGATGTTGATTTCTCAATCAAAACCTTTTGCAACCAACAGCCATGTTGGTTTGGAGGATGTTTAGCTATTTGTTGGTGTTAGGTGTGAAACCCAGCACCACAACCTTTTTTTGATAACATTTATTTTATTTGCACCTTTTGTTCACTTTTTTTTTCTTCGCTTTCGTTTTATTTTTCGTTTTATTTTAAAAACAAGAATCTTGGAGTTAGAACCAATTAAATCGTAGATTACACAATTCAGTTCATACTCTCTTTAATTTACTTCATACTCTCTTTATGTAATATTCTTTATGAAACCCGGTACATTAGCTCTCACCAAGTACACTCTTTAGTGCTCACACATAGAGTATGATTTTGGTCTTTCCGAATTTGCTACATGTTAATATAATTTGGTCGATCTAGACGTAATGGCACAATTACAAGATCTATGCGGTAGTACTAGTGAATCGGATATGTATTTGGAAATAACCATGTTTTTGAAGATGTAGGTCCTCCTAGCGCCCACATTTACACCCTTAAGTGATGTTCAATGCATGAGAAAGAGTTTCCGATACTCTTAAAATGGTCAATGAGATTTCTGCCATTCCCGTTCCACCGTAGTCGTTGAGCTAACTTTAGCAATTGCGATGTGTCTTAGGTAACCAAAGGAGTAAACCTACGCCAAAATCAAGGAAGCCACTATATATTACACGATGACTAAGCAAAGATGGACATGCGAAAACAAGCTCTAGATCGGGACACTCGTGTGGAGAGGACGACAAAGATTTATCCATGATGAGGCCGACACTGCCGAACAATGATAGTGAGGCGGTAAATGGCGAGCACAACCGAGCTGAAAAAGGT
Source organism: Salvia hispanica (assembly GCF_023119035.1). NCBI lineage: Eukaryota > Viridiplantae > Streptophyta > Magnoliopsida > Lamiales > Lamiaceae > Salvia > Salvia hispanica. The sequence continues at coordinate 35,168,525 of NC_062968.1, read as the reverse complement.
AAGTTAGGTAAGAGAACTATATGCGTTTTTCATTTCTCACTTAAATTGTGAATACGTAGGCAACTCAATTTAAATTTGAAAACTCTAACTTTAAAGGTTTAAGTTGAGCTTGAGCCATTTTAAATATTTTTCTTTTTCCCCGTTTTGTGTTTTTCAAACCATGCTCGTTTTCGACACGTAGTAAGTTCTAATATGTACTTATACGGTTCCAATTTCTAATTCAATAAATTTTAAATCTTTATTCCCTACCATCTTATTTTCAATTTAATTCAAGCGTTGTTTCGTTCTAATTCATTTCATACGACATATTTTCAAGACTTACAAAATCATTTAAAAAAAAATTTTAAAAATCGGAAGTGCTCAAACCGGGAACCGTCAAAAGCATCCAATAATACTAAAATATTTCGAATCAAACCGCTCCGAAACCAAAAACGCCAAATAGCTACATGGTCAGAACTAGAATGCCAAATAGCTTCACGGTCCAATTATGATTCTACATATGTGGAATAGTGAATACAAAAATGTAAGATAAAACTGAAAAAGAGTTGGCCCGGACCATGTGGTTGGTCAAGACTCTAGAGTTTAAAGAAGAATGGTACTACCGCTACAAATATTAGGGGTAATTATACCATACGTATAAAATGTTTCACTAATGTTCTAATTTTGAACAAAAAGTTTTAACATATACTCTTTCCGCCCCACAGAAACTGACTCTTCTTTTTACCGTCCCACAAGAATTACGCACTTTCTAATTTTAAAACTATTTTCTCTCAAGGAAAACCTATTCTCCACTAAGAATAATTAAAGTACTTTTTCTCTGCTCTTTCTTACTATACCAATTTTGATTAAAACCTAGCCGAACCCAAAGTGCATATTCTTTCAAGACAAGGAATATCGCATAAAAATTTGATTTGTATTTCACATTTATACATTCCATCTAAAATCGTAACCCCATTACTTTTTCTTATTTTTCATCTTATCCATTCCAAAATTATGTCTTAAAAAAATGATATAATTTCTTTTAATTATACTACACGTATTTCCTTATAGGCATTTTATCAAATAATGAATCCACTCGTAGTTTTCAGCTACAATAATTTTGGAATGGATTAAAGGATTTTAAACGAATGTACTAATTTGAAATATTAATTAAACTTTTTATATGATATAGCTAATTAAATTTTTTTATATTAGATTAAAACATTGGGGAAATATTGGGGAAATATTTGATATGTAAGGTGTAATTATCCCAAATATTAACCCATCGTACAAATTAATGGCACGAAGCATTTGCTCGCATGGTGTCCTTTCTTGGATAAAATCCAGTGAGAGAAGAGCTCATGAGAGTGATGAAACTCGCTATCTGAAACCAATTAATTCGATTTGTTTATATTTTAATTGAACTAGGATAGAAGAAAAGTAGGATCATGGCTTGGATACACTTGCTTAACAGTAAAGCGATCAACTTACAAATCCTAATCAGTAGTAGCTGTTTGCGTTGTTAATGGAGACAAATCTGCAATCTCCTCTCATTTCCGCAATCCGCATACCCAATTCTTGGTTGCATCGCCGACAAAAGTCAATTCCACTCAATTCTCCCTCTCTTTCCACCACTTGATCACTATATCTTGTGCGCATGACTCACGAATTCCGTTAATCCCCCAAATTCCAATTCCTGAAATCCAGCAGCTTACAGACATGGCCGCGGCGGAGGGATTGGGAAGACAGTGCTCGACGAAGGCTGGCTGGCGGCACGCTCCACGGAGGTCCACTTCACCGGGGCCGAGCTGACCACCTCTCACCCTCCCACCTCCGATCAGCCCCCCTGGATGGAAGCTGTCGTTCCTGGAACGTAATTACGTTTTCTACACACTGAATTTTTCTCTTTTCCCACATTTCAAATGTTCTGGTCCTATTGCTTTCATGTGCTACACCATTGACTGCCATCTAACTTGCATACTCCTCCTGCTTTCACTGGCGATGATAATATAGGATTGAGAATTGGACTCTTAATTGTTAAACATATAGGTGTGTTGTATTTGTGGCTGCTAGTGTACCTGATGTATCTGTTAAAGAATTGTGTGATTTTGTCTGATTCTTAGTTAATTTAGATACTGGATGGAGTATGTTTTTGTATCTGCTGAAGTCGTGAGTGAATATAAGGTGGTTTTGATTTCAGTGTTTTGGCTACCCTTGTGAAGAACAAGCTTGTGCCTGATCCCTTCTATGGTTTGGAGAATCAGGCAATATTGGATATTGGCAACTCCGGAAGGGAATATTACACCTTCTGGTTTTACACAACCTTTGAGTGCAAGTTGGTATGTCTGCTTCTTTTGTGTCTCGTTTCTTTAATTTAGTTATTTGACCTCATATGTTATAATGTTCCTATCGCCTGTGTGATCTGTGAGTGAATGCCATATAATCTTATATTCACTTTCCTAAAATGAAAATGGGTGTTTATCTTTCCTAGAAAATTGATAATACTGTGTGTGAAGCTTTTCCTATGCCATGAGCACATGTGTCATGGAATAACATGACATTTAATTACCTTATTAATATCTTTGAGAGATTGAAGACCGTAGTTCTATATCTGGATGACCTATTTTCTGTAAAACCCAATCACATTTAAAAGTTACCTGAAATAGTGACTCTGATAGTGGAGCACAACTGAACTTTATACTCAGTTATAGGTCATTATACTCTGTTTCTGACTCGAAGTCTTACATCTAATATTTTGCTGTAGACATGAAGTTCATACATTCTGGTTATGTCTGATTCCTGTTCTTGTAAATTTATTTCAGTCAACGAATCAACATGTGGATCTAAATTTCCGTGCTATAAATTATTCCGGGAAGTTTATTTAAATGGACACAAAGAGTTGCTGCCTAAGGGGATGTTCCGAAGACATTCAATTGATATAACCGATATTCTGAATTCAAATGGTAAAATTTGCTTGCTGTCCTGATTTATCCTCCTGATCATCCTGGAAAAATTCCCCCTGATGGTGGTCAAGGTGGTGATCATGAGGTATTCCTTGAATTCACCAGAATCAGCATTTCTTTAAGGTTATTTATTTTTCATACTTGTTGGAAATACACTGTGAAGTTGATAGGCCATAATAAGTTTTGAGAAGATTGGAAAGCTGAGAGTTGAATTTTCTGATGAGTTACCTTTCCATTTTGATGTAAACAAATATTTCTTTGAGTTTCTTATTTTTTTCCTGCTATTGTATTGCCTGTTTGATTGACTCTTTTTCTCACTATTTCTGTGTAATATACAGATTGGAAAAGATGTTGCGGCTCAATATGTAGAGGGTTGGGATTGGATGGCTCCTATAAGGTGATTGTTTGTTTTTATTGTCTAGTAATGTTTCCCTAGTTATTCAGTGGAAATTTATTTATTGAAGAAAAGTTCCTTTTCTTTTGGAGCTCTGTCACAGCCATTAGGCAGTTGAATTAGTACAACCATTTCTCCTGTTTCAGTAATTTCATGAAGTGCCTAGTATGTTAAAGGTCCAATCAAGAAGTTATCTCGGATTTGTCAATATTGTGAATAAGTCTTCTATTAATCTTATCTCAATTTTTGGGGTAAGATGATGAACTTTGTTAGTCTTGTTTTTATATTTCAAATTAACGTATAAGCTCAACTAATCATATTACATTATCTTCTTCACACAAGAACAGCAGACACTTTACTCCAAAACTTTTGAAAAACGCAGTGTTAGAATGAAGTGAAAACGATATTAAGATGCTTGTTATTTTATGTTAAACTTGGGTAAACAAAGATTTTTTTTCTCCTGGTTCATTACCAAGTTCCGTAGCCTCTGTCTTAAAAGGCTTGTAAGCTTAATTATTAAGCTTTAGATCCTTGTAAATCATTGGTTTGCTGTAAGATTAAATCTATGAACAATGTGACTTTTTTGTTTCTGTCAATGCTTGATGCCCAAAGGCTTATATTCCTGTTGGAAATTTTTTTCAGAGATAGGAACACTGGCATCTGGGATGAGGTGTCTCTTTCTATTACTGGGGTAAGCTGTCCACTTAAGTGCATTAGTGTTTTAGTGATTCATCAATTTTAATATTGCTCGACCTTTTTAATACTACTAGATATGAAAATATAGTTTAGTCTTTGGCTGAGACTTAGAAGTTGGATATTGTCTTTTCCTAAATATGGTAGACATAGGTAATGAGTTCTAATAAGAAATCAATGCTATAAACCTTTTGTACTGCTGAATATTTTCTATTATTTCATTTTTCAACTCACGCCATACTTTCATGCAGCCAGTGAAGATATTAGATCCTCACTTAGTCTCCACATTCTTTGACAATTACACTGGGGCCTACCTTCATACAACAGTGGAGTTGGTAAATAAGGCAGCTGGGTTGCTGAGTGCTCTGTGAAAATCCAAGTTGGGACTGAACTTGAAGGGGATGTATTCCTGGTAGAGCATCTTCAGACTCAGCATCTGTCCATTCCTGCTGGATCCAATGTGCTATATACATTACCCGAGGTTGGTTTATCCTTGTAACAACCAGGTTTACTTTTAATAATCTTCTTTCTATTCTTGAGCTTCCTATCTTGTAGTACATTGTTTTTTTTTTTTTTTTTGGTTATCATGATTTGAGAAATTCAGCACTTGGGAGTAAATTCCTGTGGTTCATACTTAATTATACTAATTAAACTGATAGAACTTCTTATAATATTGATTTATTTACAGCTATTCTTCTACAAGCCCAACCTTTGGTGGCCCAATGGAATGGGAAAGCAATCTCTTATAATGTACAAATAACAGTTGATGCGAACTATCATGGAGAGTCTGATTCTTGGAGTCAGCATTTTGGGTTCCGCAAGATTGAAAGTCACATAGATACTGACACTGGTGGAAGGTATTAAAACATCAAAGGCTGAGGCGTATTTATGCTTGAATACCCTTGTGTGATTTTTTTATTGCTTTCAGACTATTTAAAGTCAATGGAGAGCCAATATTCATCCGAGGTGGTAATTGGATACTATCAGATGGGTTGCTACGGCTTTCAAAGAAACGCTATAGGACAGATATTAAGTTTCACGCTGACATGAATTTCAATATGATGCGCTGTTGGGGTGGTGGAATTGCTGAAAGGCCTGAGTTCTATCATTACTGTGACATCTATGGTCTTCTGGTCAGCCTCACTGTCCCTATCTCCTCACTGTCAATTATTTGTTCGCATTCATGTACTAGTATGTGCGTATTGTATGATAGAGTTGGAACTGAAGTAGGACGATATGACAATGGAGATTTTATTGCAGGTTTGGCAAGAATTCTGGATAACTGGGGACGTTGATGGACGAGGTGTTCCAGTATCAAATCCCAATGGTCCTTTGGACCACGATCTTTTTGCTATGTGCTAGAGACACTGTGAAGCTGCTAAGAAATCATCCTAGTCTTGCTCTATGGGTTGGAGGTAACGAGCAAGTTCCCCGGAAGATATCAACACGGCTTTGAAAAACGATCTACAGCTTCATCCTTATTTCGAGAGCCCTGTCAACTGTAAGCATTCTGTGGAGGAGATTTTCCCGATTTCAAAGGATCCTAGCCAGTATCTGGATGGGACCCGTATCTACATCCAAGGATCCATGTGGGATGGCTTTGCTAATGGGAAGGGGACTTCACTGATGGTCCCTATGAAATACAGTATCCTGAGAACTTTTTCAAGGATGACTTCTATAAGTATGGCTTCAATCCCGAGGTTGGTTCGGTGGGAATGCCTGTTGCGGCTACTATTAGAGCCACGATGCCCCAAGAGGGTTGGCAGATTCCTCTATTTAACACGTTGCCAAATGGTTACATCGAGGAAGTCCCCAATCCTATCTGGCAGTACCATACGTATATACCGTATTCAAAACCAGGGCTGGTTCATGATCAAATCTTACTATATGGAACACCTAAAGATCTCGATGACTTTGTCTAAAGGTATATGTAATTCTAATGTTACTTGTGAAGCTCATGTTTTCTGCTACCTACGTAGATACGTGATTGTCTGTTTCAGGCGCAACTGGTTAACTACATCCAGTACAGAGCTCTCTTAGAAGGTTGGACCTCCCGTATGTGGAGCAAGTACACGGGTGTCTTGATTTGGAAAACGCAAAACCCTTGGACAGGTCTACGGGGCCAGTTCTACGATCATCTCCACGAGCAAACAGCGGGGTTTTATGGTTGTCGTTGTGCTGCAGAACCAATTCATGTCCAGCTAAATCTGTCTACATATTGGATAGAGGTAGTAAACACAAATATTGACCGATTGCTTGATTTACTGAAAGATAACAATTTATGGGGCTCTGTATGCAGGTAGTGAACACCACGTCCAATGATCTATCCGACATGGCTATAGAAGTTTCGGTTTGGGATCTGGAAGGAGCATGCCAGTACTACCAAGTCTTTGATAAGTTCACTGCACCATCTAAGAGAACAGCCTACTTTTGAGATGAAATATCCAAGTCTGAGAGCCCCGAGCCTGTTTATTTTCTTCTCCTCAAGCTCTATAAGATGTCAGACTACGAGATCTTATCCAGAAACTTTTATTGGCTGCATCTTCCTGGTGGAAATTACAGGCTTCTGGAACCATACAAACAGAGACAAATCCCTCAAGATCACTTCTCTGACTTTCATTAGAGGATCCAGCTACGAGGTGAGGATGCATATCGAGAACACCTCAAAGAAGCCAGATTCAAGAATCCTACGGCATGGAAACAGAAATCTGGATACGTCACTGTGTCCCAAGAGAGAGGAGGCTGATAAGAGCTTGTTTGGGAAGATGTTGAAGCACTTTTCGCATAAAGACAGTGGTGCTCGTGTTGTTGAAATCAGTGGAAGTGAAACTGGGGTTGCCTTCTTCCTTCAGCTCTCTGTTCATGCTTCAGGGAAGACAAGAAAGACACTCGGATCTTGCCAGTTCATTACTCAACAACTATTTCTCAGTTGTACCGGGGAGGTGATGACGGTGATCCTGAACTTTGATGTCCCTGAGGGTGTCACGCCCCAGGTTATGATCAACGGTTGGAACTACCAAAGCGGGCTTACAATTGGCTAGCTGCTGTTTGAAGCACAAATCATGGATGTTGACATCCTTACACTATGATCAGTGCGGAGAGTGTTGTATAAATGTGTTTACGCCTATCTACGTCTATGTAATCTATGTTATGAGTGTACACTATTAAGTGTGAAGAACTAATCATTGTTTCATATCGTCAAACCTAAAATACATTGATTGGCTACTTTTAAGTACTACTAGTATTTTGTGGAGTAGTATAAAGGATACAATAAGTGAATACTACCTCCACTTTAATACAGGAGTTTTAATGTAAAGCTGATGAAATAGAGGGAGAGAGATAAAAAGTTGATAAGCAAAATTGTTGCGAAATAAGAGCATCTCGTTGCTGGCTTGGACTTGTCGCTGGCTTGGGCTTGTCGGGAGAGCTGCTAGGGAGGGCGAGCAAAATGGCGAGGCATTGCGCCGCACATCCCCACATGGCGAGCTGGCATTGAGCGGTGACGCCACTTGTCGCTCGCGAGTAAGCATCATAATTTGAAAGTTGAAAATTATTTTAGGAAAAAAATGGGAAAATAAAAAAAATAAAAATTAATACTCTTCTGTTCCATTACATGTGACACATTTCTTTTGGGTACATGTTTTTAGGTACGGTGTTTAGTGGTTAAATGAAGAGTAAAACCTACAACAACATGCACCCTAGAGGAACACCCCGCACATGGAAGATGCTTGCCCATTTTCAATCGAGTCGACAAGGATCTCAAAAGATTTTGTGGGAGGAATGAAGAACTGTAGTGCCAAGCCTTACAAGTGGAACCGACATCCTAAGGGCGGCATGATGGTCTTCCAACAAGACATCGGGTGAGCCTTCAAGTATGGCAATACTTGGGAGAAGGTTCGGACGGTGGCCGATCGGAGCCCGACAACGGGAGGTTGCAAGCCGTTGCGGAGCCGATGCAGGGGCTCGAGCCCAAAGGGCGCGTCGTCCGATTGGTCCGAAAGCGACAAGGTGGCTAGAGCTAGAGGCAGGGATTAGGCAAACCAAGCCGACGCCCCCTTCCATGCGACGAATGACCATTTAATGGGATCGTGGTTTGTGGCGACAATGTCAGACGTTTCGTATGACGTCAATCCAATTTCGAGCACACTGCCAAAGAATTGAGCTTCTTAAGACTCATTAGGACCTCCTGATGTCGACTGCCGTTTGCAACAACCTCCACAATAGATTTAGTAATTTTTTAGAATTTATATTATGTTATTTTTAAATTTTTATAATTTAAATTATATATTTTTTAGTTTCTAGCATTTTAATTATGTATTTTTAACCATGAAATTTTCCATCTTTTAGATTTTAATTTGTAACTTTTGTTTTATTAAGGAATATTGGATTTAATATCATGAAACTTTCAAAAAGTTGGATTTTTCACACAAACTTTAAAATTAGCAAATAATATCACAAACTTTACTCCGGGTTTGTTTTTTTTCCTCCATATGAAAAAATTCCCACAAATAATACTTATGATACAGATTTTTTTCGTAATTTCTCGGTTTTTAGTTGAATGTATTTTTAAATTAAAGTAATTAATAATGAATAGATAAAGAAAAGATAGTTAAGAGATGGAGGGTTGAAGTAACTGATGAAATTAAAAGATAGTGTGAAGTAATGTGATGAAATAAAAGATAGTGTGAAGCCTAGAATTATGAAGAGAAGAGAAGATGTACATATAATAAGAGAAGTCTCTGTGGACTAATCAAAACAAAATAACTACCTGAGTTATTGGTTAGGGATGTCAATTCAACCGAAATCCGTGTGTCGGTTCGAATAATCCGATAAAATTAGCTGGGTTATGGCTATAAATTTGTAACCCGATCAAATCGGGCTAAACGAGTTAGCCTAATGGGTTGGCGAAGGCCCGAACGGGTTGGGTCACCGACAGTTCAACTTTTAATTAAAAATATTAAGTTATAGGGTTTTTAGTATTTATGAATTTTATATGGCACAATCATTAGCTCTTCTTCAATCTTCATTTTGCACTTTTCCCCATCGATTCATATTATCAACTTTCAAGTTCCACATCGACTCATTATTGTCACTATCATCCGTCATTGTCGCTTACCACCACCAAAGCCAATCAAAACAAAATTAAGAATTAACACATCAAAATCTCAATATATTTACTAGTAGTATTTTAGTAAAGATTCATGTATGATATGATTTTTAATTTTCATAAAGAATGAAATTAATTATGATCAATGCTAAAATAGTGATACACACACAAGTTTAAATTCAAACTGATTGATTTAATTTTGATTTATCTTTGTTTGTATTGTAGTTAATCGAAATGAAAGACTTCTCTCCAACTATAATAGAGGAAAACTACGAAAATTTGAAAATTTTATATGATTCAACACCTAAGAAGAAAAAATATCTAAAATCTAGAATTATTTTAGAGGGAAAGTTTTGATTTAAAGATAATTATTTTTGAAAGTTATTACTCGAATAGCCCAAGGGTTAGCCAAAATCCAGTAATGGACGCAGAAATATTTATCGATAGTGCTGAGATTTCTAAACTTTGTTTTAAAGTATAGGGGAGTGATTAATTGTTAACTAATTAGCAATCCCAAACTAAGACTAAATCTTGCAATTAGATTAGAAGATCCAATAGATTAAAAATAATGTCACATGGATTATATTTTTAATTAAGAAAATTAATAAATAAAATTAGAGGTATTAATGTCAATTCCTCTCATTAAAATCATCTTAAAACTTTAAATTTAGTAACTCCTCGATTTAAATTATTTTTTCAAAAATATATCAAATTAAAGATAATTTTATAAGGATTCAAACGAGATGTCAATTGCATATGTTTCGACGACGTTCGGATGATGAAATTTGATATTTTTTATTTTAGTTTTATAAATGTTGATAATGATTTTTATCATAAATCATTAAAAATTCAATAAAACCACTGTAAAAATCTCATAAATATGTTTGATATTTTCTTGTACTAGTGTTGATATTTTTATGTCATATTGTTGATATTTGTAATACACAATGTTAATATAAAAAAACATTCACGAAATTATCATATGATAACATAATGACGATATTATCCTTTTTTGATATTTTTCTATTTATTTATTGAGATTGTAAGATTTAATCTAAATCCACTCATTTTAAAATTAAGGGTGGAGATTTGGTCTTGATTTTGGATTTGGGTGCTATAAGCTTAGAACATGACCGTAAAGTATATATTTGATTAATTTAGATAATTTGTAAGGGCTTTTACACTATAATTTATGAGTACTAAATTTGAATAAATTTTAAAACAATTAATAGAAAAAGTAAAAACAAAATTACATTGAGCTTAAGCCCCTCCCAATGCACTGGTCCGATCCCGAAACCTACATTAAGATTAGGATTGAAAATTTATGACCCGAAAAATCACAAAAAACTACCAAATAAACAACAAACTAAGTGGGTTGGTTGTATGCCTAACAGGTTAGCCCGATTGACATATGGTTTAATAATGTCATTTTTAACCAGGGACAACCAAATACAAATTAGCTTGCGAAATTTAATAAAATTATAATATTATTTAAATATTTAAAATAATAATAATATTGAAGAAGTAATTTATAATATAAAAAAGAAAGAGAGATGTAATCAATTTATTCAATTTCAGTCATTGTTCCGTTCTATTTTTAAAATTAAATAAAACAAAAAAATATGATATCAAATTTAAAAAATTTAAAATTGTTTGATCTGAAAACAAGCATGATGTAGTGAAATAAATTAAAATGAATGGGTATCTAATCTAAATTGTTGTGATTTTGTTATTTTTTCATATAATTTGATTTTATGTATTTCAAATAAGTTATTTATATACATTCTATACATATATATATACTTTTTTGTTTAAAGTATTTAATTTAGATGAATTCAATTAAATTTAATACAGAAATAATGTAATGGAGTCGTTTAATAACGTGATACATTTATTTAAATAAAACAAATTAATTACTTTTAAGATTTCACTCTTGCCTTTGGTTTATGCTATGTGAATGACTAGTTTATTAAGAGGTTAACAAAATCATTTTTAAATTGGGGTCATTTGACAAAATTAATCAAAACTCATTTGAAAAGCCCAATTGATCTAAACCTAATAAACACGCGCCGCCGTATCATCTTCTTCCTCCTTACGAAATCTACTCCATCTGCAATTTCTTTTCTTCTTCTCTCTTCTCAAAACACAAAACACAACAAAAATTAAGTCTTCCACAAGTATTAAATTTCTCAATATAACAAACACGACATCTGATGGGGGTAGTCATGGTTGGGTAATCGGCACCGGCCAAGCCCCGCCGAGCGGTGGCTTGGCCACGCTGTCTCCATCCCTGTTTTTAACGGTGACGCTGCATTACTTTGATGGATGAGTGCTGTCAGATGCGTCCTCACGAAATTCCGGTCTCCGCCGCCTCCGCTTCTTTCGTGGTGCGTTCCTCAACATCATCTCTGCACATTTCACCTCACTCCTCCAAAAACACATTATCTTCCTTCCCCAGATGCGAACCTCATCGAACTGATCAATTCTTGCGCCAGACAAGGCGATCTCCGCCTGGGTTCTCACCTCCACGCCTACCTCATCAAGAACCCTCCATCTTTGGATGTCGGAGCTCCACTCACTCGTCGAAATACTCAGCTCATGTACAACTGTTTACTGCACATGTACTGCAAATCGGACAACTCAGTGATGCAGTCAACCTGTTCGACGAAATGCCGCTTAGAGACACTGTCTCGTGGAACTCGCTCATTTCGGGTTTCCTTAAGTGGGAAACTTGGAAACCGGATTTGGATATTTCAAATTGTTGTTGGGCTCTACGGAATACATGTTTGATCACGCGAGTTTTACTTCGGTGCTATCGGCTTGTGGTGGAAAGGAGTTGCTTGCCATTGTGAAGAGGCTACACGCATTGGCGATTTTAAGTGGTTATCACAGGGATGTAACAGTCGGAAATGCCCTAACCACTTCGTATTTCAGATGTTTGTCTCTGGAGTTGGGGATGTGCGTTTTTTATCAGATGCCGGAGAGGAATGTTGTTACTTGGACGGCTGCTATTTCGGGATGGCGCAGAATGAGTTTATGCTGGGAGCTTGAATCTGTTCATGGAAATGTACCACAGTTCAATTTCTCCCAATGCTTTGACGTATTTGGCTGCGCTGACGGCCTGCTCTGGACTGCAGGCGCTCAAGGAAGGTGCTCAGATTCATGGTGTGGTTTATAAGATGGGGTATCAATCAGATTTGTGCATCGAGAGTGCGTTGATGGATGTGTATTCAAAATGTGGTTGTGTGGAGGAGGCGTGGCGGATATTTGAGTCTGCTGAGGTTCTTGATGAGGTGTCTATGACTGTTATACTTGCTGGTTTTGCACAGAATGGATACGGGAGGAGGCTATACGGTTGTTTGTGAAGATGGTGAAGGTGGAGCCTATCTCGACCCCAACATGATTTCAGCCATTCTTGGGGTGTTTGGCATTGGTGCTTCTCAGGGTCTAGGCATGCAGATTCACTCTATGGTGACCAAGAAGGGAATTGCTTCAAATGTCTTTGTTAGCAATGGCTTAATCAACATGTATTCCAAATGTGGGGAGTTGGAAGGATCAGTTAAGGTTTTTGAGGGCATGGTTAAGAAGAATCAAGTGTCGTGGAACTCCATGATTGCAGCTTTTGCTCGCCATGGTGATGGGTTGAGAGCGCTCGAGTTATACGAACAGATGAAGTTAGCCGGTGTGGAACCAACAGATGTTACATTTCTGTCCTTGCTTCATGCTTGTAGTCATGTTGGGTTCCTGCACAAGGGCATGGAGTTTTTACAATCCATGGAGATGACGTATGGAATGAGGCCGAGAGTGGAGCATTACGCGTGTGTAGTAGACATGCTCGGCAGAGCAGGGATGTTAAGAGAAGCCAAGAGTTTCATAGAGGGTTGCGGGTGAAACCAGATGCACTTGTTTGGCAAGCATTGCTCGGCGCTTGCAGTATCCATGGCGATGTTGACGTGGGGAATTATGCAGCCGAGCAGCTGGCTCAAGCGGCACCTGATAGTCCAGTGCTGTTTGTCTCCATGGCCAACATCTACTCTTCTAGAGGGTTGTGGAAGGAACGAGCAAGAACAATAAAGAAGATGAACGAGATAGGAGTTGCAAAGACACAGGTGCTAGTTGGATTGAGATTAAGAAGGAGATTCACAGTTTTGTTGTTGCTGATCGAATCCATCAACAAGGCGACGATATTTACGCTGTGCTGACGATGTTGTTTAGACAAATGAGAGATGATGGCCACTCCACCACTGATCTAAATTGCTCAAGCTCCATTGCACATTTTCCACTGGATTATTGGATGGTTTGTTGTGCATGAAGATGATGAGTTTTGTTGCTTGCTGCAGAAAATGTATGAGTTGATTTTTGGAGTTTGAATTTAGAGCTTTTGATGGATTTGAAGGAAAAATGCAAAAGCGTTTATCTCTTGATCTTTTTGGCTAAAGTGAATGTCACGAAAATGACTTAGTTATTTTCTGCAATAACATTGTAATTTGTTATATTAATCATTAATCAATCTTCATAAAGAAAGACTCATTTTATAAAATATTCAAATTCATGTAGATAATGTTAATAGGCTCGATAAATCATTGATACTAGTACTATAATTTAGTGCATGCTTAAAAAAATTTCGCAGTTTGTACATCGATAAATAAAGTAGATTTTTCAAGATTCATCATTGCAAACTCTAATTTAGGAGTTTGCATATTTAAACGTTTAGTTTAACAAATAACGACTATTTCCATTTAATTATGACTTCAATTTCGCAACAATTTGTATCTTATTTCCAGTAGTGACCATTATTTTGAATAATAGTAATACATATATTGCAGATAATCTGTACAAATTTGGAAGGAAGTTAATGTAGTAGTATCTAAATATTTTGACCTAACAATTAATTTAGAGTATATACTTACTAAAAATGTTTAAGCAGAGAAAGGTATTAATGCTGCAACCCGACCCGGCCCAATAAGCTGGCGTTTTCTAACTAGCCGTTATAGTCCAATGGATCCTCTCAATTTAAAATTATTTTGTTTTCAAATTCTAAAGAACGCCCATTTCCGACCGTTTCAATCCTCTTTTACCATTTCTCTCTCTCTCCCTCAATCATTCTTTCGTCTAATTGTTATCACTATGATTGCAGAGTATCAGAGAAGAACATGCCCGCCTGAGCAATGAAGTAAAGGGCATCTCAATTGATTCATTACTTGGTTGTGAAGCTTTCGCTGCTCTTGAGAATCTGAGTGAGTCGCCCTCTTCTTTTTATAATTTTTTACCCTTCTTAATCGCCTCATGCCTCCTTTGATTGACCTTTTGTATGCGTGTTTTATCTGATTTTTTTTAGGTGTGGAACATGAACTTTTGAAGAATAAGTACCATGAAGAGTGTGAGTTACTTAAGAAGAAGTATCTCCAAGAATCCTCGGAAAGAAAGAAGCTTTACAACGAAGTGATTGAACTCAAAGGCAATATAAGGGTTTTCTGTAGGTGCAGGCCACTGAACCAAGATGACATTGAGAAAGGCTCCACATCAGTTGTTGATTTTGACTCATCCCAGGAAAATGAGCTGCAGGTCATTTGCTCTGATTCTTCCAAAAAGCAATTCAAATTTGACCGTGTGTTTGGACCTGAGGACAACCAAGGTAAAGTAGTATATGCGCTATTCTTCGTCTTCTCAAAACAATTGCTTTACTAACTCCATCCATTCCACTGTGCAGAGGCTGTCTTTGACCAAACTATGCCTATAGTAACCTCTGTCTTGGATGGTTACAATGTCTGCATATTTGCCTATGGACAAACAGGCACTGGAAAGACATACACAATGGAAGGAACATCAGAGAATAGAGGAGTGAACTATCGAACCCTAAAGGAGCTCTTCAGGATATCTGAGGAAAGGAGCACTATAATGAGATATGAATTGTTTGTTAGCATGCTGGAGGTCTACAATGAGAAGATAAGGGATCTTCTGGTTGAGAACTCGAACCAACCTGCTAAGAAGTAAGCTCCTAACTTGCTTTTATCTGACAATAACTTCATAGGAAATGGATGATGAGTATCTAAATATTTTGTATGCAGGTTGGACATAAAACAATCAGCTGAGGGTACTCAAGAAGTCCCTGGACTGGTTGAAGCTCGTGTTTATGATACAGAAGGAGTTTGGAGTTTGCTTAAGTCAGGAAGTCAAGTAAGATCTGTTGGATCAACCAATGCTAATGAGTTCAGTAGCCGGTCTCACTGGTAATTATGAGCTTATTCTGTTTTTTGGTTATTTAGCTTTTTAAGCTTTTAACATAACTTAAATGGACTTGCTTGTGGGAAAATGAGGAGGAAGTCACTTAACTTCAGAATAATACCATTTTTTTTACTGTAGTGGGATTGAGTGTGTTTCAAATTAATTACTGCAGTTTGTTGAGGGTAACTGTAGCTGGAGAAAATATAATCAATGGGCAAAGAACAAGAAGCCATTTATGGCTGGTTGACCTGGCCGGAAGTGAGCGTGTTGGTAGGATCGAAGTTGAAGGTGAAAGACTGAAGGAGTCTCAATTCATAAATAAATCCTTATCGGCACTTGGTGATGTTATCTCAGCCCTAGCCTCCAAGAATTCTCATGTTCCTTACAGGCATGACACCATATCCTGCTTCTCTAATTAAATGTGTGTAGCTTATATACTATTCCAAAGTTGTTTCCTGATCAATTTATTTCTTGGACAAACAGGAATTCGAAGCTTACTCATATGCTGCAAAGTTCCCTAGGTTTGTATAACTTGACTGTTAAGATTTAGTTGTGTGGTTTCTTGAAAAAAACTGTTCCTTTCTATCCTACATGGTGGTGTTTTAATGCTGAGTTGAACTCCAATGCAGGTGGAGATTGTAAAACTTTGATGTTTGTTCAAATTAGCCCAAATTCGGCTGACCTTGGAGAAACGCTTTGCTCCTTGAATTTCGCTAGCCGTGTCAGAGGAGTTGAACATGGGCCTGCCCGAAGACAGACGGATCATGCAGAGTTTTTGAAATACAAGCAGCTTGTATGATGCAATAATCTTAACCACTATCTTTGCAATATGGACGCATTAAGAAGCCTTCCAACTGATCTTTTGCTCTTTTTTATGCTTTGTAATGTATAAACAGGCAGAAAAGGCAAAACAAGATGAGAAGGAAGCCAGGAAGTTGCAGGATAACGTGCAGGCTTTACAGTTACGGCTTGCTGCTAGAGAACATATTTGCAAAAATCTTCAAGAGAAGGTGCAAATCATTAAACATATACTGACTATAGTTGCTGGCTGTGGTTTCTTATGTGCTTGGGTTACTCATAACAGGTTCGAGATCTCGAAACTCAATTAGCTGAAGAAAGGAAAACAAGGCTAAAACAGGAAAACAGAGCATTGGCATCCGTTGCTACTCAGTCAACTTTAACATCAAACCAAGCACAGAAGGCCTCAATAGCAGATAATAAGAAACCACCATTGGCCCCATCAAAACTAATGATGCCACTTAGAAGCATCACAAACTTCATGCCACTGGCTCCATCGCCAGCTCCTCCAAACAAGAAGAGTATGTCTATGTCCTATCTACCAGCTGTAAGAGAAGACAAAGAGAATGCCCCAAGAGAAAACAAGGGGAAGCAAGTTATTATGAAAGCAAGAAGAGGTTCCTTTGCTGTAAGACCATCTCCAGCAGCTCCTCCAAACAAGAAGAGTATGTCTATGTCCTATCTACCAGCTGTAAGAGAAGACAAAGAGAATTCCCCAAGAGAAAACAAGGGGACGCAAGTTATTATGAAAGCAAGAAGAGGTTCCTTTGCTGTAAGACCATCTCCAGCAGGTCAAGTTTTCCAGCCTAAAAGAAGGGCTTCAATTGCAACTTTCCGGCCCGAATCCAACTCAGGCATGGCTACTCCACTTGAAAATTCATCTTCTAGAATGATGAGGACAGACCGTTTGATGGGCCGGCAATCATTCGTTTGGGATCCACAAAGAGTTTGGCGAACTTCAAGACCGTCTTCACCATTGCCACAATCACGAGAGGTGCCAACTTTAGAAATGGAAGCAACACCCATTGGTCCCAGAAGTAGTAAATTTAGAGGAAGTCCTCCTTCGCAGGTCCCTGGCTCGTGGAAGCCTAAGCATCCAATAGTCGTAGCACTACAAAAGAAAGTAGTATGGAGTCCGCTCAAGCTGAGAGGCATGAAAAATAAGAGAAATTCTTACATTTCTTGAATAGAAAAACGACCTAGATTATTCACTTCAGTACCAGTTTGTGTAATTCTTGCTTGCTAATACAGTAATATCTTGTTATACAGTGACACATGCAATGATGATAGTCTATATTTTACTTTTGATACTAACTACATTTGTATCTATAATCTCTTTACCTTTTTGCATCTCGAATGCCTGTTTGATTCTTAAGATATAACAAAAGAAAAAAAGTTACCTGACTTTTCCTATAATCACAACTCACACACTTTGCTGCATGCTTCGTAAGTCAATAATAACCTGGATTTTAATGTCATAATTCTGTGAATTCTAACTGTCCACAGGCTGTAATTCTGTGAATTCTGTGAATTCTAAATGTCATAAGATCTCTTTCATGAGATTGACAGAAAATCCCTGACTTTTTTATTTGCCAAAAAAGAAAGAAAAAATAGAAGTCAGATCATTACTCCTACATATTAAAGGTTGTGTACTGAATTAATATTACTCAATAATGAAAATCTATTTGTAGAAGTTGATTGACCCATATACCATTTTTAGGGCGTGTAGAAGTTGAATAGTCAATAATGACGAGAGTAAACTAAAGTTAGAAGGTGAATCATATTTTAGATCATGATATGATCAAGAAAGATGATCTTGGTACCTAAAAATTCAGACTCCCTTTGTTATCCCAATCGAAGAGAATATGTTTGACGAATTTGACATTATAATAGAGATGTAATACCTTTGTCCTTTCAGTCTCATCATTTGTGCACATGTTGATCCAATTGATAATTTAAGTGCTGAGATATACACTAGTGCAAAATCCCTTCCCAAAGACTCACTTACAAATCCCTCCCCAAAGACTAATGCAATGAAATTAAAAATATATATATTACTAGTTCCTAGCACAGCACGAAAATTCATTAACAAAAAAATTAGATGAAAAACGAAGATGAGTAATCAAAAAATAAAATAGATGTGAAAAAACCGAAGTATTCCACAATTTAGGAAGAATATATTATGAGAAAAGTTAAATGCTGACATTGAGGGGATATCTATAACACAGATAACAAAGAAACTCATGTACTTTCAAATTCTCCGAGGTGAGGAGGAGAATCGCATTGAAAAAGATGTCGGACGCTGTTTCAATCCACTCATTGTCTTCATCATCACCTCACTATTCTTTGGCATGGATTTTCTGCTTTTCAGTGGTGACACCAGCTTGCTGGCCAGCCTCGAAGGCGAGAATGATCTCCGCAGCCTTGCTGCAGCTGATGATGCCCGAGGTGATTTCTTAGCAGCACCACCACCTCGTGTTGGGGATATACATAGAGGAGGGCTTCTGATTTTCACTTGGAACTTCGAGGCAGCAGGAGGAGGAGGAGACTTGATCAAGAACTTATGTGGAGTTTGTCGATTCCTTGCAATCATGGGCGACTTCGTCTTGCCAAACTTCTGATGTTGTGAGGTGGGAGATGACGAAAATAAAGGGTTTGGAAACAGGACAGTCTTCCTCACCCATGGCCTATTCCTTGGTGAGACTCTATTAGCTAAGTACCGGCAGTTCTCCTTGTCACACTCTCGGTTCTGCAAGGGCGAGACCTTGAAGTTGATCTTGGACTTGGCTCGTCTTAGAGGTGGCACGTTGTTTGATTCTGACCTCACGTTCTGCAGCACGACTTGCTTCTCTTTCCGTCTACGTGCATGCAGCCCGGAGTTCTCCAGCGCTGGCATCTGCTTTTTCCTCTGTGTCACTGGCGTTTTAGGATCATCATTTCCTGGTTTTAGAGGCTTGGAGGACACTGCATCGACTACGTTTCTTGCAAATTGAGTTGCTTGTAGGATTTCTCCTACTGTTTCTCCCAATAGCATTGCTGGCAACGACATTTTGCGCCATTCCTCTGCATACATACAATTTAAAAAGGATGTGAAATCTACAGAAGGACACATAACGTTTTAGAGAGAGGTTAAAACAAACAACCTTTACTTGATGGCAGCTTTCCAGGAGGAGATCTTCGAGAATTAGCATTTTTTAACCTTCAAGATTTGAAGTAACACAACATTCAGTAATGGAATCGAAATGAATTGTCATTTTGAAATTTCATGTTATGCATAGCCTTCAAATTTTCAGATAGGATAATCCAAAGTCTACCAGAAAACAATACAGTTTCACTATCTTGCATCCAACAAGATAAAAGAAATAGTGTTCTTATTCTATATGATACATTTTGTTCGAACGTATCCCCTATCCATAGTGGTATTATTGTATTATATTCACAAACTTTGTGACATGAAAAGGATAAATGGCAATTAGATGCATACGAGAATAGAAGGAGAAAGTAGTAACCTTAATGACTCCTGTTTACAGCGGAGGCTTGTCCGTAGATAGTTTCTACCACTACGAGGACTCAAGCTCAATCCGGATACTAGTTTAGTCCCACCTGTTACTGTGTGTTGAAGCTCTTGCAGTCGAGCCATACACCGATCCACCTTCAAATCAAACACAAAACCACATCAAAACAACGACATATACATATGTTTTGTTGAACTGCCTTATGAAAGCAATGCATTGGAGCAGATAAAAAAAGCACAGGAAACCACAATTTGTTATCCCCAGTTATCAAAGCTACGAACCAAAATTGAGATTGATGTATGCACAAATCCTTATATATGCAAATTATTTGTGAAATACATGGCGCTCAAGATGTTTCCCAGTTCAAAAATTTGATTTTCCATTGTGCATAATCCAGCAAACATGTAGACGGAATTCAAGATTTTACCCAATTCAGATTTTGGATTTTCCACCGCTTATAAACCAACAAGTAAGTGAATTACTAGTAAATTATAACAAGATTAAATGTTAAGTAGATTGAATTAAAGAATTTCTCCAGTTCAAATTTGGATATTGTCAGCAAACAGCAGCTAATAACATCACTCTGTCAGTTGTACCGAATATTAGAAAAAAGGGGAAAAACATGATTCCTAAACCGTGTTAGATTAAAGCAGAATAAGGAAGAGGTAAATTTAGTAGCCATAAACGGAGAGAAAAATGAAAAAAATGAGACCTTGTTAACGGTTTCTCGTAGGAGGGTGGGACTGATGGGCGGTGCCAGCTTCTGGTGCTGCTTTGGCGGGGATCGTGCAACCATTTCCCCCAAATGCTTTGCTTTGCTGATTTTTCTACAGTCTTCTCTCTCTCCCTCTCTTCAGTAATACAGCGGAGAAGTCTGCTTCGTTGAATTTAGTAAAAATTACAAGTAACGGATAAGTAGTCCCAACGGTCGGATTCATTGGCGGAAACACAGCAACCTTTATAAAACGCCCAAACTCAATTACTCTCTAATTAAATATTAATTTAATCAACGACCGTTTCCTCCTAATTTTCTGCCCTATTAAATTTCAGTTTCTCCTAATAATATTTTATTCATCCCATAAAAATATGTACACTTTCCATTTTCGTCTGTCCCATAAAAATATGTGCACTTTTAATTTTCGTCTGTCCCATAAAAATATGTGCATTCTATTTTTGGAAAGTTATCCTAATTTATTACCTCTATACATCAACTTATTTACAATTATACCAACATTAAACACTAATATAGTGGGTCTCACTATCAACTAACATTATTTTAATTACTATTATCATCCTCTCTCTTACTTTACCAATTTTGCCCTAATTTTCGTATTATATCAATTGTCCATAATAATATTTTTTATGGGAAAGATAGAGTAATAGTAATATAGTACTCCTTCCATTTCTTCATAGTTGAGGCGGAATTTTTCGGCACGGAATTTTAGAAATGAATGTTGGGTGTGTTAAATAAATAGATAAAAAAGTAAGAGAGAAGAAAATGTAGAGAGAATAAAGTATAAAGTGAATAAAGTAGAGAGAATAAAGTAAGATTGAGTAAAGTAAGAAAGAGAAAAAAGTTACCATATATGGAAATGACTTAACTATGAAGAAACTTTCCGAAATAGAAAAATGACTCAACTATGAAAAAACGGAGGGAGTAACTATTATAGCCCTTCAAAAAGTATTCATTTTTATTTTATGTTTGGACTTATTTTTTGTAATATGAAGTTATTTTCTTCTAGATTTGAATGGTTGAAATAGCCACCTCATAGTATTTAGTATATTCCACATTATAATCCAACAAATTGACTCAACCAAATTTTCCATATGATTTCCAGAATTAACATTTAAGACTTTACCTTGCAAATTCAGTTTTTGGTAATAAGAAAAATGGCATGAATAAAAAAATGGCTTGATCATTTTGTTTCCACGTGCAGGCATTTCCTGAAACAAATAATCTTGTTATATCAATTTTAAAATTGTTGAAAAAACTTGAGGTTCCAATTTAGATTTAAATTAAAACAATGAAATAATCTTGTCTAAATTATAAAGTAACTAAAAAACATGCATATTTGAAATTAGTATGCGAAATATTAAGCAAAGCTATGTACTGTGATAGATAAACTCTATCCAGGCTCAAAATTTGGCAATATTGTATGAATATTGTTTAGTAATGCGCGGCCCCTTGTGGTGTGAAGATTTAAGTCTTTTTCCAGAGAGACCTGGCCCTATTGCTCCCGCATATTGATGAGTGAAGGAAATTACATGAATAGTATGCATATTGATGGTTGATTTAGTAAATCAGTAGTGAAGTTGTTCCACAACAATATCATATGATATCCATGGGTCGACCTTATAGCACAAGTCAAGAGAACAACATGACAATCTTACATCAGAAGTTAAGAGAACAACATGACAATACAACGATAACAACACCGAACATTACAAGAAATTCTTACAGACAATTACTATGAACATTGATCAGCATGAGAATAATAATGTGTCTATCTACTTTCTCTCTTTAGGTCTAATCTCAATCCCTTGAACAATGATCCCACTCTTCCAGTTTCCTCCCTTCACCTCCATCACACTTGCCTCCAGCTCTCCATCTTGTCCTTCCTCTACAAACCACTCTCCCAGCTCTACCTCCATCCACCCGTCGTCTCTCTGCTTTGGATACTCCGTTTCCTCCTCAGGCAGCATGGCTTCCGGGTTTCGCATTTGAGTTAAGCGGTGGTAGAACCACCCTACACGTCTCGGTACAATCTGATATCTATGCCTCTGCACTCCATCTGGATCCAAACAAACGTTACGTTTCTCACTTTCACGCCCGCTGACTCCCACATAACCATCCGCATATTGATGATCAAATCCATATATCCTTGACTTGCTAGTGAACACAAGGTATGCTGCATAATTAGTGCCACCAGATAGCATGCTCATCTTTATCTTCCCCCTTATTTCAAACCAACAAACATCGAGGAGCTCTGCCACCTCTGGAAACCTAATATGAATATGGCAAGCATCGCCCATTTAGCAAAGACAACAACAACCCAATTTGAGTTTACATATAATAAGGCTATAGATAATTTACCTGGATTCAGGGAGACTGATGAATCGCCAATATTGAGGAGTATCTCCCCACACAATGTAGAGGTCCCTTGCAGATAACATATAACATTTCTTACCACTCAGCTTCTCCAATTGGAAACTCTGTCCAATGATACAGAAAGCATATCAGATGCAAAGACCACAAAAGGATGCAAGTGTTACAGCCATTCATGCTTCAAGTATTACATTACAAGCTTGTATATATCAGTCGATTGAATCAAATAGCAAGGGAACTCGAAAGGATTCACTCAAAACAACAAATTGGAGTCAGATGCAAGTCTGAAACAAGAAATCAGAGCTTACTTTAAACAGAATTATAAGAAGCACAAAATTGTGTGTGAGTCCTTGAGTAGAAAAATGACTATCATTTTGTATGTTTCTCTAACGTTTCTTCTTCTTCTTCATGTAAGTGAAAGCAAGTATACAGAGCATCCAACAC
This sequence comes from Salvia hispanica, assembly GCF_023119035.1. Taxonomy (NCBI): domain Eukaryota; kingdom Viridiplantae; phylum Streptophyta; class Magnoliopsida; order Lamiales; family Lamiaceae; genus Salvia; species Salvia hispanica. The sequence goes on along the minus strand of NC_062968.1, from coordinate 35,145,301 downwards.
TGCACCAACTGGAGACTTATTTTATTAAGTACAATTTCGCTTCACCTAATTATTAAAATTCTGATGAGGCTAAATTCAATTCAATCACGTCATCAAATAATCATAGTAATCGTCGCACCGACTCAGTAACGTAAACTTAAAATCAGCCCAAAATGAGATCAATTGCATACCTGGCGGCCATCGTCAATTACAATCGGATGATCGCAGAGGTGAAGATAGAGGTCTTTCTTAGTACGAAATTTAGAAAGAAGTGAATCGCCACCGTCGAGAGCACGGGAAATTAGGTCTCGATAGTCGGAGGGAAGGAAGCGGGCCCAAACGGCGTCGGATTCGGAGGCGGATCGGAATGTGGAGGCGACCGCCGAGAGACGGCAAGCGTCCTTAGGGCTGGTGAGCGAAAGCGCGGTGGCTATACAATCTTCTGGCAGAACGTAGATGTCATCCGAACTCTCCACCGCCATATCTCTCTCTCTCTCTCCCTCTCTCTGAATTTGGTAGAAACCGTTCCAAAAATCTTCGTCTACTTACTTCAGCGAGGCCACGCTGCTCATTTTATTAGAGCAATATCATTTTCATTTTTATAAATTTTTTATTCCAACCTATTTTTACAATTATCTTACAAATCAAAATTAAAAGTTATGGACTCGACCAAAGATCAACAAAAAATATAAATTATACTATTACTTTTTTAAAAATTTAAGTTTACATAATTTATGGTTGAATTTTGTACTTGTCATCGACAATTTATTGCCTTAAATTAGGCTATATTTATTGTTATTTTTATCAGTCAAAACTTAATTACTAGAATAAGATATAGTACAATCTTTTTTAGAATTTTATTTGTTTCAATAGATATTATCATGATGGATTCTATAATAATCAATTACTACTATATTTTTATATCAAATATCATCAAAACAATTAATTTACAGGTGACGTATTGAAAGAGATAAAAAAGTTGTATAAACGGAAAAGTTTGTGTAATTTAGGTGCGAATAAAAGATGATAGTAGAAACAAATATAAGTAAATCCAGGTTATAATTTTTTCAAAATTATAAGTAAATTTTAGACTTAAAATGTACTATATTGAACACGGATAAACACTAATTTTCTATTTTGGTTTCTTCGATGTGCGCTTATTCTTTCCTTTTTTTTTTTTATAAATTAATGTGTGTACATATTTTTACGGATTAACTGTCGTTAAAAATGACGAACTTTTGAGTCAATTATAATTTTTCATAAAACTGAAAATTCGTAAGATAATAACCAAAATTTCCAATTTTCCATGGAAATAACGAAAATAAGATTATCTATTTATTATAATTGATAATAATTTTGATTTGGAACACTCCTACATTGATTTATCATTCATAACTTAACGATGAAGGCTGCAACTTTAATGCATTTAGGCAATAAAATTATAAAACCATTTCATGCTAAAACAGAACCAGAATAGAAATAGACTCCAATTTAAAAAATCATAACACAGAGAGAAAAAGAGAGAAGGCTATACAGAATCAACGAAAAGCTCCTACTTTTTTCGGTTTAGATTCTAATTTTGCTTTCCAAAAATTTCTCCGTTGCAACATCGTGTTATTAGCTTCACAATTTCAAAGAAAAGTATTGGAGAATTTTTACAAATTTGACTATTTGATAAAAGATACACGAGAGGAATATAACGAGTAAATATTATCAAGGCTTTGATATTGTTCATTTGATTTGAGGTAAGGAAGAGTGTGCAGATTTTTCTTTAGCAAATGAGGATTTTAGGCTATACTTTTAACAAATGGGCTTTGCTTTATTTGCTCTTTGTAATAATTTATAGAAATCTTAGTCAGAATACAGTGTAAAAGTGGTAAAAAGAAGAAACATGATAAGCAATCTTGTTCCCCAACACTCCCTAAACACTTACACTTGTGTGTGCTTAGACTAATGAGGTTTCCAACTTCAGAAAATTAAATTTGAATCCTACAAACTTATTGACAATGACAACGAATGGAAACGACAAAATAATAACCTAATTACAAAAGGGCCCCCTATTTCTTTGTCTTCTTTCCACAATTTTGTAATGGTATGTTTTTTAGTTTAAGCTCATATTAATCACAAATATAATTAATCATGTGCTTTTTAAGGCGTCGTTATCACACCGATAATTAGTTAATGCATAGAAAATGTATCTAATAATGTAAGAACTTTCATAAGTGAGTTACTAGATTGTGAATCGAACAAAACGCAGAAAAACATAGTAGTAGTAGTTAATTCATTTTATGAATTGTTGATCTCTAAATTGGGAGTTGAATTGTAGCAGTAGTAGCAGCTTAATTTTATGATATTATGTGTTATAACAGATAGAGATATTAGAGTGGTGTATTCTTGGGAACTAAGTTATACAGATGAAAGCTTAGCAGTTAAGGAATATTTTCTGAGGTATAGTTAATTTCTTTTTAAAGGCTGGCTTTTTACAAATCTGCTAAAAAAGGGGGTCATAAGATACTCTCAGACCATAAAACAATGTAAAGGAAGTGTCAGTTTAAGCAAAAAGGGCAGTGGAAAAGCTGAAACTGTTGTGATTGGGAAGAAAAGGTTAATACACAAACCTTTCGCTTTGCAAACATCGAAATCTTGCGATACACGTCAAATCCCATATGATTGGTTGATGATGAATATCACCATAATCACAGGATAAATGAGAAACCATTATTAATCACCAATAATATAGAGTGCTCACACATAAGAATTCAAACAGATAAAAGTACAAAGTTTTCTTTACTTCAATTTTTTTGAGTCGTACAGTACAGATGCAAAATATAGATTGCAACAACAATGTAATAGCTCATACAAGAAAAAGTGATTAGGATGAAAAAACTACACGCACGGACACAGAAACGAGCGGACAGAATGACTAGATCTGCAAATCATGATTTGAAGAATAAGGGATAGATCTTACATTTGGGGGTTGCTTCTGGTCTATGTTAAGAGGAGAAACCACTAAAGCTAATCTCCATGCCTCTTCCACCGATTCCAGCTATCAAACATTGGAACCCACATTCTTCTAGCTCTGCAATTACTTTATCAACTACCGTTCCTGCTAATACTAGGTCATCTAGTCAAGGAAATCATCTTTATCACATCCAATATGTCAAACAAAATTGGACAAAGGTCTTGATGGTATAGAACATAATGATTGTGAGCACAAAAACTGATCAGAAAACGAAAAAATAGCACAGACAAAAAGGATACGTGCAGGTAGTAGTGTGATGACACAGCCTCCTCCACCAGCTCCTGTTAGTTTAGTGGCTAGCTTGTATTTTAACGTAGTTTTGATCACAGTCTCAATGGTAGCATGGCTGACCCCCATGCACTGGAGTAATCCCTGGTTCATCTCCATCAGTTCCCCTAGTTTTTCCTCTTTCTCAGTTATAGCAAGATCATCAGAAACTGGTGACTGGATGATGGCAGCCACCTCATTGCTTATCGAGTCAACAGCTTTAAATACAGAACTCATTGCACTACCATGTCTCACTGCCCTTTCTGACACACCAGAAACCAATGCTCTTGTATTTCTTCCAACTTTCGTGTTAGTAACGAGCATCTTCAAAGGCATATTCGTCTTAATACGTGTGAGTTCGCCAGACCTAAATTTTATCATGTTCCCTGTAATATAGTATTTCTTAGCTAGCTGAAATAGTCTAATAATTTTTTTTGCAGAAATAGTATTATTAAAATTTTAGTTTAGTAAAATTTACCTTGTTTAGATGTTTACCAAGTAAGGAAGCATATCTCACATACAATCATATTGTCTTTGCTAGCCATGAAAACATGTAGCATACAAATTCCTCCATATATTTGACTTCTATACATGACAGTTTTCAATCCTTTTGAAGTTCAAATATTTAAAATACTACTATCACGTACTCCATCCCTATATAATTCATGTAGTGGTTTGGCTATTTATTATCACAATAACCATTTCAAACAATCTGACTGAATACTTAGTCACTCAGCATGCTCTGTACCTAAGACAACAGTCAATCAATTGCTTCTTAGATACCAATGATATATCGTATAGTGGTTCCTCAACTTTATTTTTCATCTTAATGCTGAAAAAGTTATAAAGATTGAGGATATCAAAGGAGAATGTTTACATACCGAAGGTGCTAACTGTATTGTCTATCCCAGAAGGCCTCCCATGGATAATCTTTTCACCTTCAAATGCCCATTTGTTTACCAGATCTAGTTCACTGTCCCCAAATGTTTGCCAACCTTGATGGCTAAAATCAAGTTTCAAAGAATCAGACAGTGAAAGGAGGGCAGCAGACAGCGCAACACAGAGAGCAGCAGACGAACCCAAGCCAGAGCCTAACGGTAGCTCAGAATTCACAACAACTTTAGCTGGCTTATCACTGATAAAGTAAACAAAATGCAACTATATTAGATGCAGCAAATTCATGCTTATAATAAGTATTAGAAACATGTATAGAGCTTATTTGCACACCCATGGATTGATGTATATAGCCAAAGGAAAGCTGAAATTCCTGAAGCTAGTCCAAGCTTAGATTCTGCTAAATTTAGTTCATCAACTAATGAAGCAATTGCTTTTGTGGTCTCTAATGAACATGATGAAGGTGTGGAAACAGACTTGCTGCCGAGTTCAGGCAGAACTTCCTTAAGTTTTCCAACTGGCCAAGAAAATTCCAAGTCCACATCCTTGAACTGGACTTGTAGTGCATCGTTGTTATCTAGAAGAAGAAGCATTTGAACAGTGAGAGAGGGAAAACATATAATTATAGTACTATAGTATTATACAAGATGGCATCATCAAGAAAGAAAAACAGGTGAGCTGCTAATATTCTATATCGAGTCTTGGATTCCTTGATAGTGATACACTCGGCTGTATCTATAGTTTACTTTCTCATGAATTAATATTTTCATAAGGAACACACTGAAGTCAAATCTTTCAGAAATACGTCGACAGGTCATCAACTGAGTAATTATGCTTCGCGTTGGTACTTGGTAGAACAGAATCAGGAATAAGAACTTGAATCATAAATAAATTAGGAAGCTCCAAACAAACTTAACGCAGATTGTGAAATAGATTATGTATAGCAACTATGCGATGAGTTAATTTCCCGATTACGGCCGCTTAAACCCCCAACCAACAAACACAATACAAATAATAAAACCAAAACGAAGGAAAGTCAACAACAAAACGAACATTTCTCATCAAGAAGAGAAAGGGGATAACTAGTATAGTACCCTCAGGAGTGGGAAAGCGGAGAGATACATAAGTGTAGAGATCGATTGCGGCGGCAATGGCGGTGGATCCGTGAACGACGGCGTGCTCGCCGGCGAGTATGATTTTCCCAGGCGCTCTTGCTCTAACCTCCATACTGTTCCGTCTCAATCAGCTCACCAATCTAGGGATTGCAATTTGTATGTTGGTTTTTGTGTGTGTGATTGGCGGGCTGCCAATGGCGGAGAATACCAAAACCGTAGGGTGTCAACTTTGAATGAGACTCAGAGTACCTCTCACTTTCTTATTCGCACCAATTGCGCGTGTTCACACGCTCTCTTGTGGGCCAAAAACTCATTTTTCTAAATATTTTCAATTCATTAGGATAAGTTTATATATGAATATAATATAATTGGTTCAATTTTGATTTGACTTTGCCAACTCAATATATGAATATAATATAATTGGTTCAATTAGATATTTGAACATCGGATATAGGTTCTACGTATTCATTAAACGTCTTAATACGACTTGATTTTAGCAAATCAATCATCTTTAGGCAATGTTTTAATGTATTTAATTAAAACTTCGTAATTTCAATTCACTTATGGCTGGTTCAGTTTGACCTAATAAATAAAGTGAGAGCTCTAAATTTGTAGTACTACACTTGAAGAAGTTGAATCACACGAAAATAGTCTACTGGGTATTTTAAAAACAAGGTTTAATTATAAATAGTGCGCTAATTTTGACTTAGGCTAATATTTTATTCCAATATTTAAACCGTGTTAATAACATTATCATATTTTAATTTAATGAAGTTTAGATGTATTTTATCAATATAAGCACAAAAAATTTATGTGACGATGTTGAGTGGTCGTTGTAAGGAATCTCATAAAATACTAAAACATTTCAACAATTATAATAAAATTATAAATGGGAAAGTTTGGTGAATCCACATTCAACTTATATATACAGATTTATGAATTTTCAAAGCCCAACATTTATTCCCACCACCGTTTTGTTCGCAATAGCACACTTTAGTTGAACGAGTGAATGTCCACTTTCATTAACAACTTTGCCGGCTTCACCAAACTTTAAACAAGTATAATAAATAAGTTTATCATTTACTTTATTTTGTCACATTTAATTCTCATTTTCTATACAGACTACCATATGCTTGTTTTAGAAGTTAGATGGCAACCATTGTAAATAACTAAATCTATCATTGGACTCATCAACTCAATTTATAAATCCATACATTTTTCGGAGTTATTATAAATCTCATGTTTATAAAATAGTAATTATTTGGTTGAGCATAAATCTCATGCAGTTGATTAACTTAAATGAGCACCAAAATCAAGTCATATAAATGGCCTTTCGGAACATGGATCTTAGTCAAGGTAATTCGGCTTTGATGCCTATATGTCATTTTGTTTAATTTTTGGGGGCCTTTTTCTAATGTTATTTTCCCTCCAGAGTCATGTAACTCGCATGATAGTACTTTCTATCCGATCATGAAACTTGTATGAATAAAAAGAAGCATTAAAATTGAAATTCACGAACCACTTTGATTGAGAATATTGCATGAAAACATTATATCCGTCGAGATCTGGTGGCGATACTTAAATTTAAGACTAAAAGACATTCAGCTTATTAAAAGATTTACCGATTATAAATTTAAATTCGAAATGTTGATACATGTGGCTATTTGTTTAAACCCAATAAAAACAACCATTGAACCATAACTCTACAATAGATCCGATTAATTTGCTACAAAAAATGTGCTAAAAACTCAGATCCATGTGCTAACAAACTGTAGTATTATATTTTTAAACATTCTCAGAAACTGTAAGTTTGGTTTACCATTCTTGCAATATTAGTCATCTATTTCTACTGCCATGAGGTTAAGCATTCGACTGCTGGTTTCAGGCTATGACAGCAAAGGCAACAGAACGACTATGCTCCTTCCGTCCTGCGTCTTCCACTTTATACCTGCAGGTCACACCTGGGAGCACGGAGTCATTCTTTTACACCATCCACACCACCACCACTGCCAGCAGGGCTGCCTTTTGGAAGTGGAGCGCAACTTGACTCAGTTCTTGTGATGGTCGTAGCTTCTCTGTTTTTCAACCAATCTCTCATTCATTCTTCATGAGAAATGCCAACTACAGTCCCTTTTTAAGTACTGGTTGACAAGAAGTACTAATATATAGCATAGGTTAATTAGAGAGAGAAGAGAATCACCATCACAGGATATATGATAAAGAGAATTTGAGTGACGAATTAAGTGTTTGGAAGAATGATCAATCCAGCGGAGTAAAACCTGTTTTAACATACTGTAAAAGGGAAAAGGGCATGTTAAGCAGTTTCTCCACCTCAAGACCTTTGCTAATCAGAGTGTTCAAAATCATATTCCACTCTACACTATCCTTAGGTCTCTCCAAACCTCTACTAACAACAAGAGATGTATTATACACCCATGGCACTGGAACATTGTATCCAAAACCACTACCACTCTCTAACAACACATCTACGTATGCCTCGCCTACTTGAGACACATGCTTTCCCATTGGCAAAAACGAGATCTTCGGTACATCTCCTGCGTCGACGTCCAACTCTACGTCAGCATGCAGGTTCACCACAACTGTGCCATGATCCGGATGGAGCCGGCTCCCCAGAGCTTGGAGAAATGGGGAATCGGGATCCCACAGCTTGCGTGGGAAATTGTCCTCCCCATCATAGGCATCGATGAAGATGATGTCATAGACATTGGTGCTCTCCAGAATGAACTTCTCTGCATCTGAACTGAACAACAACATCCTTTCATGAGTGCCTTTCCACAGAACCTCATCCAGAGGCTCTGGCTTTTCACGAGTACGCTTTCCATTAGGAGACGTAACTGTGGAGGCAGGAAAACCCATTGCTTGTGTTGAAGCTGAGACCACAACTGGATCAATCTCAACTGTGTGAACCACAGCACCTGAAAGGGAGCCAGAGATGAGATATACAGCAACGCTGGCAAGAGTAAAAAAACATAATGTTTGGCCAAATCAAAGAACACAGTGCTCGTGCTTCTCAAGTTAGTGAACATAATCTTTTATACGATCAGAAATGTAAAACCATAGCAAATATAACACAGTTCAATCTCAAAGGCTACCCTACCCAACCTCAAAACTATTAAAGACAATAGAACTATAATTATCTATGAAAGACCACCAACTCAGAAGCTTGCACGGGTACACAATTGACTTGCACAGGGTCATATTCATTTAGCAATGTCAACATCAGAGAAGTAATTGGAGGGAGCAGTATCCTTACATATTGACTACAGTAAGGGCCAACGATAAAAGGAGATTCTTAATGTGAATTCCATGATACATATAACTAAATATTGCATTTTATACGGCAGGAAATTGTATCGCATAGAACAAGATCCAACTACAACTGTTCCCTTATGATTAGAAGCACCTAAAAACAGACATGCCAGAAAGATCAAATATAAAGCTTCCGGATCACAAGATGCAAAAAGCGTAAAGTTTTAGACTTAAGTAAACCTTTGACTTCACTAGCCAGAAACAGAGGTATGCTTCCTCCACCATGACCAATACATAGAACACTCAAATTTTGCTTCCCAAGTATAGCATTCTTCATGAGCTCATAATTGCATGATGCCATGGTAGCCAATCCAACAGATATCATACTCTTCACATCTGCAAACAACAGCACAAATCAGTGAAACAGAGTCTCAATTAGCATGGGAAAGATATACACATTGTCAATTCCCCGTATTAGGATTCTAGCATAGTGAGAATGAAAAAATTACACGGTACTGCCAGACAACGCGGCTGTTGCATAAGGCAAACGGAGGCAGCTTCATCTCCTTCTCCTTCCCTGCGCGCAACCAAGACTTTAACGGTGCTTTCGCGGGTGAAGTCATTGAAGTGAAGCGTTCTCCACTCATAGCCACAAACTCTCAACTTTCCGCCGTTTTTCGAACCTGGAAATATATCACGATGCCTTTGTTGGAGCCATTTTTCAGTTTTTCCCCAGTGTAATCTGTCCTGCATCAATGCTATTCGTGAATGGGCTGTATCAAGTAAAAATGTAGTCATAGAGACGTGTATATATGCGTACTGGTTTGGAACAAGGGTGAGATATAACAGATACGACACCGTTTCCATGGCGGGAGTTTTGTCGGAAGGCGGTGCGGCTGGAAGAGGAATTGGCCACCCACCACTCGGACGAGTATACCCAGTCGCCTTCGTCCTCGATGTGGCGGCGATTAATCGCCGTTGAGAAGCGGCGGAGGCTCGATTTCAGCTTGGAACGCAACATTTCACGTGATGGAGACTGGTTTTCAGTAAACCCTAGCTCCTTTCCAGTCAAAACCACAGATTTTTTGGGTTTGACTAAAATCTGGATTTCTTTTTTTTTTAGTCCTTGACTTGTCAATATATTATTTTTTCTTTTAAAAAGAATAAACAGAAAAAGAAAATGAGAAACTGTCAGAACGAACGGGTTGGGAATGCACAGGGATGTTGTGCGCATCTCCACCTTTGAATAATTTTACATACTTGTATTATATTTTTACATTCTAGCAATAGATGGCGTGGATGTGCACAACATCCTCTGTTGTGGCATTTTGCACAGCAGAGGATCCCAACCCGAACGAACGAGCAAACCTTATGCAACAGGTAAGAACAACTACACGCCTCAAACTCACCTGTCCGAAATCTAGCACCCAACTGCCCCGACAATTATGAGAAAGTTTTAATTATTAATTTATAATTAGTCGTTGTTATTTCATAACTAATTTATAAAACTATAGACAATTCATAATTAGATATATGAGAAATGTATTACTCCATCGTAATGAGAATTCAAGGCTTGTAAACTATTCAAAAACCATTTGTATGAATAGTAGACTTTTTCATCACCTACTAATAAAATGTAATTCATCCGTTCCACAAAAGATGTAACACTTTTCTTTTTAGGTTGTCTCATAAAAGATGTCACATTTTTATTTTTGAAAAAGGTTCCCTCTCACGTGAATATAAAAACAATATTTTCTCTCTCCATTTAACACACAAAATAAAATCTCCTAAAATCTCGTGCTGTCCCACAACTGTGGCATCCTCTGTGGGACGGAAGGAGTAGTTTAATTATCATGCGAGCCACTAAATATCAACTTCCCCCACGATGTATACTAATTTTGTGCTCTGTTTAAATGTCATTTCAATTTGTTTTAATATCAAGATTATAATAATAAATCAGAGAATAAAATGTCCATTGACATCAACAAAAACAAATTATATATAGCTATTTGAAAACTATTTCTAGCGTTGAAAGATGAGGTATATTAGTTGTTTTTTATTAAATGACTAGTTCTTGCCTGCAATACCATAGACATCCACCAACTTTTAATAACATAATTTCAATTTGAAAGCAAATTGTACTCTCGTTCAATAAAATAGTAATGGCTATATAATGCTATAAGTTGCACTAAGAAAAATCAGAAAAAAAAAAATCTCCATTTTCACAACTACAGTCTTTCATTAGCACCAGGGGCGGAGCTAGGGTGGGGCCAGGGGGGCCTCTGGGCCCCTCAACCTTTCCAACTTTACCTATATATTATATATGTACAAAAAAATTAACAAAGTTTATAGTGGTGCAATTGGTAAGGATGATGCACATGTAGCTGAGTGAACTCAAGTTTGAATCCTGATTTTGCAAAATTTGTCATTTTTTTTATCACTGTCCATAAATATGATGTTAAATTTTCTCTTGAGACTTGAATATGTTTATGTTCTATTAGATATTCTAATGCTAATAGTTTTGTTTATTTTCTCTAGTAATTTATAATCTTATAGCTAGTAATCTTGTATAAATAATTTTATTTTGTAACTATTAAGAATAATTTTCATAATTTTAGAACATATGTAAATACTATGTCATAGCATAATAATATTATTTAAAATCAATTTTAATGATATGCTATTTATTTTTAATTATATCGATGTTGACGTTGTCAATGTATCTTTATTTTTATTACCATCCTCTAGTTATCGATCTCATTATCCGTCTCTCGCGTACATCTCTCTATTACTTATGTTCGAGTTAATTTCATATTGTAGATACTGAAACAACTTGACATCGAAACAAATTAATAAAATTTAACAGTAATTTGGGCCCCCCATGATTAAAATTTGTCATTTTTTTTATCACTGTCTATAAATATGATGTTAAATTTTCTCTTGAGACTTGAATATGTTTATGTTCTATTAGATATTCTAATGCTAATAGTTTTGTTTATTTTCTCTAGTAATTTATAATCTTATAGCTAGTAATCTTGTATAAATAATTTTATTTTGTAACTATTAAGAATAATTTTCATAATTTTAGAACATATGTAAATACTATGTCATAGCATAATAATATTATTTAAAATCAATTTTAATGATATGCTATTTATTTTTAATTATATCAATGTTGACGTTGTCAATGTATCTTTATTTTTATTACCATCCTCTAGTTATCGATCTCATTATCCGTCTCTCGCGTACATCTCTCTATTACTTATGTTCGAGTTAATTTCATATTGTAGATACTGAAACAACTTGACATCGAAACAAATTAATAAAATTTAACAGTAATTTGGGCCCCCCATGATTAAAATCCTGGCTCCGCCACTGATTAGCACCCATGAGGAGCTTCATGGAACCCACCACCACCTCCTTACAAGTATGAGTCTCCACCACCACCACCACCACCTTACACGTACAAGTCATCTCCTCCGCCGCCATACAAATATAAATCACCACCGCCACCACCTTATAAGTATAAATCACCTCCACCACCACCCTACAAATATAAGTCACCACCACCTCCTCCCTATGTGTACAAGTCTCCCTCGCCACCACCTTACAAGCACGAATCACCTCCACCACCACTCTACAAGTACAAATCACCACCACCGCCATCTTACAAGTATGAATCACCCCCACCTCCGCCATACAAATATGAGTCTCCACCACCACCACCTTACAAGTACAAGTCACCTCCACCACCGCCATACAAATATGAATCTCCACCACCGCCACCTTACAAGTATGAATCACCTCCACCACCACCTTACAAATATAAGTCACCATCACCTCCTTATGTGTACAAATCTCCCCCACCACCGCCTTACAAGTACGAATCACCTCCACCGCCTCCCTACAAATACAAGTCACCACCACCACCTCCTTACAAGTACGAATCACCTCCACCACCACCCTACAAATACAAATCACCACCACCACCTCCTTACAAGTACGAGTCACCTCCACCACCGCCATACAAATACGAATCTCCAACACCACCTCCATATGTTTACAAGTCTCCACCACCACCTGCCTACAAGTATGAATCACCTCCACCTCCACCATACAAGTACGAGTCCCCACCACCACCACCACCACCACCACCACCATACAAGTACGAGTCACCTCCACTACCACCATACAAATACGAATCTCCACCACCACCTCCATATGTTTACAAGTCTCCACCACCACCGCCCTACAAATATGAATCGCCTCCACCTCCACCCTATAAGTACGAGTCACCTCCACCACCACCATATAAGTACGAGTCACCTCCACCACCTCCATATGTTTACAAGTCTCCACCACCACCACCTTATAAGCATGAATCACCACCACCACCACCATACAAGTATGAGTCACCGCCGCCTCCACCTTATGTATACAAGTCTCCCCCACCACCACCTTACAAGTATGAGTCACCACCACCTCCTGCATATCTATACAAATCTCCACCACCACCCCCTTACAAATATGAATCGCCTCCACCTCCACCATACAAATATGAGTCGCCACCGCCTCCTCCTTATCTTTACAAGTCGCCTCCACCACCACCCTACAAATACGAATCACCACCACCTCCTCCTTATGTTTACAAATCTCCACCACCACCACCGTACAAATACGAATCACCTCCACCTCCACCTCCACCATACAAATATGAGTCTCCACCACCTCCCCCTTACAAGTACGAATCTCCACCACCTCCCCCATACAAGTACGAATCACCTCCACCACCACCCTACATGTACAAATCACCACCACCTCCTCCATATGTTTACAAATCCCCACCACCACCGCCCTACCTTTACAAATCACCTCCACCCCCATCTTACCTTTACAAATCTCCACCACCTCCACCATACAAGTACTAATGTAACGCCCCACTTTTTCAAACCCTAATTTTCGGGTTATAAAATTTTTGCATTAAATGCCTTAAATGCTATGATATGTGGATTATTTGATGAGCAATTAATTGCATAGTGTCTTTGTGACCTAATTGCGTATGAGAATTGAGGTTGAGTTGAATAGTCAACTTGTGGAAAATATGACGTGGCTATTGAATAGTCAAAGATGTGGAAAATGTGACGTGGCCGTTGAAAGGTCAATGCGTTGAGAAAATGAAGAGAAAATGAAGAAATGATTGATTGGTGAATATTTGATGCGGAGAAATATAATTGTGGTGAATTATTTTCCTAAGGGATGAGTGAGAATTAAATAGGAGCATTATTTAAGCATGTGGAATTTTCGGTCTCTCCTATTTTTATTTGGAGAAGAAATCCTATTTTTTCTTGGATTTAATTATTTGTTTGGGATGATTATCCAAATTAAATCCAAAATCCAATTATACGTTAATTCCATCATGGAATTTTCGAAAACACCACCTTTGATATCCATGAGATTTTTCAAAAATCTCATATATTTTGGAAGAAGGGATTATTTATTTATTTGATCTCTTATTTATTCTATTCCATGAATAAATATAAATATGCTAGAATATCTTACCATATCTTGCCAAATATAAGAAGATCTTGCCATATCCTAATTAAATTAGGATTTGAAATTAAATCCCTTGTGAGATAGGCATAAAAATCGCCTACTACTATTATTTGAAGAGGATTTAATTATTTATTTTGCTCCGTGATATATTATTCTACTCCGTGAAATATTTGAATTTAATTATAGGCTAATTAAATAGCCTATAATTTTCGAATCCCCCTTATTTCTCTCTACTTCACGCCAACATCCAACCAACAAATCTTCCAAATCTTGATTTATTTAATTATTGGATATTATTTTGGCACTCTATAAATACATGAGAGATACTAAACCCTAGCATTCACAAAACCGGCGCCCCACTCCCCCATAATTTCGAAAATCTCTCTTCCCACTCTCTCCATGATTTCTTCTACTTTTCTTCAAGAATTCTTCATCAATTGAGAAGAATCCAAGTTCAAGTTCAAGATTTTATTGAAGAATCAAGGCCATAATTTGTTTTTACCGTTCGTTCTTTTGGAAAAAGGTACTTTAATTTTGATCTCCTCTTCTTCTACCGATTAATCGGTGTTCTTGAGTCCACATGCATTCAGATTGAGTGAAGGGGAATTAAATTGATGAATTTTGGGATGCATGGATGTGTGTGTGTGTGTGTGGCCGTGTATGCGTGTGCGTGCACGCCTCGGGAGGCGTGCACATGTGGAGTGTTAGTGTGCGTGTGTTGTGTGTGTGGAGCACTCATGCGTGACACGATTTAATGGTGAATTTGGAGTTGTTATTTGAATAAAAACGATATGATAATCATACTTTGATTTTGATTGATGATTTTGAAAATAATCGTTGGGAAAAAGGGAAATATGGGAGACATGCATGATTTGAGATCAATGTTTGAAACTGATTTATGATACGCCTAATTTAAAGGTGATTCTTCGCGCTCTCAGCGTGATAAACGAGGAGAAGAGAATACTCTCGAGCTAAGCCGACGAGGTGGGCTTTCTTTTAAAATAAGGACATTGTCCTAAACTGATATTGATGAGAATGAGATATGTGTTATCATGCCTTGATTTGTTTTGTCGTGCCTATCCCTCGTGGCTATGCCACTATTGATTTAATCGAATTCGGATCCTTGTAGAGCCGCAAACTCTACTTGGGTTAGTGTACACCAATGTTAGACCGAGTGTCAGCGTACGGGTTGGCCGGTCTAGTGACCTGGATTGCGGCCGCATTCCTTGTTATGTAGAATGAGGATATGGTAAACGTCGATGTGAAAAATGGTTGCGCGACCGTGATATTTGATAAAGAATATATTTTGGTGCCTCGGGTCTTTCTAAAGTTAAAACCCGATGGACACTTGAAAATGGCATGATAATTACTATTGTTGATAAAACTGTTTTCGGCAATGAGCCCACTGAGTATGATTATAGTACTCAGCCCTGCATGTGTTTTCCCTATGTGCAGGTTAGGCGGTGATGAGCGGGCGGCGGTGTTGAGTAGGAAATAATAAGATGATCTGTTGGAACTCTAAGTGTCGTTGTGTCTCCATACATAGCCTCACTTCTCTCTTGATCGCTTCCGCTATATTATGAAACTTGTGATCTTTTGGTTGGGTTAAACTCTTTTATTTCGTGGGATTATGTTAGATACAAAACAAATGAGATTACTTTGGAACTCTTGCTATTTTTGAGCATATTTGGTGATAGCCTTTTGTTGGATTTCATTGCTAAGGCATTATTTCTCTCCTACTTAATTGTTCATTAAATGCTTTGGTTAAATCCCTTTTCAAATGGAACCCTAGCCTATAATCTTTGATGCATTTAAGTCCACCTAGTTAACGATCGCCGCATTTATTATACCCTAGATTGGCGGGTCGTTACAACTAATCACCCCACTCCCACCATACATCACCCCATCTCCCCATCCACCATCATCCAATTTGTTATCATATCTCTTCACCTCCTTTATATTATTTACTTATTTACTAAAACCACCGTCATTATTCCATTCAAACAAACCTTGTTCTTTTTTGTTTGCTTCATCATTAATATTGTTAAAGATAAAGGTCTCACCTCTCTTCTATTATCCATAATGCTCAGCATCCTATCTAGGAGTTGCAGACAAAAAGAGTCGGATGATCGATGCTTGGCAATCTTTCTCTTTGATCTTAATTGTAACTTATGTTTTTCATGTACTTCACATATTAATGGATTTTTTTATTCCAACGTCTTCCCTCAATGTATTGGATATTGACAAATTAAGACTTATAATCTACAAACTAATTAGTCGGATCCTGATGTTGCAAAATTATAATTATCATTATAAACTAATCACATTTTTACCACATATCTGCAAGAGCCTTTTCAAGTAACAAGAGTAAAATTTGATGAAAATTGTTTGTAACTTATCATTAGAACGCGTGACTCTGTAAATTGTTTTACATCTTTGTGAGGTGAACAAGATTGGTGGGCAGGGATCGGTTTCTTTTTGTTTTGTTCGTTTTCAAGATTTTATACTCCTTATGTTCCTCAATAATTGTGCACTTTATTTCAAGATTTTATACTGATCTCACTATGTATTACTTTTATAAAAATGTGAGTGTAATAAATTAGTGAAATATTGAGCATACTCATATTTATGGTAAAAAGTGGAAACAAAAATTAATGACCGATAAATAAGAATGTCAAAAGTAGACAATTAATGTGAAAATTTATTTTTCTATAGTTACCTGAAATGAGTCTAGTGGGTTTATGAGACTGTGCATAAAATCATTCGAGAGGAATATTTACAAAAAGTCAACTAATATCTACAAATTATGTAAAAAAAAAAAAGAAAATGTTTTAGAGACATAATGTCTCCAAGCCATAATGCTATAATGAGGTTAAAATAGTCATTTTAGATTATTTTATATTTTTATTTAAATTTATGTTTTGTATGTTTACTATATTACCCTTTACATTAATTGTGCATATTAATTAGATCTATTTAAGGATATAGCTTAAATTTTGGAGTTATGTATGTGAGTAATTTGCTTTCATGAGATCCACATTATTTATGATTGACATTTTTAATTTTGTTTTTGATTATACTGCATTTATTTATGGATATATATATATATTTAAATAAAATATTATAATATCATTGTATTTATATATTTATTGTATATGTAGTTCACGAATAATTTAATGATGTACTACCATCATTTAGAAAACAAATAATGGTGATCAAACTAATCTTCATAAATTTTAGTTTAAATAAATTAATAATTTAATAAAAAAATACAGTTCTTAGTTTTCTCTAGTTTTACACTATATGTACCATTTACGAAAAAATTTGATTCTTCTGTCAAGTTTTATATACCATAAACATTTTTAATTTCTTATTACTTGATAAATCAGGGTAATTCAAATTTATATTGAGCTATTCATACAAATTTAATTTATTTATAAAAACAATAACTTTTATGTGTTATGATAAAAATTATTATCTACTATAAGAAATTAAACTTTTATTTATATACATTTGTAATTTTTATATTTAAAAATAATTATTTTATTCAAAATAGTTTATTCTGAATAACAGTAATTTTAAATTACAAAAATAACATTTTAGCAAGAAAAATATTTTTTATGCTCAAGATCAATGAATTTTTTTATTACAATAAAATTTTATACATGAAACTAATAATCTTTATTCAAAAAAATAGTAGTAATTTTTATTCACATAAAATTTATTTTACAAGAATTGTATTATTTTTATTAGTTTGAACGAATAACCTTTTTTTATTAAAACACCAACTTTATTCACAATAAAAGAACGTTTTTAGCAAAAATGTAACTTTCATTGACATCTTTTATTCACAAAATTAATATTGTACTAACTTTTTATTCATTAGATCAAAATTATTTATACATAAGAATAATAACCATTATTTACAAAATAATAACTTTTATTTAGGAGTAACATTTATTCGCAAAAACCTTAACTTTTATTCACTAGTATAATAAATTTTACTCATAAGAATAATAACTTTTATTTATTGGAGCAATAATTTTATTTTACTAGAACTATAAACTTTTATTTGTTACAATAACGATTTTATTAATAATATTAATTAAAATGGATATTTTTCAAAATTATAATAACTCTTGTAAAATAGCAAAATTAAATAACTTTATCCAAAAAAAATAGCTCTTGGCTGCAACTGAACTATATTAGAGTAATAAATTTTATATATTAAATACTATGACCTTTTTTCATAATAAATGTAAATTTTATCCCCAAAAATATTACTCCTGGTTCGATGATGATGTCCGGTTAAGTAAGTAACAAGCTCCCGATCTATCCAAAAGATTAAATGGTTTGAGTCATCACATGTTTAATACAAAACCATTATCGATCCTTTAAAAAATAATAACTTTTCTTATAAATAACAATATATTTTATTTATTAAGATAATAAATTTTATTAATAAAACTTTTATTAGTTAAAATAATATTAATAACTTTTATTCACAAGATTTATAAATCTTCTTAATAAACTAGTAAATTTTATTTATAAGAACAATCATTTTTAATTTTATATTTTTCAAATCACATAAGTATTAATTCATAAAATTAAATAGTACTATGTACAAAAATATTCTAATTATTACTACAAATACTCTAATTAAGTCTTTAAGTACTTTAATTAAAATCATGAATGCAATAAATATGTGCATAATAATCATGCTTTAATTTAACAATCATAACTAAGATATATCTTTCCAAAATAACTATAAGGGTATATTAGTCAACATTTAAATAAATGTATGGCAAAGTGACATAGGGGCATTATGGCATGGAGACATTATGTCTCTAAATCACTACAAAAAAAAAACAAAGATGCCCTCCCCTAATTAATGCTTTCAGTCTTGATTGAGAAAATCTGATATACGTTACATTCCTTTTATTGACAGAAGAAAAAGAAGCTAATTATGTATTACTCCGTCAAACTCAAAATATCCATATTTCCTTTTTTAGTTTATTTCACCGTTGAGATTTGGGATATCTAATTTTTATACTCCATTCATCTGCCATTAAATATTTCATTTTTCCTTTTTCGTCCATCAATTAATAAATGTTTCATTTCACTTGTACCATGTGTACCTTACATTCCACATTTTCACTAACTCATTTCACTCACATTTTATTATAAAACCAAT
>NC_062968.1:35093706-35125907 GCF_023119035.1 Salvia hispanica | reverse complement strand
GTGTGTGTGTGGCCGTGTATGCGTGTGCGTGCACGCCTCGGGAGGCGTGCACATGTGGAGTGTTAGTGTGCGTGTGTTGTGTGTGTGGAGCACTCATGCGTGACACGATTTAATGGTGAATTTGGAGTTGTTATTTGAATAAAAACGATATGATAATCATACTTTGATTTTGATTGATGATTTTGAAAATAATCGATGGGAAAAAGGGAAATATGGGAGACATGCATGATTTGAGATCAATGTTTGAAACTGATTTGTGATACGCCTAATTTAAAGGTGATACTTCGCGCTCTCAGCGTGATAAACGAGGAGAAGAGAATACTTTCGAGCTAAGCCGACGAGGTGGGCTTTTCTTTTAAAATAAGGACATTGTCCTAAACTGATATTGATGAGAATGAGATATGTGTTATCATGTCTTGATTTGTTTTGTCGTGCCTATCCCTCGTGGCTATGCCACTATTGATTGAATCGAATTCGGATCCTTGTAGAGCCGCAAAACTCTACTTGGGTTAGTGTACGCAAATGTTAAATAAAGTGTCAGAAATGCAAGATTGGCAGGTCCCTGCATGTGTTTTCCCTATGTGCAGGTTAGGCGGTGATGAGCGGGCGGCGGTGTTGAGTAGGAAATAATAAGATGATCTGTTGGAACTCTAAGTGTCGTTGTGTCTCCATACATAGCTTCACTTCTCTCTTGATCGCTTCCGCTATATTATGAAACTTGTGATCTTTTGGTTGGGTTAAACTCTTTTATTTCGTGGGATTATGTTAGATACAAAACAAATGAGATTACTTTGGAACTCTTGCTATTTTTGAGCATATTTGGTGATAGCCTTTTGTTGGATTTCATTGCTAAGGCATTATTTCTCTCCTACTTAATTGTTCATTAAATGCTTTGGTTAAATCCCTTTTCAAATGGAACCCTAGCCTATAATCTTTGATGCATTTAAGTCCACCTAGTTAACGATCGCCGCATTTATTATACCCTAGATTGGCGGGTCGTTACAACTAATCACCCCACTCCCACCATACATCACCCCATCTCCCCATCCACCATCATCCAATTTGTTATCATATCTCTTCACCTCCTTTATATTATTTACTTATTTACTAAAACCACCGTCATTATTCCATTCAAACAAACCTTGTTCTTTTTTGTTTGCTTCATCATTAATATTGTTAAAGATAAAGGTCTCACCTCTCTTCTATTATCCATAATGCTCAGCATCCTATCTAGGAGTTGCAGACAAAAAGAGTCGGATGATCGATGCTTGGCAATCTTTCTCTTTGATCTTAATTGTAACTTATGTTTTTCATGTACTTCACATATTAATGGATTTTTTTATTCCAACGTCTTCCCTCAATGTATTGGATATTGACAAATTAAGACTTATAATCTACAAACTAATTAGTCGGATCCTGATGTTGCAAAATTATAATTATCATTATAAACTAATCACATTTTTACCACATATCTGCAAGAGCCTTTTCAAGTAACAAGAGTAAAATTTGATGAAAATTGTTTGTAACTTATCATTAGAACGCGTGACTCTGTAAATTGTTTTACATCTTTGTGAGGTGAACAAGATTGGTGGGCAGGGATCGGTTTCTTTTTGTTTTGTTCGTTTTCAAGATTTTATACTCCTTATGTTCCTCAATAATTGTGCACTTTATTTCAAGATTTTATACTGATCTCACTATGTATTACTTTTATAAAAATGTGAGTGTAATAAATTAGTGAAATATTGAGCATACTCATATTTATGGTAAAAAGTGGAAACAAAAATTAATGACCGATAAATAAGAATGTCAAAAGTAGACAATTAATGTGAAAATTTATTTTTCTATAGTTACCTGAAATGAGTCTAGTGGGTTTATGAGACTGTGCATAAAATCATTCGAGAGGAATATTTACAAAAAGTCAACTAATATCTACAAATTATGTAAAAAAAAAAAAGAAAATGTTTTAGAGACATAATGTCTCCAAGCCATAATGCTATAATGAGGTTAAAATAGTCATTTTAGATTATTTTATATTTTTATTTAAATTTATGTTTTGTATGTTTACTATATTACCCTTTACATTAATTGTGCATATTAATTAGATCTATTTAAGGATATAGCTTAAATTTTGGAGTTATGTATGTGAGTAATTTGCTTTCATGAGATCCACATTATTTATGATTGACATTTTTAATTTTGTTTTTGATTATACTGCATTTATTTATGGATATATATATATATTTAAATAAAATATTATAATATCATTGTATTTATATATTTATTGTATATTTAGTTCACGAATAATTTAATGATGTACTACCATCATTTAGAAAACAAATAATGGTGATCAAACTAATCTTCATAAATTTTAGTTTAAATAAATTAATAATTTAATAAAAAAATACAGTTCTTAGTTTTCTCTAGTTTTACACTATATATACCATTTACGAAAAAATTTGATTCTTCTGTCAAGTTTTATATACCATAAACATTTTTAATTTCTTATTACTTGATAAATCAGGGTAATTCAAATTTATATTGAGCTATTCATACAAATTTAATTTATTTATAAAAACAATAACTTTTATGTGTTATGATAAAAATTATTATCTACTATAAGAAATTAAACTTTTATTTATATACATTTGTAATTTTTATATTTAAAAATAATTATTTTATTCAAAATAGTTTATTCTGAATAACAGTAATTTTAAATTACAAAAATAACATTTTAGCAAGAAAAATATTTTTTATGCTCAAGATCAATGAATTTTTTTATTACAATAAAATTTTATACATGAAACTAATAATCTTTATTCAAAAAAATAGTAGTAATTTTTATTCACATAAAATTTATTTTACAAGAATTGTATTATTTTTATTAGTTTGAACGAATAACCTTTTTTTTTATTAAAACACCAACTTTATTCACAATAAAAGAACGTTTTTAGCAAAAATGTAACTTTCATTGACATCTTTTATTCACAAAATTAATATTGTACTAAGATATATCTTTCCAAAATAACTATAAGGGTATATTAGTCAACATTTAAATAAATGTATGGCAAAGTGACATAGGGGCATTATGGCATGGAGACATTATGTCTCTAAATCACTACAAAAAAAAACAAAGATGCCCTCCCCTAATTAATGCTTTCAGTCTTGATTGAGAAAATCTGATATACGTTACATTCCTTTTATTGACAGAAGAAAAAGAAGCTAATTATGTATTACTCCGTCAAACTCAAAATATCCATATTTCCTTTTTTAGTTTATTTCACCGTTGAGATTTGGGATATCTAATTTTTATACTCCATTCATCTGCCATTAAATATTTCATTTTTCCTTTTTCGTCCATCAATTAATAAATGTTTCATTTCACTTGTACCATGTGTACCTTACATTCCACATTTTCACTAACTCATTTCACTCACATTTTATTATAAAACCAATATATAAAGTGGTAAAATACTACTGTAGTATTTTTTTATATATTTCAACACAGAATTACTTCAATTTCTGATTTCATTATCGTCTTCCACATCATTTCAATAAGTCAATATCTATTGCCGATTTGGAATAATACTTTGAAGTTTGAATACAGTAACAACTTGAAAGTTCATTAAAAAATTGGTACTTTGGATAACCATTAGAAACTATTAACCCTTTAATTTTATATGGATGGAATAAGTCAATGGAATATCAGATCCAACTTTTTAACATCAAATTATACATCGACAATTCTGGTGATAAAGTAGTGGATCCAGATTTATCATCGCTCGCAACTACGTACAGAAAAATACATTTTGAAACTCATGCACCAACTTAGCCAATGTACCATTCACTTTCAGGGTCAAATAAATGTATAGCAAAGTTAAAAACAAAATTAGGAAATCTTAAATTACAAGTTTTGTATACGTAATGAAAAACTACGAAAAATGTGCTTCTTTTTTGAAATTTCTCAAGTTGTTTATCAAAGGCTAAAGTTAGAGCTGATATGGAATGTTGATCATCTGTAGGCCTCCGGCAAGCGGAATCCGCTCATCACTATTTTGTCAGCAAACATCTTGCCGGTTTTCGGCATAACATGCCAATGCAATGTCAAGTTGAAGTTTTTACCGCGTAGATTGCTTCCCTATATAAAAGAAAGAGGGAACAGATTCTGGTTGGTTAATCTTAACTAGGCTAGCACCTGAATAACTAAAGTAACACAGATTTAACTCACTTGATCAATGAAACGGTACTTGTTAGTAGTGTGAATCGAGAATTTCGCATGCTCTTTCGAGGGAATAATACCATCCCACAGAGAGACCTACAAAACAAAACATACAAATCCTCGTCACCATAATGAAAAGTGCGATGACTGAGGGAGACATGTACAACCAATGAAAGAAGCAAACTCAAGTGATTGAAAAGGTAACCAGAATTAAAATACAAGACTTCCTAAATGTCATCAAAGTATGGCAACTATATTTATAACTCACATTCATCATAAAATAAAAGCCAGCTGAACAGCCTCACAAATTCGTTTACCTGGTTTAGCGCATTTTTTGGGGTTCCATATTCAGCAGCTAAGAATACAAAGACCTACAAAAACCAAAACAGATAGTTCGTCAGTTCTGAATTCAACTGTAAGCGCAACAAGCAACTGGAAATTCAGTACAAATTATGATAATTTATGCCTATATTAAGGAGCTAGCCCATAGCGCTGTGTTTTTCTACCTTTCCCCTAACTTGTAAAATATGAACCTATGGAGAAGAGAGATGTAGAGAAAACATAATATGGGAGCAAGTTTGAAGTAAAAGTAGTCGGAGGTGCATAGGCTGTCCTCAGGCTGTAGTACATTTTGCATAGCCTATAGTCAATAAAGAATATGTAGTAAAAATGTCGTGCCAACTGAACTGTGTGAACGAATACACGATAAAAATAAAAATAAACGCATGGGAGAAGACAAAAAATAAGATACAAATCAATCAAAGCTCACACGGAACAGAGATAACAATGTCCCCCCCATCAAAAAGGCATCAAAAAACAGAAGGCAGTTCACAGAGAAAAGTTGAATATAGAGAATGCGGACAAACCTGCTTCGTGTTCCATGTAAACAATGACTCTAAGTTTGCTGATATATTCAGTGTCAGGCTAACCTGCATGATGTTGAAGCACTCATTAAACAAAAATGTAAGCCACCATAACTCTACGGTTGTTCCTCAAAGTGAATCAAGAACTGAAAGGATTATAATTTCCGGTATTAGCACAGTGCATAAAACAATACACTTGTTTATCAAACCATAGATCATCAGATCAATACCAATCCACATATCCCCTGAAAGAGGTGGTGCCAGTGGCATGTGGCTAGAAAACGAGAGCAAAAAAATTGAATATAAGAGAGAAGTCCCTAAATGTAGTTAACTTTTACTTCACAAGTGTGGAAAATATAGGATACTTCACAAGTCATTTTCACTTTGACTTATCCTAAGATGGGTATTCCCTTTTACAAAATGGAAACTAACTAGTATTTAGGTTGATGGATAAATTATACTGACATTATTGGGAGACTTGTCCACAAGATTTTATATATGGTACTCACTATGGTGATCACGGTTCTCTTATGTGCTATTGTAGCTCAACTGCTCAATCCACACATACAGGAAGGAACAGGAGCATCTATAAACCTTGTGTTAAGTAAAAGTAACTACAAATATACCGTAGAAAATAACATTATGTTGACACCAGATAAGTGTTGAACCACCAGAATTTAGGATTCATCTCCATGTTTGCACAATAGATTTTCACTGATAAAGAAAATTTATGCATAAGTGGGCCCCGCCTTCCTGGGAAGCAATCTAGTATCAAAAGGTTGATCCAAGAGACATTGAGAAAATCAGGCTCCTTTTTAGTCCCTTTCATTTCACGATACATGCATCTAGACTCTCTGAACAGGTTTTCATAGTTACTAGATTAAACCTTTAGAACCCATTTATACGGAGTATTTAAACTTTTTGTTCTTTTTCACATAATAAGATCTCCTTTACAGAGTAACTTTTCCGAGGAAGTACTGTGTAATGGTAATCCCGATGATACACGGGCACCCAACATCAGTAACAAGATAAAGATAGCACATGAAAAGGACCCTGGATTTGGAATTAAAGATTGCCAATAGTAGGATTACAATCGCATGATCCGCTTGAGGCTAGAAATATTTGGTGAATAAGTTGAAACATTTTGGTAACAACAAAAAGCCTAAATTCCAAAGTCAAGTAACTGATTTCTCATTTGCAGATCGGTTGACCCACGCATTAGCAGCAACTAAAAACAAGACAAAGAAATGATAATGATTCCTTCAATCTCTACTCAACTTTCGCACAATCCAAAAATTAAGCCCGAACAAAAAGAGTTACCTCATCATCACCATCCGGTTTCTTCTGGAACCAATTTATGTTCAACACCTAAAACCCACAAATGAATTCAAAATTAGGGACGAAACAAACATAAACGTGAATCTAATCAACTAATCACAGCACGCAAGCATCCAAAAAATACCAAATTAAAAGTTTACCTGAACTTCAGAGGTCGGGGAGAGCGAATTGAAGTTGTCGGATACAGAGGCCATGGCGCACATTATCGCGAGAATAGTGATGGCGAAGGTTAGCAGAGCGTTAGCTCTGTATCCGAACGAGTGCATGATGATCCTTCTGCTTCAAATTTCAGCCCTCCTTCAAAGTATGCACAAAATTGAAGAGCAAATCTGGAGCAAAAAGGGGCCTCCGTCGATTGAAGATCAATGGGAGTGAAGGGGGTTATGACTTATGACTTTACAACGTTTTTAATTAAGACCTCTTTTGTTTTGCATTTAATTACAATACTAGTATATCATTATCGACGTCATAATTATATTTTTTGGACAATAGTCGATTTTGGCGTTTGGTTTCAATTTAAATTTTGTAAAAATAATAATAATTAAGTCTATCCTATTGTAGCTAACTTGACTTTTCTTGAAATCTATTTTCAGTATTTATATTTCCCCAAAAAAATCATTGTATCAAGAATTAAATTGCAATTTCAATAAAAAAACACTAGGGCGATGGACTATTAAAATGAAATAAACCCGCTATATACACGGGTTGGGATCCTATGCTCTGCTGTGCTGACGCACAACAGCCCCTACTGTCCCTCACAAGAAAATAAAATAATCAAATAAATTAAATAAGTAAATTAAATAAATATATATTATTTTAATGATTTATAAGAAGCAGTAGCCCTTGTGGTGCATTTCAGCACAGTCCTATATGCACAATACAATATGCATACTATAATATGATGAAAAGTTATTCCTTCCCCTTCCACAACAAAAGGAACAAAACCTTCCATGCTCGCAACAAAGTTATAGGTTGTACTTTCCTCGTTAATCCATAAAGATCAGACACACACATATTCGAGGGTTGTACAACGTAAGATATTACTACATACTATTAGTTCCATTTTTATTTACATGTTATAGTCTATGTTAATATTTTTTTACAACAACACTATGTTAATTAAAAGTATTCAACAATACAATTCAGAATAAAAGACCAAAATATAAAAGGAGGAAACATGAAGGAGTTACAAGCTAGAATATGTGCTAACGTATTGTTTAAACGACGAATCCAAACAACTACTACATCAGGCCTCTGTAGTAGTAATTGTTGACATTATGATGTGGCGGCTCTGTATTCGGACCAATCGGGTGATGTGTTCATAATGAAGAAGACTACCCCTTGTGTATTAGTGTATAGAATACCTGGACCAGGGCAGTGCTAAGAAACATACTGAAGTGTAGTACGAATGACTATCGCTTCAGATACACGAGTGGTAATATCTCATGCTGACAAGATGAAAACGCACGAAGGAATAAATTGTCATTCAATAGCAATATAGAACTTGTGCCGATCTTTTCCGAGTCAGCTAATGTAGCTGCATCCGTATAACACTGCCAGCTTTTGGATGGGGCTGTTCCAGTGGCGATTGGTGGAGGCGTGTGGGGAACTGTAGGGGCAGCGGGAGGGCATGTTTGTTTTCAAGCATGTGTTGTTTGCCACCATTCTACCAGTGTTTCCCAAGCTTGGTTAAATGGTACTCCATGCGGAACATAATTTCCATTCCACACCACCTCATTTTGTGCCCACCATATATGCCAAGAAATCATAACAAACTCCTCCATCAAATGTTTATCGTTTAACTCCTTGATAGTGTGATTACACTCTACAAAAAGGAGTCACAAAGTTGTACTGCATTTTCTCCAATATTGCCACACGACTCTGGCTTTATGACGAGTCAAAAGAGTTGGAGATATTAAAAGGAAGTAACAAATTTGATTATGTAGTTTATTTAAAGATTTAGTCATTTGATATTGGGCGAGTTATGTAAAATTATTAGTTTGAAATTCATGACATAATATAGGAGGTGTAGCTCAAAAATTCCACAACAAAGTTGTTGGAAATTACTAGTTTGAAACTCATGACATAATATAGGAAGTGTAGCTCAAAAATTCCACAACAAAGTTATTGGAAATTGCTAGTTTGAAATTCGTGACATGATATAGGTGTAGCTCAAAATTCCACAACAAAGTTATTGGTTGTTCTATTCCATTAATATTCTATTCCCGTTAATTCATAAAAATCAAACACAGATATTGGAGGGTTGTACAACTTATTAAGATATACTACTATTAGTTCCATTTTTATTTACATGTTATATTTTATGTGAATATATAATGTCATTTGTACAAATTTGATTATGCACAGTTATTTGTTATTGGGCGAACCATGTAAAATTAATACTAGTATACTATAGTTTGAAATTCATGATATAATATAGGAGGTGTAGCTCAACATTTCCACGTTTTGTCCTGGGAAAATTTCTATTTAGATGCTTCCTGGCAAAACAGAATCATCATCATTTTTCACTAGGAGTATATACAGAAACTTTGAGATTGAAAATTGGATACAATCGTACAACAAATCATAACCACTCAAATTCAATCCGAAGCTTCTGTTTGAATTATTCAAGATTCGAATTTAATAATGCACTACATTTTAAAAAAGCAAATACAGCAGTTTCGTATCAAGTGATTAAAATTCAAGAAGCTGTATAGTATTAAAAAAGTGGACTTCTCTAACACCTTGGATTCATCATTTTGACAAACGACAATGTATCAGGCCAGCTAGAACACTGTTAATAGTAGTAGTAAATAATTTCTGGTGAATAACATAGTAAGATCAAGCACTATTGTGCAAGAGTTATAAAATCAAGCAGAGACCGAATATAAAATCATTTTACACTTTGCATTGCTCGGAAACAGGTACACCAAATCAAATCAAATCAAATCAAAATTAATATAGCAAAGTAAAATATACAAACTTTAGTCAAGTATAAAACACCTTAAACAGTAAACAAAAAAACATAATAAAAAATAGGGATAGAACGAAAAGATTCGGTATGGACTGTACAGATCCTGATGAGAAGTGATTATATTCTTACAAGTAAAATTTGTGTATAGTTACTATTCATAGAGAAGCTAGTGGTTGATGATGGTTGTCCCATGGCAAGCTATGACGCCCCTCCTTCTAAAGGTGCAAATAAGTCCATGAGGAAAAATCCACATGTAGTCACGGAAGAAGAAGCACTACACTAAATATGTGTGGAATCATTACCTTCATCGATCTTGATCTCCAGAAGCTCCTCGATGGGCTGCCGGCACACAGGACATTTATTTGATTGGATCCTCAACTCTTTGGCACAGTCACTGCACAAACACTGCAAAACAGTAAAACTGGATTTATCAGGAGAGCGATAGATAGCACAAGCACTGTGCGCACATGATATCCGCAAGAACAGATATGCCACCAAACGCCAGATGAGGAAATAGGTTTCATTACTGCATCCAGGATTTATCACTAAACACTTTCTTCTTTTGGTTTCCTCGGAGGTTTAACAGCTTTGACTAATTTAAATAGAAGAATGTGAAGTGCTATAAACGCTTTAATAGGCAGCATACTCTGAACAAGATCCCCAGATAGTAGACAAGGTAGAAAACAATAATAGAAACTTTTTATTGTGAACCTTCTGGAATAGCCAGAGGTAGATATGTTATAAGTTTTTGCTCCAATGATGCCTACTAATCTTGTTAGGACTTAGGCACAGGTAAAGAGGCTTTCACAAAACACAAAAGCTAAGGGTCAGTTTCTGTCTTTCTGTAACTAATTTCTTTTGGTTTCAGTTTGAAAAAAAGGGTTTAACTGTATCCCTAATTAGAAAACTGCAGTAGATGGATTAAGATCCCAGAGTTCCAGAGTTGTTCGACAAGGAACTGATTATCAACTTGAACTGGATCAAACTTATTGTCGATGAATTTTCAGCACCCAAAGGCCCATTTACCCGTTTCATTGCATAATCACACTGTCAACAATCAAAAGAAAATGTTACAGTTGAGGAAATTACCATGTGCCTACAGGGTAAGACAGCCGTGTTCTTGTCCTCAGTCAAACAGATTATACATTCTTTTCCTGAGTCAGCGTCGCTGATGGTAGCCTCATCTGAATCACTTATCCCAAAAATCTCACGCAACTCATACCGTGCACCATCAATTGCTAAAATCTGCTTTATTACTTTCACTTGAAAACTCCCGTCTTCCTTCTTTTGTAGGACAGCCTGAGTGATCTGAGCATTAGGAGATGCATTTAGAACTTCCTCTTTTGAACCCCCATCCACAGGTGCCGATGCTAGATATGACTCTGCTACTATAACAAGTGGATATATATCTTCTCCTGGCACAGGCTTTGACAGGTCATCGGTATCAAAGAAGCCTAAGTCCACACCGGTTCCTGAAGGCTGGCAGAACTTTTGCCCTAGTCCTTTCTGAAATGGGATTTGAACTGGCAATATCTCTGGATAAACTGGAGAGAATTTACAGTTCTCCCCCTCCTTAGCAAAATAGAAGATGGTAATTCTACAGTAAAAGATTAAAATTAGATTGGTCGGGGGCCAAGCCTCTGAAGTATACATAACACATCCATAAGGCAACGATTACACATAATCATAGTATAGCATCAATACATTAGCTACATAGTGGGATTCTGTATCATATACTTTCATGATATTTAGAGATTAATAAGGTTTCAAGCTTAGCAAGGAGAATGCTAGATACACCAACAGATACGATCTTATCATCATCAGCATTTATAGTATTCATGGTAAGGTTACAGGGATATCCATGTAGTACAGAAATTCACAATCTAACATGATGCATTATTTTACATGCAAAAGATGATCAGCTAAACTCTAATTCAAAGTATTGAAGTGTACTAACCCTCTATTCAGAGGACTACTATTTTCCACATTATTATCGTTCAAAAGGACGAAGAATCCTCTTAACTTCATAATAGTTTGACCTTCTGAGCAAATGAATCAAATACTAAGATGTTATAAATTAATCCCAGACACAATCTTAAGTTCAGCAAAGCCTCATTTGATCGTCTGATAGGTAAACAAGTTTGGTTAGAGATTGGACTGTTGAACTTGGGGTATCAACTGCACACTCCTTGTTTGACAAGTGTGACTGAGTTCACAAAACTTTTCATGTGAAGCTTATTCAAGTTATGTCTGCTATTAACAATATAATCGGTGCAGGGACTACAAGCAATTCTAGTTAAATCTCTAATCACAATGCAATTCTGTTGGTATTGCTAACTACAAGAAACAAAATATGTAAGAGTCAGTAACAAAACTCCCGAAAAAAAATAGCATGACCCACCCCATCAGCAGACAAACATTTCACAAACCATAACCAAATACATGAAGTGATTATCTTAAGACAATCCTACTAATTCCAGGATAATCTAGCCGCCAACAACTACAATTTATCAACTTACGACAACTGCAAGCCATTGTGATCAACTTCTCATGGCTGCAAATAATTCAAGTGATCAACATACTACAACTACAAGCCATCGTGATCAACTTGTTAGTTTCTTTTATCTGTAATCTAGATAAGTTAATTATGCCTTAACCAGTTTCATTGATTAATGTAGATCTGATCCCCTTCTAGGCTCCTCCCAAAACAGGCTACAGACAAAAATTCTCATCAAAACAAAGGGAAAATGAAAGCAACATCAGAAAAAGCATTTATCAAGGCAAGCACACGATACAGTATTGAGCAGCAACAGGAATTCCAAAATTCGAATCCAATCCCTACCTTCCATCAACCAAGGCATCAAAAGTGAAGGTAATCAAGTGGCAATCGGAAGCGAGATCATCCAATTGAAGCCTAATTGTGTCTTTGTGAACATTCACATCGTTCTTAACCTTCTTAGCGCTCTGGTGATCGACGTAGGGAGCAGGCTGCTGCAGCTGCGGGAGGGGCGCGGCGGCGGACGGGCCCCAGGCGCTGATCTGGGGAGCGTAATAAGGGCGGTAGTTGTAGTGGCCCATCAGGTTAACCGGAGGCCTGGAGTAGTAGCCGGAGAAGTTGTAACCGTAGTTGTAGGGCGGCGGAAGAGGCGGGGGAGGGGGGGCGTAAGGGGGCGGCAGCGCGGGATAAGGGGCGGGTGAGTGGGGGGCGTTGGCGGCGAAAGCATAGCTTGTTGGATTGCAGGAGGGAGGCGGCGATGGTTGTTGTGACGGTGTTGGAGTTGGTGGGGGGTGGGTGAAGGGGGGAGGGGGGTTTGAGGAGGTAGAGGGTGGGGAGTGGATTAGCTGCTGATGGTGGTGGTGGAATTGCTGATCGTCGTGGCGGCGCCTTTTACTGAAGGAGATGCCCATATTTGTAGCCGGAAGCGGCGGAGGAATAAAAGTCGACGTTTGAAAGAGGAATCGACCTCTTCTCTTCTAGTATTGGCAACACCGCGTATAATTGGATATTTCAGAGATTTTTCGACTTGTACTTCTATTTGCCAAAGATTTTGGGAAATCAATTTTGCATTACATCTTCTTCTTCTTATTATTATTATATTTATAAAAGTGATACCCTCCTATCTCCTAAAAAATGAAATTTTAGAAATATCACAAATATTAATATAAAATTAATAAAGCTAAAAAAGGAAATAAAATAGTATCAATGAATAATGAAAATATGAAACTCACTTCATTAGTAATAATATTTGATGGAAAATAAAATTAAAAGAAAAGAGTAATTTTGGATTACTTTCTAAAATGGCATAAAATATTTTTTTTATGATAAAAAGTGTTTTTTATTTTTTAAATGCAAAGAGACTATAAACTTCACTACCAATAATAAATTATATTTTATTCTAAATTATATATGAAAATGAATGCGGATCGATGATCTATGACGTGCTCACGGATTATCCACTGTCGATCCCAGATTGGCCTGGGGATCGACGGTTGTTCTTCCCGTTGTTGTTCCTCCACGTGCAATGCGTAGTCCAACATGGCTCGCTCTAAGAGCTCATGTATCTCGTTGCCGGAGCTATCGTCGTTCATTTTGAGTAGAGAAAGAAGTGTGTTGTGAAGTGGGTGTGGGTGTGAATTAAAATGGGAGAAGTGGTATTTATAGTGTGAATCTTGAAATTAAAAATGTAAAAAAAAATTGCACCATAGACGGTTTGATCCGGCCGTCAGCACTGCAATGGGCGGATCGACCCGAGATATCGGGTGTTGGGGGAGCGCCGTGAATCAACGCATACTCTGCAACGGGGGACGACCGAACTGCCAATCGATCGACGGTGAGAACATCCCCCATTGTGAATGCTCTTATTTGGGGACAAAATAAAAAAATTGTGTCATCTTAATTGAGACAGGGAGTATTAAATTAGATTGAGGATATTGATGAAAGTAAAAATTATTATAATATATAAATGAGAAAGAAATTAATGGAGCATACTGTATTAAAAGATTAAATTAAGTTGGATTGAAAGTTAATTATACTGTATACCTTAGGTGGCGTTCGGTTGTCATGACTAATAATCATGAGATTATCCATCTAGCATTAAGTTGTGGGATTATTTTAGTTAGAGGATCCCCTGCTATGGGGATAAACACAGCACCACATGCTGTGGCATGAAACGGCGTAGTTTTACTCTCATTAATATACTCAGCAGCAATTTTGTTCTCAATTGATTCGATTTATAATAAGTAATTAATTCATTTCCTTCCTCTTTTCTATGTACATATTATACTGATCAACTTTTTGTTCAAACTTTTTCTATTGCTTAATATCATTATTTCATACTTAAACTTTTTTCCACTTAATTTACATTAATAAAGTAAATGTTTTTGAAATTATTTGTAATTAATTGTGATTTATATTTTTCTTTTTTTTTAGGTACCATTTGTTCAAATCTTATATATTGTTGATGGACATATTTCAATTGAGTTTCAATTCTACTCTCTCCATCCTATAAAAATATCAGGAGAAATAACCTATAACATCTCCTACTACGTCTTCTACTGCACATACAGACATAAGTGATGGTGGGGACGAAGGAAAATAACTTGATATACATGAATAATAAATTGGAATAACTTTCCATACCATATTTTTATGGGACGAACGAAAATGAAAAGTGCACATATTTTTATGAGACAGAGAGAGTATATTTTAATGGTGATATAAGTTGTAAATAACTCGATATATATGAGTAATAAATTGGGATAATTTTCCATAAATGAAAATCCCTATATTTTTATGGGACGAACGAAAATTAAAATTGCGCATATTATTATGGGACGAAGGGAGTATATTTTTATTTAGGCACTCACTGAAGTGGAAGTATTATTTTATACTCCCCCCTTCCCATAAAAATATGGGCAATAGGTATGGCAGGAAAATTAAGACAAAATTGGTAAAATAAGAGAGAGGATGAAAATGATATGCTAAAGTAAGAGAGATTAGGAGGAGAATGGTAGTTAAAACTGTGGTAGTGGATGGTGAGACCTACATTATTAAATGGATATAAATTTCTAAAACTTGAATGCACATATTTTTATGGAACGGACAAAAATGGAAAGTGCACATATTTTTATGGGATGGAGAGAGTACTATCTATTATCTAGTGTCAACTAGTACTATTAATTAGGTAATATTGTTTTTGAACTTTGATTTATAATATGACGGAACATGTTCTCAGATGATAGCATTAGCGAAAAAAATATGAAGAAAGATATTATGTATAATATGTACAGATAAAATGAAGAAAAGGAAAAGAACTAATAAATAAAAAATTGCATGAATTAAGTATGAAAATGAAATTATTGGCGATAGAAATTGATGTATATGAGAAAACTGATACTCCATTAAGCAATAGAAAAGGTTTGAACAAAAAGTTGATCAGTATAATATGTACATAGATAAGAGGAATGAAAAATAAATTAATTATTATAAATCGAATCAATTGAGAACAAAATTGCTACTGAGATTATTAATGAGAGTAAAACTACTACTAATGAGAGTAAAACTACGCCGTTTCATGCCACAACACGTGGTATTGTGTTTATCCCCACAGCAGGGAATCTTATCCCCTATGACTAATTATCATAAGAATATTCATCTAGGATGAAGTTGAGGGATCAATCTTATGAACCAAACATGATACTACATATTTAATCATGGAATTTAGTCTTGTCAACCAAATACCCCATTAGTGCAGTAAAAAGTATTTTTTAGGTTTTTGAACTTGATTTGAAGCAGCAAATGAACTTTTGCTCGACGATGTTTGTCATTTGTGGGCTACAGCTTATAAATTACGATACCCGATTGATATTGGTGAGCAAAAGAGATTGCAAATATACCATCGAATACCTTTGTGTATAACCTTTTTGCTTTCGTTCAAATGCCAGATAGTATGAGAAATTCTTTGGTTAATGAAAAACAAGGCATATGGAATTCATAACTTCACATAATTTATTTGCAAACAAAGCTTGCTTCATCAAAATTTACAACTACTTTTTGCATCAAGTTTTCCAGATAAATAAACTAAGGTAGGTAGAAAACGTTTACATCTGATACCTCCTCCACAAAGTTGAGCTATGCTCATATGAGTATTACTCTCTGACTAAGCTAAGCAACCAACACTGTTACACTAACCAAGTATCCATTTCGCATCCACCATGTAAACAGTAGAAGACGACGACGCCCTGGAAATTTCACAAACCCATGCTTATCAAACAAAGAAACTGCAAACACATTTGGTTTGAAACAGGATTCTAATTCAGCATATGCATTTCATGTGTGGAAAGAAGCAAAATGAAGAACATAATCACCAATCTCAAATCAGTATTTTATCGATCATAGCCTAAGCATGAGCTGCAGTTCCACACTTATCAACAATCATCCAAATCAAATAATCTACATATAATATAACAAGAACCCAAAGTAGTTTTAATAAAGTAGGACAAACAAGAAACACTACTTACTGCCCCAAGGAAGAATTGCACCGATCAATTCCCCGTGGACCTAAGCTCCTGCAGTTGGTCCCTAATCTCATCCTGCACCAGCTCCAGCCGCTTCGAGAACACCTCCAACTCCAGTATTTGCTGCTTCCTCCACCGCTCTTTATCTCCCCCCATGCTTGTCCCGAAGCACAAGGGTATCGGGCTTCGTCCCAATCCGAACCCATTTCCACAGCACGGCGACCCGTTGCTGTTCAGATTAGGGCTCATCGAATTGCTTAGTAGCTCTTTGAATATTGGCGATAGGCAACTCTTCACAGTCTCTTCGATCACGCCGGATAACGACCCTGTTATCCCCAATCCAATTACCGGAGCAGCCATAGGCGCCACGGCCGATACAGGCTGAGCGTTGCTGATGTTGATGTTGGTGGCGTTGTGTTGCTTCTCCTCCAATTTCACTGCTCCGACACGGTTCCTCTTCCTGGAGCGCGGAGTTTTGGCGTTAATATCAATGCCGTTTAGGTTGGGGCTCTGGCAATCGAGAAAATTATTGAAATTAGGGTTGTTGAGGGAGTCGTCGTCCTCGTCGATCGGCACAGGAGCGGCGCGGTAGGCAGCAGCGCCATTGACGGCGGTGTTGCCCCAAATTTTGGAGGAGATTTCGAAGGTGGCCTGCTCGTGGGGGGTCTTGAAGGCGTGGTCCTTGCCAGTGCCGAATTTACCGATGACGTTGCGGTACTTCTTTTTGAGGCGACGCAGCTTCTCGACAAGCTGGTTCTTATTGAAATCGAGCTGGAATTTGTTCCTGATCTGATCGTAGAAGGCGGTGGTGTCGTGGTGGTGCTGGGAGGAGGTGTGGGGGCCGCGGTGCTGGGTGGTGTAATCGAGGAAGCCCTGGAGCAGCTCAATTTCGTCCTCATCGGTCCAGAGGCGCTGGAAGAGCTTCCGCGATTCGTCGGGCGGTGGGGGAGGGGGTTTCTTCGCAGGGACAGAGATCTCCGGCTGGTGGTGGTGGGGATCGGGGAGGCCGGGGACAGCAATGGTTACCTGAGCGGCGGAGAGGGGCGGGGGAGGACGATCGGGGGCGGCGGGAGCGACGGGGGCTGAGGAGGCGGAATCGTCGTCGTAGTGGTCGAAGCTCTCGCCGTCGTCGTCTTCATCGTCGTCGAGGAGGTCCTCGTCCTCGTGGAAGACGATGGGGGCGGCGGGGTCGTCGGCGGAGGCCATCGGCTAGGTTTAGGTTTGGGGGAATTGGGGGCTCACAACGAGGCTGGCAGTCGCATGGTGTGTAATTGGTGGGTTTGGTATGGACTTCCAAACCAAAACCAAAACCAAAACCAAAACCGAAACCAAGTGGGCTGAACGCTTCACCACACGCCACCTACGCTATGCTAGCTAATCCGATTCTATTGTAAGTTTGTAACTAAAAATTAAAAACCCACTTTCCCTTCAACTTTTACCAAATCCTCGTGGTGGTTTTTTAGTTTATTTCAATTAAATTGATTCTTTTTATTTGGTGGAGTATAAATGTTATTGTGTATGAAATTATGTCATTTGTGAAACTGAAATCTTAAAAGGTGGCTAGAGATTTGGTTCCAGACATGTAGTAGTACTGTTTTTAAAAAATTAAGTCATCCAAAAAGATAAATATATGTTGGCACCAAGCCACAAATCGTCATAGCCATTTCATCATAAGTCCAAACTCCAAACACACTAAAAACTCGTTATTCAAAACTAATGTTGTGGAATAGAAATGAAAACAGCGCTAATCTCTATTATCATGTATCAGTTCATTCCACTCACCAATCACCATGGGTGATGTAGTAAGACCATAAATCATAGCTCCGTGACCTCCATCTAGACCAATGTACCTTCGGCTGCAGACTTACGACATCTTCTTAAGGGTGCTAACATAAGTACAACTTGAAAATGTTACAAAAAGTTTGCGGAACCTGCATTAGAAATTAAAACCAAAAGAAAGAATTAGTATAAATATATGCACCAGAAATTGAAAAAGAAAAAAATTGATATGAGTTCACTGTTAAATTATAGGAGTAATAAAGATGCCAAATAAGTCGATGAAAGGAACAAGAAAGACGAACCAAACCCATTGGCTGGAGTGTTGAGCCATAGCTGCATAACTTTTACGGAGATCTAAGTTAAGCAAGCAATGTGATAGTCCATCTTTATCAAGTCGGCTAAGCATGATGGATAACCAAATGTCTACTGGTCCGATGTACTTGCGCACTATGTTAGGGCTTATCTGGAAATGATGAAAACTTGTCAAAATACTTGGTCCAAAATCCAAATATTGTACTAGTAAAGCTTATTAAGACTTGAAAAATATGTGGGACCAATTTCGGACTTTAAGATACTCTATTACATAAGCACGATTTACAAATGTTGAACTGAAACATCTAAATCATAAATCTAGATTTCAAAATGACAAGGATAGCTTACAATCTCCCAGGCCTCGAGATGTCTTCCCCCCAAGGCATCATCCATTAGCTTTCTGGGTCACAAAGAAAAGAAGCTTATTAGTGTCAAGTTCCTCACCTAATGCCTCCAACATAATTGCAGTTAATAGTCCTAGGATATGTATTGGTTGAAAAAAAATAATGAACCACCATCCCAATACAATCTTTTTAAATAAAAGAAAAACTAAAAGATGCACTCATCTCATTGAGCAATCTCACAGATTGACATGTTGCTCAATGCTACAAGAATTTCCTTAATTTCCGATTTACACATGCACACAACACCGGAACTTCTCTTAATTGACATATGGCCAAAAGAGCATAACCTATGAGTTTCTTGCTCTTACCTTACTCCTTGATGAACGTCACAGTGGTTGCAATGACCCGAGATACCGTAATTGTCAAATGTAATGATCTAGAAACGAAAACACAAGAGCTTAGCAGAATACCGGATCAATATACTGAAGAATGAGTACAGGTCCTACCAGATGGAGGCTCCACCAGCACAAATGACTCAAAATAGCAACATTAGTGTCCATTGAGTGGAGAAGTAGAGATAATCAGGACATTCTAACCAAAAGAAATCTTACCAAGTCAATAGAATGGGTACGAGTTTCCTCATTAATGATGCTAGCCAACAAATCCCAGTTCCACACATTGCCAAAACCATCCTAGTAGTAGTATGTAACCTAACATTATGTTAGCACCTGAAATAAATAGAAAATACTCCCTCTGTCCCACTTAAAGCAAAGGGTTTCTTTTTCAGCATGGGATTTTATGCAGTGTTGTTTTGTGAGTTGAGTGGAGAGAGAATGAAGTAGGAGAGATAAAGTATATGATTGCGATTCCATTTTAGGAAATGTGTTGCTTTAGGTGAGCATCCCAAAAAGGAAAATGAGTCACTTTAAATGGGACAGAGGGATTATGTGCCAACATATGAGAGAGATTTCTAAAGAAACCTGCAAATCTGGGTGATCTAGTACGGTCACTTGCTGTGCTGGAATCTACATATAATGCAATTGGAGTGATTTTTGGAAAAAAAAAATAATCAGGAACCATATAGAAAGCATTCACGATGAAATTAGGAGAATATCCCTGCAATGATATACATATTGATAACAAACCAAAAGTCAAAATACAAACCTTGAGAACCACGGAGGCCAGCTGTAACTCTTCTTTTCTAACACTTCCCATGCCATCTGCATTGCCTACACTACCACCAGGCACCAAGTGTTGTAAGGTTTGAGAAAATTCACAAAACCTAGGAGAAAAATATTCTGTAGTACTAACTAATCAAATATGTTTACAAACAATAAATTGGTTTTGGTCTATGTTAACAGCTAAATTTCATTTTAAATATGACATACGTATGTGAGCTCTGGTATAAAAAAATGAAATCCCTCTAACACACCATAAGCGCCGCCCCACCATAGGCGAGGTGCTTCATTTTTGCACTCTTTTTGGATAAATAATAGATAATGTAAAGTAAGAGAGAATATTGTAGAGTAGAGTCTTATCTACATTTTGTTATCTCTTACTAACACTTTCTGCACTTTAATTATTTTATATCCTGATATCCTCTGATTTTAGAAGGAACGGCCGTAGGAGTGCTATTAGGCTGATAAGGTTGATGGTTTTATTTCTGTCAATTGAATACTATGCTTAAAAAGAAACCAAAACTGTCAGTAATCCTTAGAAAACTTCACAACACTTTCTTGCATGGATTTAGCAGTAAATCTTTTCAGTTACAAGTGGTTCAAAAATTGCTCAAGAAAGTTTCATGACATCTACAAATAAAGTCCAATGATTCTGGAAACTGTCATGATGAAGTAATGATTACTTTTTTACAACATTGTTAGTTACAAATTTTGGTAGTTCAGGATTCAGGGATAACAAATATTGAGTGGGGTAAAATTCTATTGGCATATTATGAAAATTGTACAAGTACATGTGGCAGCATTACCAGTTGACATGCAAAGTATGTGTACATTATGATGCCTGGAAGTCAGGTAATTAATCACAGGAGCAAAGAACCTGCATGCATGGAACAATAAACGATACATTAAACCCAAATGGGACCGAGCACAAGAAAGATACAGAACAAGTGATCAATAAATCATAAGTGGTGCTTGACATCAAATGGCAATAACAAAATTTCAATCTTACATAGACTCATCATCAGGATGAGCAATAACCACCAAGACATTTCTCCTTCTAGAACTAGCACCTGTCACTCAAGAAACCAACAAAAAACATTCAAGTATTGTATATATGTGTATATACGACCAATCACAGAGCACATTTATTGATTGCTGATGAGCATACCAAGTTTCTTTTTGGAGAATGAATAAAACAGTAATTAAGAAGCATCAAAAACTTGTTTGCAGCCTGGTGTTGTGATGCACAGTGCATCCACCATATTTCAAACGTAATTAGGATTTATTATTCCACAACTATGGTTTATTAATCACAACTGGGATTTAACAAGGGTGAATGCACCAAAGTGAGCCTTGTTTTGAAATGTTGCAGTTCATCACATGCTCATGGACAAAAACCATGAATTACCATCATTTAAGAATGCTGATTTTGAAGCGGACATAGATTCCAGAAAAACTTTGCAGAGAGAAGCAAACCAGAGCACTAGCACTGCTAAGATTAAGGCTATCCATGTCATGTTTGATTCTTCACAGGAATATGAGATCGAATGTAGCTGCTATCAGTCACTGAGGCATTTCATCGAGCAACTTCAGCTCAAGATCCTCAGTAAAGCCTGAACAAACATCAAATATAATAAGAATATGATGCGTGTAAAGAAAGGAAGATGGCCAACAACAAGAAGCTAACGCATCCGTCAGTTACGAACTTAGCTGGCTTAGTGAGCGTGAAAATGAAATGCATTGTGTATACACACATTACATCAATGAATGCAAATATGTTTATTTTCTATATCACATCTTATATCCGTTAGCTCTACAAGCTCTCTAAGTTCCAGTTCTTCCGACTGATTCTCGATGGCCATTCTCCGATCCCCGGCGATCCTGAATTCTACGGCAACTATGTACCAGAATAGAACGTAGTTGCCAAGAAATACCAGCACCGTAATAGGCATACCGCAGTCAAAAGTGAGAATTTCAATAGCCAATCATCAATTGGGTTATGAATGAAAATAAAATTTGAATAAATGGTTGAGGGAGCTATTCGTGATATTCCAAGTATACTTTTTATGGTTAAATAATGTTTCAAAAAACAATTATGTCCAGAGCAAAGAAAGCCTGACCGGAGAGCCGATCTTAGGCGGCGGAGTTGGTCGGGCCGCCGTGAAGGTGGGTGGCAGCGGCGGGCGGATCTGGTGTTTCAGTGGCGATTCCAGTCTTCCAGTTGCAGACTTCTCCAACTGCAATTAGCTTTGGCATTTTTTATTTATTTTCTTTTCTTTTTTATTTTTTAAAATAAATTTAATTTAAATATTTTCTGAGGAGTAATATTTTTCAATTTATCACTTTACAAACTTTCAATTTTTTCTATCTTTCTTCTGAATTTTAATTTTTCACTATAAATACTTGAATTTTGAGTTTTTTTTACAATAAATATACCAAACTTTGAGATTTTCTAAAATTTCAACTTAAAAGTTTGAGATTTTCTGACTATTTTCTAACGGAAGATTTTTTCTAAATTATTTAATATCCAACACTTTCTTTTACATTTAGACATGCGTATTAATCTTTACTAGTTTTAACCCACGTGCGATGCACGACGGAAAATTTTTTCTGTTATACACAGTTTTAAATTCTTAATTGATTATTTAAAATAAGAAATAATATAACTAAATAGTATTTAAAAATAAAAAAATATATATATTGTACTACTATATAATAACAATTCAATAGATATATGCTCCTCAATTTATTTTATACATAAACACATAAAATTAAACATATTTGAAATGGAGTGAAGACAAACACAATTATTTGGACAACGATGAAGAGACTATATCAATTGTTGACACTTTTGAAAAACAATCCTTCCTATTTCTATACTAAAAATAATGTAAATCACACTTTTAACTAAATAATAAATTGATAACTCATAATATTGAAAAAGTCAAAATTATGACCATAAAAAAATTCAAATGATAAACTACACAAAAAACATTACATTAATTGGTTGAATTAACACTATTATATTAATGAATAATAATGATAACTCTTTTGAACGTTTATAACGTTTATCTTTATTTATTGCACTTTTAAACGTGGTTTGTTGGAACATGAAACATATATACTCGATCTACTATTTTTTATACTACTTTATAATGTTAAATACAACAAATTTTCTTTTTGTAAAAATATAGTTCTTAATAGTATAATATATATCTTACTCAGCATGATCACCTATAGATAAGATAATTAGATTTTAATATAAAATCAGTTGTATCCCAGACTAATTAAGTGTCAAATCCTAATTTCAACAATAATATTATTAGTAAACAAAAAATTGGTTGCAGACTATTTTATTTTGTTTGAACAACTAATTTTTGATAAACTCTATTTTAATAGGTTTAATTATCTCATCGCTAAATATACATATTATGCACCACTTATTAATTCATCATAAGTGATAAAATATTAATTTTTTGTGACACCACTTAATATAATTATAGCGCCAGTGACAATATAAATATACAAAAATAATAAATTGTGTTAAGAAGAAGATAAATATTATACATGTTTCGAGTAAGGATGTTACAATTCTTCCATCTCTAAGAATTGTAAAAAATATTAGGATAAAATTCTCGAACCATATACACGCGGTACTCTAACTATTGTAATCAAAGAAAAAAAACAACAATAAATGAAATGGAAATTACAATGAAAATTATAAAATAAACCGAACTATAAGTTTGGTCGAGAAAAAACCTCTTTCCGCAAGACAAACCGTAATAAGGTAAGAAGTGACACTCATACCATCCTGTCATGGAAAATACATTCTAAGGAGATTACATTGGTTTTGTCTCTACGTTTAATGAATTCATAGACACACGATATCATACTCGAATGAGTGACGAAGTATTGCTAGGTTATAGATTATCAAGGAAGATGAATTCCATGCTTTCAACAAATAAAATAAGACAATGAAGAAGTGATTATAAATTATAATCTTCCACATACTACATATTTATAATGTAGATGAACAAATAAGAGAGGATGACCGTTACTTTTATGCAATTGATTATGATATTGTAATTGATTAGTGGTTAATTTTTTGAATTCATCATTTGACCGTCATATTAATGTTTATTGACTAATAGTGTAATCAACTTTATAATTTCGTATGTTCTATCGATATAATAATATTGTAATTGATTTAGTTTGTTCATTTGAATATAACCGTTTCAATTCATATGAATGTAACGATTTCAATATTGGAGTCATTTATATTTCAGCGGTTATTCCATGTTTTATTAGCGGCTACTTGAAATATTTAATTTCACACCCTATATTTACAAATATTTAAATTTATACTCAAAATTCACAAATATTCAAAAACGGCCCAAAACTCGCCTTTTATATATGTATAGATTTATTTGAATTTTTTAAATGTAAATCATCTTTAGATTTTAAATCACAAATTTAAATAAAGAAAAAAATATAATCAAACTAAATTTGTGTGTAAATTCTAATCAAAATATTTAAGTATTAGTACTATATAAAAGTGAAAACAATTATCACAACAGGATAATGCAATTTGGATTTAAAAAATCACAAAAAAACTCAATCCACAATATTTATTAAAATTTGTTTAATTTTCAAGGTATTAGATTGTACCAATATAAATTTTTTTAAAGGTTTTATTGTAAAACAAGGTAAATATAAGCAGTACAATTTAGAAAACAGCAAAATTAGAACAATTCATAAAATATTTTATTTTAATTCGATTTGTTTATTGGGAGAATAATACAAAAATCTAATAGTTAATGTATTAAAAGTAGAAAAAAAAATAAAGATTAGAGGAAGAAAATATCGAACGCATGGATTGCAAGCTAATAACAGGTCATAACATTTTGCTCATGGGTGGAAAAAAATACCGAAAAAATGGTATATCGCTCGTATCGTACCGAAATTACTGGAAAATATCAAATTTTCAGTATAGTGCGATCGTAAGTTTTCGATACGGTAACGGATGAATTTCGTATGTCCCGGTGATGTGTATTTTAGAGTATCTGATTCAGTTGACACAAGATATCAAGTTTAATTAATTAACTCTAATAATACTACGATACTGCAAGATTATAACATCGTTAG
The DNA here is from genome assembly GCF_023119035.1 of Salvia hispanica. Classification (NCBI taxonomy): domain Eukaryota; kingdom Viridiplantae; phylum Streptophyta; class Magnoliopsida; order Lamiales; family Lamiaceae; genus Salvia; species Salvia hispanica. The sequence continues at coordinate 35,100,741 of NC_062968.1, read as the reverse complement.
TAGTATTTCAAGTGTCGATCCACATGGAGGTAGAAGTTTGTTTAAAACTTATGAAGTTAAAAAGATGTAACACAAGGATTTGATTTTTGGTTTTGAAAGATTTAGACAAACGAAAATAAAAGATTAACAAAAGATGGATTTCTCAAACGGAAAAGCATGTCACTCCAAGTTGCTCAATAGACTTGCATATTTCTACATCTATCAAAAGCACAAATTTTGATTAATTCATCAACCTAATCACTTGCGCTGAACACTTGTTCCACGAACTAATTTTCAATGTTTATAAACTCTTGCAGAAGCGCGGGAGAAATAAACATCTACTATATAAACTTACATAATCCGTTGTCAAATTATCCTCTGAACAATTCAAATTCAACAACACATCAATTGATTAGTCAATCCAAGTCTATGTTAAAGAGACGATAAACAAGAATTAAATATCTATAACGATAGAGGCCTCTAAAGTGATATAATTAAACATTAAACACATCAACGATGTCAAAACGTGGATTCAAAGGTGTAGAAACATTCACACAAGCCTAAATCACAACTTGGAGCAACATTGAGAGTTTAGCCTAAACACATGATAAACATCACGATGAAAACCAGAGGAAGCATGCTCTCGTTGAGTGGAATTGAGATTTGGAGACGGATAGTCGGAAGCCGGAATTTCTTCCTTCTCCTCTTCCTCCTCTCTTTCTCTCTTTTCCCCTCTCACTTTTCGTCCAACGAAGTCTCACCTCTTCCAAAAACCGCCCATAAACCAATTTGAACAATGAAATTCGGCAGTTATCGAGAAAAATGCCTGGCCCGGGTGAAATGATGACAACCTGGGCATTTTGTATGCCAACCCGGGCGTTTCCACTGCACCCGGGCGTTTTTGCCGGTTTTGACTGCTTCGCGCAACCTTCGTCAAATGGTCATAACTTCTTCATCCGAGCTCCGATTGAGGCGTACAATATACCCACACGAAGCTATTTCAAATACGAAGATAATGGTGGTAAGATAAAAGAATTTGCACACCATCTTGATAGGCAACGAACAGTTTCAATCAGACCCCACTCCTCATGTACATCAATCAACTAATATATAATAATCAAGCTTTAATGATTAATTGATAGATGATTTTAAGGTACAAAATAGGAGAAATCATGGAATAGAACAAGTATTATTTGATTCACATCACTCAGTATACCAAAAATACGGTATATATGGATATTGCCGGTGTACCAAATATATCGAAATCAATAGATATCGACTTAACGCTATTTACCGATTAAAATAACAAAAAAAATCTAAACAATAATAAAGCACATTTACACGCAATATTTATGTGAAATTATAAATTAATCAGTTATTACTACAATTATAGCTAAGAATTATTATACCAAACAAATAAAAGAATAATTTTTTTTAAGTATCATTTTAATTGAAAGAAACTACAAAACCTCATAGCCAAGACTGCAAATACTAGTAGTTAGAAAATTGGGTAGAATTAAAATAAGGAGAAGAGGATTTGGTAAAAAGTTGAAATAGAAAGTGGGTTTTTGTTACCATAGAATCGGGTTAGCTGTAAAAGAAGGGTTAGCTGGCGTAGCATAGGTGGCGTATGGTGAAGCATTCAAACCCACTTGGTTTTGGTTTAGGTTTGGGTGTCCATACCAAACCCACCAATTACACACCATGCGACTACCAGCCTCGTCGTGAGCCCCCAATTCCCCCAAACCTAAACCTAGCCGATGGCCTCCGCCGACGACCCCGCCGCCCCCATCGTCTTCCACGAGGACGAGGACCTCCTCGACGACGATGAAGACGACGACGGCGAGAGCTTCGACCACTACGACGACGATTCCGCCTCCTCAGCCCCCGTCGCTCCCGCCGCCCCCGATCGTCCTCCCCCGCCCCTCTCCGCCGCTCAGGTAACCATTGCTGTCCCCGGCCTCCCCGATCCCCACCACCACCAGCCGGAGATCTCTGTCCCTGCGAAGAAACCCCCTCCCCCACCGCCCGACGAATCGCGGAAGCTCTTCCAGCGCCTCTGGACCGATGAGGACGAAATTGAGCTGCTCCAGGGCTTCCTCGATTACACCACCCAGCACCGCGGCCCCCACACCTCCTCCCAGCACCACCACGACACCACCGCCTTCTACGATCAGATCAGGAACAAATTCCAGCTCGATTTCAATAAGAACCAGCTTGTCGAGAAGCTGCGTCGCCTCAAAAAGAAGTACCGCAACGTCATCGGTAAATTCGGCACTGGCAAGGACCACGCCTTCAAGACCCCCCACGAGCAGGCCACCTTCGAAATCTCCTCCAAAATTTGGGGCAACACCGCCGTCAATGGCGCTGCTGCCTACCGCGCCGCTCCTGTGCCGATCGACGAGGACGACGACTCCCTCAACAACCCTAATTTCAATAATTTTCTCGATTGCCAGAGCCCCAACCTAAACGGCATTGATATTAACGCCAAAACTCCGCGCTCCAGGAAGAGGAACCGTGTCGGAGCAGTGAAATTGGAGGAGAAGCAACACAACGCCACCAACATCAACATCAGCAACGCTCAGCCTGTATCGGCCGTGGCGCCTATGGCTGCTCCGGTAATTGGATTGGGGATAACAGGGTCGTTATCCGGCGTGATCGAAGAGACTGTGAAGAGTTGCCTATCGCCAATATTCAAAGAGCTACTAAGCAATTCGATGAGCCCTAATCTGAACAGCAACGGGTCGCCGTGCTGTGGAAATGGGTTCGGATTGGGACGAAGCCCGATACCCTTGTGCTTCGGGACAAGCATGGGGGGAGATAAAGAGCGGTGGAGGAAGCAGCAAATACTGGAGTTGGAGGTGTTCTCGAAGCGGCTGGAGCTGGTGCAGGATGAGATTAGGGACCAACTGCAGGAGCTTAGGTCCACGGGGAATTGATCGGTGCAATTCTTCCTTGGGGCAGTAAGTAGTGTTTCTTGTTTGTCCTACTTTATTAAAACTACTTTGGGTTCTTGTTATATTATATGTAGATTATTTGATTTGGATGATTGTTGATAAGTGTGGAACTGCAGCTCATGCTTAGGCTATGATCGATAAAATACTGATTTGAGATTGGTGATTATGTTCTTCATTTTGCTACAAATATGCTGAATTGGAATCTACTTCCAAGATGAATTAAGTAGTTGGTTTAGGATTGATAATGGTGATAACTAAATGTGTTTACTGTTTCTTTGTTTAATAAGCATGGATTTTTATCTAGTTGTGAAATTTCCAGGGCGTCGTGGATGCTCGTTGTCCAGGAAATGGATACTTGGTTAGCATAACAGTGTTGATTGTGTAGCTAGAGTAATATATGAGCATAGTAATGGAGCTCAACTTTGTGGAGGTATCAGATGTAAACATTTTCTACTGTGAGTTTATTTATCTGAAACTTGATGCAAAAAAGTAGTTGTAAATTTTGATAAAGCTTTGTTTGCAAATAAGTTGAATCTTTAAGGTGAAGTTTATGAATTTCACATGCCTTGTTTTTTCAATAGCTAAAGAATTTCTCATAGTATCTGGTATTTGAACGAAGGCCAAAAGGTTATACGTATACACAACAGATTGGATTCAAAAGGTTATACTTATACACAACAGATTGGATTCAAATTCATATTCGATGCTATATTTGCAATATCTTTGGTACTGGTAGTGTTTGGATTCGGGCTCTTACAGTAAACTTGCGACAATCTTCATTTTCAGCCATAATCTATATTTTCATTGTGACATTAACATTTTTTAAAAAATTTTGAATTATAAACAAATAAAATTGCAAAATATGAAGAAAATAACATTGACCAAAACTATCCAACATAATTAACATCGACGACAAGGTCATTGTCTTCACGTCGAGATTTCATGTTTTTACCTCATTGGGATCTGTAACCATTGTAAGAAACTGTGTGACAAAGATATTTTGAGTGGTCAAAGTCATGCAATTCATTGGTGAACCACCCTGATGCGAATTCGGGTAGCGCTAAACCATTTTCGTCGGAGAAACGAAGAAGTCATGTCAAGCAACCAATCCAAAACTGGGGTCTAATCAAACCTTTTGTTGCTTATCAAGATGGTGTCCAAATGCGCTTCTAAGACCATTATTGTCTTCATCATCGAAAGAACTTCGCGTGGCTACCATATATGCCTCAATCGGAGCCCGGATGAAGAAGTTATGGCCGTTTAACGAAGGTTGCGTGGAGTAGTACAAATCCAGTGGCTCGCCGGTTTTGTTCAGTGATTTCAGCAGCATTTCCAGCAAGTTGCCGGCTTCGCACACCGACGAACCCATCGACCCATTGGAATGGGAACATGAGCATGTGGGCTTTTGAATATTTTTTAAACTCTTCCCATTCCTCCTCCCATCTATAAATAGTGCCTTTGCTTCATTTGTAATAGATTAGAAGTGAGTTTTGAGTGTCTCCTTGAGAGAATCCCTTCCGACATTGGGTGAGATAAATGTTTGGAAAATCCATGGTGAGGTTATGGTTACTTGGTGGTTAGTCTAGGGTTAGCTACTTGGTAAATTCACAACTAGCTGGCATAGCTTGAATGGAAGTATACCATAGGGGTGGTTTTGGGCATACCTCTAGTGACGGAGTTTGAACGAAAGTATACCCTAGTGTCATGTAGTTAGCGGGGGAGTCGATATAAATGTTTGCTTGAATGAAAGTTGTCAAGGATTGCCATTATCTTTTTTATGGAGGTTCTTAGGTCCTTTATAGCTAGTTATTATGACCAATTTAATACTCCATTCGTCCATAAAAATATGGGCAAGGGTTATCAATATGGCACGGGAATTAAGACAAAATTGGTAAAGTAAGAGAGAGGAAGAGAATGTTATGGTAAAGTAAGAGAGGAGAAGAGAATGGTGGTTAAATAGTGTTAGTGGATAGTGAGACATATATTATTATATTGATACTATAACTTTCCAAAAATAAAATACACATATTTTTGTGGGACTGACGAAAATGGAAAATGCACATATTTTTTGGGATAGAGGGAGTATATTATTTCTCACTCACCGGAAATCGGTTTAAGAAAATGAATATACCACGGTCACCTATTACCAACGTAGATCGGCGCTATATCATTTAATTTCACAAAATTAAATGTTATGTCACATTTATTCTTGGTCAATGTCATTTTATCGAACACGGTTCCAAATAGGATATCAATACCACCAAATGATTGCATAGGCTAAGATGCATAGATGTGTCAACGGCCATGGAAAAAGCCACATTGTGCGTCGGCAACCATTGCCACCGGACACATGCCTACCGTCGAAGGCATTGATGCTCCTCATCACCACCCATAGTCATCGAGACCCTTGACCCTTTTCTCTCCCCTCCAATGACTCTCCACCCCAATACTCCAGATCTAGAGACCATCTTCAATTCCTCCATCTCCGAAGAAATTCAAGCATATTGTAAATTCCCTAACAAAAACTCTAAAATACATACACTATTTCTAGGGTCAATTTAGTACACGAGATTGGAATTAGAATTCTACGAAATGTTTGAATTGAATTTTAATTTAAAGTGTGTGCATGCTCGCGCATTTTGTGCGTAGTATATGTGCGTGTGTGTGTGTTTATGTCTGTGTTTGTGTTTGTGTCTGTGTTTGTGTTTGTGTTTGTGTGTGAAGGTGCAATGTGTGTTTGTGTGTGTAGTATGTGAAAATGCTCACTTTTATAAATATTTCGAATTCGATGATCTATTTTTGATATAGAATTAAAATTGTAGAATTGAAAGAAATTAAAATTGTAAGATCCAAAGATTTTGCGAAAATTGTAAGATCCAATTCCGCAAGCCCAGTTACAAGAAATTGAACAAAGCTGTAGAAAATTAATTTTTTTAAAAGTTAATGCACAATACCAATTTTAAACTCTAATCAATATTTTAATAAGCTACTAACTTCATTCAATATTTTAAGAAGCTATTGTACTTAGTAGTAGCATTTTGTTTTATAATTAAAGTCGTTTGTGCAAACTAAGATAACAGGGCTGAATTGAAATACCGATATTTACAATATACTGTATGAAAATTTTCAGATACTACTAATAAATATCATAGACTATACTCCGATATCGTGGTTTATAAATTAGGTAGGGCTTGCAAATCTCGTGGATTGAGTAGTTATCGTGTCAATCCGATATCGATTCAACCCAATAAGGTTGAATTTAACACCCAATCTTAAGTTATCGAATTCTTATTGGTTCCCAACCCAATAATTTCATGCATGTTCATGCGGATTATCGTGTTATGCAATTAAATGTCAGCCATACATACTGTTAATGATAGTAAGTGAGTACTACTCTATAAATTTAGCTTGACATGACATGATAACTGTCACGACCGCGCTTTGCTAAGGATAGCATTGCTCGGTAAATCATGACCAGGGGAGGGAATTAAGAAGAGGGGATAGAAAGGGGACGAAAGAATTTATAATAAGACCTGCAAGTACTTTTTCATAATATAAAAGAGGTTCACAAGACAACGAAATACCATGAGTACTTAAGAGAGTGTTTAACGTAGGTCACTCGTTACTGATCATTTTTCCTATGACCCATTAGTACAAAATACTACAACCTAAGCACAGCGGAAGGAGTTGTAACCATGTGGTCATGTGTATGAAGACACATGCCACGAAAATCCTACAAAAGAGATGAGACAACCACCAACTCCACTCAGCCACCAGTTCATCACTTGCTCAACCTGCACATTTAGAAATACATGCAGGGCTGAGTACGGGGTACTCAGTGAACACATCGCCGAAAGATACATATATATGAAAAATTATTATCATGCCATCACAGTAACACACGGGGGTTTTTCTTAAAGGCCCGAGCTTACTAAGTTCATTTTCATAAAGTTCGCTTGATCAAGCTAAGTTCATTCCATCAATCCGCCATATCTGATGGTTCATTGTGTGTCGGGAAGGTGGCCACCTTCCACGATCACATTGACCGGCCAACCCTTACGATGACTCACGGTCCATTCCTTTGTGTACACTAACTCGA
>NC_062968.1:35072624-35093606 GCF_023119035.1 Salvia hispanica | reverse complement strand
GGAGACACCCTAAGAGCATCCCCATCCGTGCTCTTACCTAAGAGCTAAGAGCACGGAGGTGGGCCCGGACCCACTTTTACTCCTTGTCCTTAGCTAAGAGCACAACACCCACATCTGTGCTCTTAGCTAAGGACAAGCTCAAGGGTCCCACCATTCTATTATTCAATTTAAATACTCCAATTATTAAAAACATTTCTACATTATAAAAATACATTAAAAAATAAAAATTACATAATTAAAATCCTAAAAAATAAAAATTACATAATTAAAATACTAAAAAATAAAAATACATAATTAAAATCCTAGAAAATAAAAAATACATAATTAAAATCCTACAAATTAAAAATTACACACGTGGAAGACTAGTCATCTATCCCCAATTGCCTCTTGAGACCCCGGATCATTTGCTCATGTGTTGCAAGTTGATCCGGAGTCATCCGAGACGTATCGTTCATATAGAGTTGACTCAAGATGGCCCACAACGTGTTGTTCGGGGGTGGCGCCAAGGCGGCAGTGATGATGTCGAGCTTGTTCGTGCCGCTCCCCGCCGACCGCTCTTCCTGGAGGTAAATTCCCCTGGAACTTCCCGATTGCCTCGTTGCAGTACTGTAGATGCAATTGCGAACCATACTATCATTGCGATAGATGGTTCCCGCCGGCCGGGTTTCAATTGTAGAGGCGAGTGATGCGCCACCAATACGTATCCCCGGTTTGGTTCGTGCCGACGTCCGGATCTTCGGAGACTGCCAAGTAGGCTTTGAACATCGCCATCATCTCACCCGGAGTGTACGGGGTGCGGGTGCCACGAACAGGAGGAGTAGGAACAGAAGTAGGAGTAGGAGTAGAGTTGCTGCTCCCTCCCGATCCGGGTTCGGGTGCCCACCCGAACCCGGGGGCGTTTAGGTCGTGCAACGGGTAAGGACGGTAGCCACCCGGAGCTTGCGAACCTTGGATTTGAGGAGGGGCCGTAAATTGGATTTCCGGACTATATCCGGCCTCGGAGTCGAACCAATCGTGGTTCCAACTGCGATTGCCGGAGGGGTGATCGTCGGAGCCGGACATTGTGTAGTGTAGTGGGAATTTAGATGAGAGAGTATGAGGAAAAAAGATGAGAGAATGTAGATGATGATAGAATAGATAATAGATGAGAATGTGATTTTTTTTGTGTTGGAGTGGGGGTATTTATAGATGAAAATGTGAATTTTGGGGAAAAAAATTGGAAAAAAAATTAAAAGTGGGTAGAAAACGGATATATTTTTTTGGGAAGTGGGAAAATAATTTTTTTTTTTTAAACATTTTTTAAAATAAATTTCGAATTTTTTTAAAAATAAAAAATAAAAAAAACGAAATTGCCAACGGATAGCCATTGGCCAATCAGAAGCTGTCATGTAATGGTGCTCAGCGGCACGGACGGACGAGGCTCAGCGGCGGACGGACAGCTATGTGCTCAGCGGCACGGACGAACGAGCATCGTCCCTGCTACCGCTGCGGATGGTCTAACTTTGCGCTCACTATGGAAGTCAATTGTGGAAATTGCATCCGATGCGAATTCGTAAAATATGACATAAAGAAATAAAATGAGTAAAATATGAAGACCAAGATCAAGTGTGAATAAAGCAAAAGAGATCTATACAATATATAAGAGGGAGTTTTGGGGGTAAGAGGTAGGGGTGGCAACATGGATAGCGGGTAATGGGTAATTCCCATCTCGACCCGCTACCCGCCGGGTATTGGGTACCCACTACCCGACGATAACGGGAAACGGGGCGGGATCAAGTAGTGTATTTTAGAGTTTTGCGGGTAGCGGGTGTACCCACTACACGTGCGGGTATACCCGTTAGTCCCGTAATACCCATTATTATTAGTATTAGTCATATTCCATCTTTTAATACTCCTCCGTTCCATATAAATAGTGGTGTTCCAAATAGTTAAAGTGGAGAAAAAAAAAGTAAATAGTTAAATAATAATAGCCAAATACGTACTCATTTTGAAAAATTAAAAATAAATAGTTAGAACGGAGAAAAAATAAAGTAAGAGAGATAATAATGTAGAAAAGAGTATTTATATTATTATATTTTCAAAATGCGTGAAGAAAATGAAATGTCTCTATAAATGCGGAACAGTGAGAGCATTTTATATAATCTAAGAGTTCTTTAAAAATATTTTTATATTCCAACGAACATATAATTGAAAACTCACCGGAACTAGCATTAGAGTGCTGTAATACCCGCACCTTTATTTTCTTTTCCTTCGTTTTTTTTAAAAATATCGAACTAAGGATGTGAAGTTCTCCGTTCATGAAGAATTAATGGAACTCGAGCCTGTTGTTGTGAAATTTTAAACTTTTAAATTCAAGTAAAAGCTAAATAATCAAATGAACTAAAAGTATTGGAAATACATTGAAGAATATCAATATTTTCGAATAACACTTCTTATGCAATAAGCGAACAACTAGTTAAGAAAAAAAATATATATATACATAATGTATGGAACGAGGCTTCAAGAAAAGAAGAGATTGAATGTGCATGAATCAAACGTCCTCGGGCCTCTTCCTCCGGGCCGAGAGTTCGCGGCCGTAGCCGATCAGCCGTGGAGCCCGAGGCATCAATCCGCCCCGGACAGCAGCTCGGCAGCCCAGTCTTCTCCCAACCTGCAAGTAGAAACCAGCTTTAGCTACTAAAGAACAAAAGAAAACTAAAGGGAACTCTTACCATAAGGAAGGAGACAATATCTCTTTAGTTGAGAGACCAAAGATATACCCAAAAGGGGCAAGTCAATACCTGCAACACCCTCTCTTCAAAACAGCCCCTGCAACCTTCTTGTACACTTCAAAAGCAAACAAAAGCATATCAATGCAAGGTTTTGGAACCAAGCCTAACACCAAGTTTCATTAATAAAAAGTAGTGAGGATCAAAAGACAAGAGATATGCTGGGCATAAAAACAAAAGGAGATCAGCCTCATTAACTCCCTCTAAAGTGCACAAAATCAGCCTATAAAAAGCCCCTCCACACCACATTCGAACTCCCTTTCACTCACCACTTCAAAATTTCTTGCTTTCTCCCCACAATTCACAACCGAGAGTAAGAGAGTGAGTAGAGGTCGCTATGCCTTTCAAAGACCTTTAGATGCGGGAGTTTTTCCCAATCCACCAACCACAAGGAATCAGGTAGCACATACTCACCTATATACCTCATTTTTTTTCATCCACTTAGAACATCATAACATGATCATATGGGAAATAACCTTATCATGTATAGAACATAAAGCACAAGCATAACTTGTACGCATAAAACTCAAAGCATAGTATGAAAATTTCCGAAAAGAACCATAATCTGTTCAACTCTAATACCATGAACCTTCAAAAAAATCCAACTTTTAGCTAACTGTAAAAGAACTAAGAGAGAGAGGGTAGGAACTTAGCTACTGCCGATGAAGCGGCGTGGCTCACGAGCGGTGGCGGCATCAAGCACGCCGGCAGAGGCTACCGGTGAGGTCTCAGCAGCGCGGCAAAGGCGGGAAGGGCAATAGTACTGCACCACAGTGTAGTAGCCGAGAGAGGGAACGGAGGGAGGCGATGCCTCCTCTTTCCGGGCAGCGCTGACTGCGAGACAGCGGCGACCCGACGGCGGAGCAGCGGCAAGGGCTGTCGGGCCGAACAATGAACAGCGTCGGTCGACCGCGAAATGGGTCACTCCGAGCGTGAATTCGCCGGAGAAGACGAGAGAATGAAGAGACGTTGTTCTGTCCGGGAAAGAGAGAAAGCTGGACGGAGATGGAGGTTGCTGGCACGAGCCGCCGGCGTCTCCGTGGCGCCGAGGAACTGGAGCCGGCGGTGCTCCGGCGACCCAAGTGGAGCGGCGATGTAGCCGAGACGAAGAGGGGAGAAGAATTTAGGGATTCCATTCTTCAATTTGGGGAAATTTTCTTTTGAGAAATGATTTGAGAGAGAGACCGATGGGAATGAGTATAAGTTGGGCCTGCCTCTTCTTGATTATTGGGCCTCTCTAATTAAAGAAATATGGACTAAGGAAATATTTTAGAAATGGGCTGCCTTGTTATAGAATTTAATTATGGAGTTTGGGCCACCAACTAAAATAAAAGTATACGCTAAGAATTTAATTAAATCATGGGCTCTCCTATGTTGTTGATTAAATAATTAATGGTCCGCTAATTATTTTCACAAAGATAAGTCTAAATTTCCGGACCTTAGCTTAAGTGCTCGGGTAATTAATGTTAAGAATTGATACGCTAATGATGAATAGACCTTGAGTTTATTTTATGCTTGAATAAAATATATAGGAGGTAACGCTCTTTCGTTAAACGAATAATTGGTAGACCTCCACATCAAACTAAATCGCATGATTTAATTAGTGTTCAAGGACTTCTTATGAATTAAGGAAAAAAAAGAATAAAAGAGCACGCACTTAGGATGCATCCACGTTTAAGCTTAATTGATTTATCAAAGTCTAATTAAATATTATGTTATTTCCTAAAGGGGCGTCTACGAACGTCGTCTAAGGCCAAGTTAAGGAAATTACGGAAGGAGCTTTAGCTTTTGAGGTGGGCATTCTTTCAAAACGTGATTTCAGTATGAAAATGTGAATTTTTGCTCAAGTATGTTGTCATGCCATGTTTTGTTTTATGATTACCTATCTGCTTGGCTATGCCAATTTAAGTTAAATCGAATTCGGGTCCCAGTAGGGCCGCAAACCCTACTCGGACTAGTGTACACATAAGGGGATCGTGAGCTAACAAAGGAGTTGGCCGGTCCAGTGACCGTCGTGGAATGTGGCCACATTCCCGGTTCACACAAGGTTCAGATATGGTATATCTATGTTACGTGATTGCGCAATCAAATCTTCATGAAAAGAAAAGTATTTAGTGACTCGGGTCTTTTAAGTAAAACCCCGTGATCACTCAACTGTGGCATTGACAATTAAAGATAGAACTATTTTTGGCAATGTGCCCACGGAGTATATCAAATACTCAGCCCTGCATGTTATTTTCAAATGTGCAGGTTGAACGTGTACGAGGAGGCGAAGGTGTTGGGACAAGACTTCTATATAAGTAGTTAGGTAACCCAAAGTAGCATGTCTTCATACGTGCTATTTTGTCTTGGACTCTTCCGCTGCAATCCAGAGTTATGTTCTAGCAAGTTATGAACTTAGTCTTGATACGCTGAATTCATTTTGACTATGCACCCATAAGCCTTTGAGACTATTGCTTTAAGTGGTTTCACCCTTTTCATGTTGTCCCTTGAATATTGAGAATTGTTTAGTCGCGAAATAGCTACGCTCACTAGCACTAGGGAGTTGTGGTCGTGACAAGTGCCCTCTTACTTTTATTCTCAATCTATTCAACGTTTACCCATCGATATTAATAAAGTAAATTAGGGAACATTGACGATTATTATTATGGTTTTCAAATATTTTATTAGGATTTCGGGTCGGGTATGGGTACCCGCAATGTCGGGTACGGGATACCCGTCACGGGTATCGGGTAATCCCGGTATGTCGCAGGGAGGGTTATGGTACAACAAATTTTGCTAAAATCGGGTACGGGTACCCGCGGGTAACCTGTTTCGCCACCCCTAGTAAGAGGGGAGTTTTAGGGTAATTAGGAAAATAAATCATATTAAATTTGTTGAGTAATTGTGGGTACGTTTTGTAACTGCAAAGCACATTTAAAATATATTTAGGGTGGTAATACAAGCTAGAAAAGTGGGAAGCGGTTATTTAGATAGTGGAGAATTTAAAATCAATGTTCATAGCAATTTTGCAACAATTTAGCAAATACTTTGGAAACCTACTAATTGAGTTTCCGCTCCCTACTCATTGAAACTTTTGCGTAAGAATCCATATCTTTGTTTGAGAAAAGGACATTAAGATTTTTATCATTTTTTGTTCATTGAGATAATTTAAACAGATATTTTATTTGCCTTGATGAACAGATGATTCGGCAAGATCACTTTGGAGACTTACATCCCGTAGTTTCGCATATGGCTGAGGTACCCAATTTAGTTTCTAAAATCATCATTCATTCACTCTTGGTATCATCTTTATCATGTGATATGCGGGGAAAATTTAATTGCCATTTAATTTTAAAAAATTTATTAAATTAAATATATATAATTTAAAGGTCATTAAGCATGTAATTAAGTGAAGTGAATGGGAGGTTTTAATATGTTATGTATGATTAATTGGAGTGAGTGGAAGTTTTACTATGTCTTTTAAATTAAATTTGGTTTAACCGTTTGATTAGAATTCCAAATAATAATATTTTTGTCCTTTCATCGAATGCATGTGGTGCGAATTGTTCGATTGTGTACTTTCATTGGTCTCATCTTATTATGCTTTGCTCTACGGATGATCGTTCTAATACATATTAATTATTGATTTTGTGCATTGCAAATTGATTTTGTTCCTTATTTTATTGTAGTTTTAGTTTTACCTATGAGTTCTGTTGAAGAATGACGGATTGTGAAGAATTGAAGGTTTTAGTTTATAATGATGAGATTTATTTTAATTTTAAAGTTAATGTAGTGTATAAGAAGTTTTAAAAATGATGAGTAATTATCCATCTGTGTTTAATTCTTTATTGTGATAGATTTTTATCTTCCTATTCCATGATTTAATGTTTAAACATTATTTATTTCAAATTTATTATGCTCCAATGTTGATTTGTATATATTTTTTGATTCTCATATAACTAAAATTGTTACTGATATTGTTCATACATTGATTCTGATTTTGTTTAATTAATTTAAAATTGAATATTATTATTTTAAAAATATATTAATCTGTGCATAGCGTGATACTAGTCGAGATAAAAAGTGAGTAATAAATTAGAAGTCATTTTTCATTTAAAATTTTAAATATATAAGACTATTTTTATGGATGGTTGGAAATGGAGATGTGACTAGAATTTTCGTTTTCCCCTTTTCATATTTTTTTTAACTATATAATTTTAGTAGCACGCACTATTGGATATAGGGGTGTCAAAACGGATACCCGTGGGTACCCGCACCCGAAATTTCACATTTTACTCTACCCGCACCCGGATCCAAACGGCTAATCGGGTATCCTGATTACCCGCATCGGGTATCCGTACCCGCAACTGCGGGTACCCGCACCCGCTGCTGCCCTTGATTAAGAGATCATCCGCCAACATTTATAATTATATATTGATTTGGTTAAACCTTCTTCCATAAGAGCAGCGATGTGGGATATTTTAGATTTGTGAAATCACATTGCTGCTCTGGGATATTTTAGATTTGTGAAATCACATTCACAAGTAAAAATAATCACACGAATAATCTTTTACACAATCACACACGCATGATACCTTTTCTAAATTATGTTTTTGAAGACATGGCTTATACTCCTAAATCCTAATATTTGTAATTATAATTTCCAAGACAAAATTTATAAAATATACACAATATCTGTTAAAAATAATGACTTTTGGACTTACATGAAATACGGAGGTGGCTGATGAAATATTTAAATTATTAAGATATGAAGTGAAGTTAAGTTAAATTAAATTAATCAATATCAATATAGGGAGTAATTAATTTAGAAAGATTATGGTGTTTATTATTCAATACAGAAAGAAAGTTAAAAAAAATTAAAAATATGCAATAGACGAATTTTAATAAAAGACGTTAATGTTTAAGCAAGATTTTGGATCTAATTTCCCAAAGTTTACAATGATGTTCAATAAAATATTTGAAATTTTTGTATACTCTCCCAGTGGATATTTCATTTCAGTTGATATTCTTCTTTGATTATATTTTATATTTTTATAGCTCTAACACTAAAACTTTTGTTTCAATTCTTTCTTTCTTTGATTTAGTACTTATAACATTTTGAGTGATAATAATAGGGGTAGTAGCGGTGGCTGATAGTATCCCACATTGAAAGTCAAGTGAATGACAGTGGCATGCGTTGTACTATAAATATAGGATAAATTAATGTAGTCGGGTGTCGAGTATACCCGATACCCGATATATTGACATTTTGTATACCCGACCCCGAACCCGATGTTTGCGGGTATTGGGTACCTGATATCCGACGGGTATCGGGTCGGGTTGGCAATTACCCAAAACCCGCTTCCCGTTTCGATACCCCTAATTGGATATTAATACAAGATTTATAGTACGAGATATATGACATAAAAGTGTTGTTAGAGCATCCACAATAGGGAGGACACTTCCCTGGACAAGCCACTTTTTTTGTCTTTAGCCACTTCTGATTTGTCCTCAGCCTCAAAAAGCCCAAAATCAACCTAGTCAAAACCCTACTTGTCATCTTCTTCATCATTCTTCTCTTTCTCTCTTCCTCATTCTAGAAAACGAAAAATAAAAAAAAAATGAAAAATTCGAAATCGGCGCCGCCGCTGCTCACCCGCCGCACAGTAGACCGCCGCGGGCACCGCCGAGCCGCTCCCCACCCCGCCGCATCCTCGGCGTTTACTCGGCGATGGCCTTTCCGCGGCCTCTCACCCGGCCAAGCCGGGGCAGAAGTTTCCAGCACAATAGGCAGTCGCGGCCGGCGCGCCGCCCCTATTGTGGATGCTCTTAGATTTGTCAAATCATAGTTATCGACGTCGTGATTGAAAAGGTTAAAAGTTAAAACCAATGGTATATTATACTACTACTATTATCTAATGGGTAAAATAAAAATTTGCTTATCTTATTGCATTAATGCTCGATTGATTTGACCAGTGAGAAGAATGTGTTAAACGAGATTTTTGGAGACAATGTATACATTTGTTTGGTTCAATTGTTGCTTTTTATTAATCTAACTTCGCGTTAACTATGGAAAAGTCATTTGTGCAAATTACATTCGATGCGAATTTCGTAAAATATGAAAGACCAAAATCAAATGTGAATAAAGTAGTAAAAGAGAACAAGATAAAAAATGAATAATAAATTATAAGTCATTTTTCATTTTATGGATGGTCGGAAATGGAGATGTGAGACTAGCATGCTCATAGAATTCACATTCCATAAAAAACTTAGCAAAACAACTTCACCGCCCTACACAATGGGTTAGTGGAGCCAACAAGGCTTCATCCCAAGCCTTGGTAACGTCATGACCACCATTTTGGTCATAGTTATGAAAAAACAAAAGAAAACGAGGCAATATAACCCATATACCTACCTTAGACATATGTTTTTTACTCAAACCTTTCACGTGTATATATATTAATTCCTTGTTGATGCCAAATCCTAGACCAATGTACAATAAAACGTGAGTTTTGTTAGCTTGTAGCTATTTTTTTTGGACGGTTGTGAACAGTCATATAACATTTATTTCACAAATTGAAAACAATAGTTGCATTTGATTTCACTTTGTTAATTTATTCGTGTTTTTCAGTATAAAAAGTACGGTTGATGTACTCAAGGATCCAAATTTGAATTAGTCCACTTTTTTGTACCTAGGTATGTGTTATTGTGAGTCACTATATTATTTGTTCATGAATGTCATCCTTATAAATTGAATGTTAATTATATGTAGGTTGATTGGTGTTTCATTCTGCAAAAGCCTCAATGCATTCTGAATGTGCGAGACTAGGGATACACATGTAAAATTCTAAACTACGCCGATTTGATTAAGGTTTGGTTTTCGGTCGCCCAATAGTTGAAATTTTTGGTTTTAGTTTGATTTTGAGATTGTTTATCTGTTATTGATCATTTTTACCAAAATAACCGATAAAAGCCAAATTTTAAAATTTTATTCAACTTTAAACCAATAAAATTAATAAATTAGTTTATGGCTGGCAAATCCCCCGGATTGGGTCGTTATCGAGTTAACCTAATATCGACCCAATCCAATAAGTCCAAACCCTAACTCAATCCAAAATCGTCGAGTTATTATCTCCGACATTGCTCACCGACTTAAATTATAAGTAATCTAGAAAGAACACAAAACTAGATGTAAACTATTTAAAATGATTTAGAGGAAGTTCATAATAAACCAAATAAAAGTACATAACTTCATTTATTTAAAAAAATTGTTATTCACGTGTCATTACTGCGACAATATTTGGCGCCGAAGTTGCTCGTGCATGACAATACTCCATTGGTTCTCCAAAGGAATTTATGTATTACTTCCACCATTACTATAGTCCTAAGGGTCTTTAGTCGGATCCATATGTAATCCCGGACGATTGGTTTCCATGTAGTTAATAGATAACATTTCGATATGTCATGGATAATGGTCCATATCTGGTAGAGATTTATCCATGGTTCTCTGTGTACTTCTCAAGATGTAATTGTTGGAGGGTTGTTGAGGTGAGAGAACGTCAAATTGGAGACGTGAGTATTTTTTTGTAAATGCATGTTTTGAAGAAAGCTTTATATTACTCAATACTTAATTTTCGGTAAACAAGATGAAAAAATCCATATCAGTGGCTACTGACTTCTAACGAATGAAGAAGTTGAAATGATGTTGCATAACCAACCTATAACTGGAGAGCACTCCAAGTTCCACCTGCCTTTGGAGAATGGCAAAGTCAGGTATGAAATCACTATCATATCTACATTGTATAATTTCTAATTCGATACGATTTTTTATTATTAGGATATTTGGAGAGTTCGAGCCGACAATGATGACCCATATCATGGTCTAACCATTGTTGGTTATGGCCGTGAAGGCAATGACAGATATTATATATGTCAAAACTCATATGGCGTCATATGAGTTATAGAGGTTAATGCAATATTTTAAGAGATATCAAATCCGTGCTCTATTTTAAGTTATACTACCTCTGTCCCTGAAAATTTATCCCATTTTTCCATTTCCGTCTGTCCCCCAAAATCTATCCCATTTCACTTTTATCATTTTTATAGTGGACCCCATACTCCACTAACTAATTCTTACTCACATTTTATTATAAAACTAATATATAAAAGTAAGACCCACAATCCACTAACTTTTTCAACTCACTTTCCATTACATTTCTTAAAACCCGTGTCGGGTCAAAGTGAGACAAATTTTGGGTAGTAATTTTTTTCAAAACGAGTACATAAATTGTGGTTATAGACAAAAAATAGGATAATTGGTCAGAGAAATTATGAACTATTGTCGAAATTTGGTATTTTTCACAACTTTTAAAGTTGGTCGTATAAAACACATTCTCTCATAACTGTGCAAATTTCCCACAATAATTATTTTCAGTAATATTGACGTGAATTAATTAATCTCATGTAATGGCATGTGCGTCAATTCTAAAATAGATGTGTATTAATAATCTCATGTGAGCTTATAAATATCCAAGTAACAATCCTATTACTTAACCTCTAATTTCCAAATATTAGTCGCTATGAGAAATTTGCACAGTTATTAAAGTTTGTGATTTGTTCGACCAACTTTAAAGGTTGTCGAAATACCAAATTTTAGCAATAGTTTAATATTTTTCTAACCAATTACCCGAAAAAATAATTAGAGAAAGAAGAAGGAGGAATCTATACAATATAGAAAAGGGGAGTTTTGGAGAAATTTACAAAATTGACATTTAATTTAAAAAATTATATTAAATTAAATATATAAAATTTAAAGGTTATTAAATGTGTGATTAAGTAGAGTGAATGGGAGGTACTAGATTTTGGGGTAGGAACTGGTTCAGCACTGTGGTGAGCCCGTTGAACATGTTTCCTGGGTTTCACATGATATATGCCTATATTTATATCGTCTGTGAACTGGTTTTGATTTTTTATTGTGTTTATTCAATTTTGGAGGGGCATGATGGAGGTTTGGCCTGGTTTGATTTGAAGTTTGATTAGAATTTCAAATAAAAATATTTTTTGTCATTTCATTGAATGCCTGTGGTGTGAATTGTTCGATAACATACTTTTATGGGTCTCATTTTATGCTTTACTCTACGATGATCGTTTTAATACATATTGATTATTGATTTTGTGCATTACTAATTGATTTTGTTCCTTATTTTATTGTAGTTTTAGGTAAGGCGGACGACTTTAAACATGACAAACGAGCTATTTTATTGTGATAGATTTTTATCTTCTACTCTATGATTTCAGTGTTGATTTGTATAGATTTTTTATTCTCATATAATTAAAATTGTTACTCATATTATTCATTGTTAATATTGATTCTAATTTTATTTAATCAATTTATAATTAAAAATTAATATTTTAGAAATATGTTAATCTATGCATAGCACAGGCGTGATACTAGTAATTGTTGGGGTTTGTATACTAAAAGATGCTTCGAGCGTACATGCCTTTGTACAGTCAGCTTGTGCATGTATACGAGAAACGCCACATCCACTTGTTTACCTATTTATGAGAATAAATAATAATATAATGATTTATTATTGAAATATGATAAACAAAGTCTAAGGCTTTTTACTAAGAAGGTCAAGTAGGGAAATTCGATGAATCTCCTCATGAGTTTTCCAGTAGGGGACTTGGCCAGATCTAGTAAGAAGAAAAACGTATTCACAACCTAGATAGGCTTTGGCTACCTATTGGTACGGTTGCGGTGTTTGTGATAATTCTCTTTTACCTAAGAAGAGATTAGTAACACCGGTGTGGTAAAGCACTGAAAGGATCTAATCCGGAATGTATTCTTTATTGCTATCTACTGAGAATATATTTCAGAAAGTTTAGTATTTTCTAGTCTATGATATTAATATCAATATTATTTATTCAATCAAACGCCACTTTGACTTATCAATATGTGAGAGTTTGTACGTAACTCAAGTTCATGATATCTTGGGTGGTAGTAATTGAATAACATGAAGGTATTGGAATATTATTTCATAGAATTCGCGTGCCCAGTATGGTATGATTAAATCCCTAAAAGGGTGATCCCCAATGAGGTGTTTGAAAAAGGAATTTATTATTCAGAAAACTGCGCAGTTGGAATTTATTCCACGAATAATAAATAAAGTTTCAAACTAGAAAAACTCTTTGAAGAATTAATTTAATTCTAGTCACATAGCAGACAAAAGAATTAAATTGATGGATCAAGATAATCTTAAACGCGGGAAATATTATAAAATAAAATGGACCCAAGTTATTTGTAATTTGGTGATTTAAGTGGGAGTGCAATATTATTCTTTAGTGGAACAAAATAATATTCCATTGATAATATATTAAATCATGGGTCATTTGATTTAATTAGTAATTTATCTAATGGGTGAGCCCAACACTTAAGTCATTCCATGGATCCCCTTACTAGCCCAATAAGGTCCACTATATAATGAATGAAAGGGAAACCCTAGCACACAATCCAAGACAACACAAAACCCTAACCCTAGGAGGCAAATCGGCGCCTCCCTCTTCTCTCTCACTTGTCTCGATTTTCGTGCCTAGCACGTGGGAGAATTAGGGTTTTGATTATTGTTCTTGATCTATCCTAATTCATAGGATTAGATCTAGACAATTTGGTGTTAGTATTGGGTTTCCCTAGATCCATTCAAAGTTATTTAATTGATAATCCATTCAAAGTTATTTAATTGATAATCTAAGATCCGCCCACACGGATGGAGAATCAAGGACAAGGGAATAGTACGGAAGATTCATGGTCGATAAACCAAGGATCTCCGGGTGGTGCAGCTAGCAACTTCGATCCTATGATGGATCAAAATGAGGTAACAATCGAATCTACATCAAATTGCATGATTATGTGTTTATTTGATGTTATATCTATAGATCTATGTAAATTGCATGAAATTGGAGTCGAATGCATAATCACCTAAATAGATCCGGTCAAGGACCTGTTTGGTTTCCGTGTCTTCCGCTGCGGTAGTCCCAACAGTAATATATAAGAGAAAAGTTTTCAAACTAATTATACACAATTTATGGAATCAAATATCCCAAATTTTAGGATTGCAGTCTTTTATTCAATAACATAATCCGACGCAAGCACGCACAAAGTGTACCACACATGAACACAATTTTTGGGTTTGGGTCATTATAGGGGTCGACCCAATAATATCGGATTGGTTTTAGGATCAGGTTAGGGTTATTGTAACACCCCGACTTTTTACCTTAAGACTTTGAAAATCAACCTTATATATATTTAAGTTTCGCGCCTAGATCTTTACTTCTCAAATAATTAATCGTTGTGAAGTATATTTTGGAGTGGTGATCGAATATAGTATTACTTCAATATAAAGTCGCGCTAATAAAGGTCCGTTTGTGAAGACCGAGTTTCAAATAAAAGTCCGTACACGAGTTCAACGTTTAAGTAAATATTAATTAAAAATAAAATACTCTCCGTGCCCTCCGGACCTTGCGCAATAGCCACGCCTTGAATCCCGATACCTGCACGAATGGATAAGAAGCACGTTAAATCAAGACGAGACAATCGACGAAATCAAATCACATCAAACACGCAAACCAAACGACGGCTCACGCCTTTTTAGGTGACGAGACATAATATTCTTGCCATTTTTGGCATGACAAGTGATTGACGAGACAACTTGCCTCATTTGGCAAAGAGTCCCTAACCATTGGATATTTCACCTCCACAATGAATCAAGCTTTAAACCAATTAATTTCATGCACCATTCTTCCTTATAAATATCACCCCATCCCCCTCTTAATCCCTTTGTTCATCCATGAAAAACTACCTAAACAAATATTCAATCAAGATGGGAATGCATACAAGTGTTTGAAGAAGGGGAGCCAAATTCCTACACACTACCATCCTTCTTCTCTTCTTTTTTTAAGGTAATTCTTCTAATAACCCTTTTCACTACATAGCCATTTTCATACCTTTCAAGCATGAACATTTGGTTTTCCACATGGCAAATCATATTAGTATTTTGTACATCTCTTCCCTAATGATTTCATACCAACTATGCATATGACTATCTAGAATGGAATATTTGCCTTAACAATACCAAGCTTAGACTAAGAAAACAATTAAACAAGGCCTAATCTACTAAGAATCTTCAACACACAATAATAACAATCATGGGAGAGCTCACCCATAAGCAAAGGGGCTGTCCAGCGGCGGCGGCGGCAGGCCGGCGGCGGCAGACAGGCGGCGGCAGTCCAGCGGCGGCGGCGGTGGTTGTTCCGGCGATTTGTGCCGAAATTAACCTCTTCCGACCCCATTTTGCACGATCTATCCAAATCTTCGCATTTCAAGACCTAATTGTTAGTTCTAAGTCTTCAATTTAAGAAAATGAAGAAGAAGAGAAAGAAGGGGAAGTGGGAATGGGAGGAAAATCCTACCTTTCGGTCAACGGCGGTGGAACCGCCGGTGACCAGCAACAGCGACGGCAGCGCCGGCGAGAGAGGGAGCGCCGGCGAGAGAGGGAGCGCCGGAGAGAGAGAAAGCCGGAGGGAGAGAAAGAGAGAGAGAGAGAGAGAAAACCGGAGAGAGAGAAAGCGCCGAGAGAGAGAGAGAGCGCCGGAGAGGCCGGCGCCGGCGCCGCTCGCCGGCGACGCCAGGGCGCCGGCAGAGGGGAGAGCCGAGAGAGAGGGAGAGTGGGAGAGAGGGAGGTTGTTTGTTTGAAATGGAAGAATGAATGGGAGGATTAATTCTTTTAGTAATTAGGGCAACACTTTTGACTATTGGGCCTCCCCTTTGGGCCAAGGAATTATTTAGTAATGTGGTCTCCTAATATTATTTCTTTGGGCCGAGAATTTAGAGGGAATGAGAATTTTGGGCTTTGAAGCATAAGAAATAAAAGGAACCTTATCTCGTAGTTGTGGTGTAATGTTTCTTAAAATATTTGAAGCTTTTAAAAAAATTAATCTTGCGATAAATTAATGTCTTGCCCTCCGTAATTAATTAATTAAATTTCTGGAAAATAAGAATGTATGGATTAAATGAACCCTCTCCCAAATAATTATTTAATTACTTTAAGGTGTCTCATAAAATAGAAATCCACTTTTCTTGAGTGGAATGAAGTGATCTTGATCGAACCCCGAACGTAGGACGCATACTACATGTAGGATCATTTCATGACATGCACCTTATATATGTCCTTAAAACTAATTTAAAACATTATACTATTTCAAGAAGGGCGTGTTCGCGAAGTTTGATTTCCGAGGCCAAGCTTTTGCAGCATTTTCTTTGGGAAGCTTTGAGGTGGGCTTTATATCCAACACATTAAGTGTGGATAAAATTATCAAATATATGAAATGATTTTTGTTTGATAAAATTGCACTTATTTTTTTTTAAAATGTTATCGTGCCATAAATTATTTGTTTTATGATGCCTATCTGCTTGGCGATGCCAAAGGAATGAATGAATGAAACGAATTCGGCTCCAATAGGACCAAGATCCTATTCGAGTTAGTGTACACAAAGGAATGGACCGTGAGTCATCGTAAGGGTTGGCCGGTCAATGTGATCGTGGAAGGTGGCCACCTTCCCGACACACAATGAACTATCAGATATGGCGGATTGATGGAATGAACTTAGTCTGATCAGACGAACTTTATGAAAATGAACTTAGTAAGCTCGGGCCTTTAAGAAAAACCCCCGTGTGTTACTGTGATGGCATGATAATAACTTTTCATATATATGTATCTTTCGGCGATGTGTTCACTGAGTACCCCGTACTCAGCCCTGCATGTATTTCTAAATGTGCAGGTTGAGCAAGTGATGAACTGGTGGCTGAGTGGAGTTGGTGGTTGTCTCATCTCTTTTGTAGGATTTTCGTGGCATGTGTCTTCATACACATGACCACATGGTTACAACTCCTTCCGCTGTGCTTAGGTTGTAGTATTTTGTACTAATGGGTCATAGGAAAAATGATCAGTAACGAGTGACCTACGTTAAACACTCTCTTAAGTACTCATGGTTTTTTTTCGTTGTCTTGTGAACCTCTTTTATATTATGAAAAAGTACTTGCAGGTCTTATTATAAATTCTTTCGTCCCCTTTCTATCCCCTCTTCTTAATTCCCTCCCCTGGTCATGATTTACCGAGCAATGCTATCCTTAGCAAAGCGCGGTCGTGACAGAGTGGTATCAGAGCCTAGGTTTTCTGCTCTGTAACCGTGAGTCCTTCTTTGGAAAGGAAAAGTCTAGACTTGATTCGCTAGACTAAGTTAACGAGATCGACCACAACTCAGCACCAATTTCATCGCCCTCAACCTGATTGAAGGTAATTTTTCTTCTTGTAAGATGTCTTTTAAGAATTTTATCGAACTAATAAAATGAGCACTTTTGGAATGAGAACTTAGAAGAAATAAGTATATGTGTGGTTCTCGCTTTCCCGAGCGATGTAATCTTTGTGCCAATGTTATGGGATTCATGTTGGAAGTACAAAGGGATACGTAAAATTTCCTATGCCCTGACGAACGAATTCGAAATACCTCCGTCCTAACAAAGCATTTCCCGATGCTTATATTATGACAAATTGATCTTACGCTTACAAATCCGACGCACAATTCCCTTAATAATGAACGTCTATCTCGATGCGTGCGGCTTTGGCCAAGTACACCCTTTGCCTTATACCAAAAGAAGTATTGTCGTGTATCCTTAAGCAACTTTCTCCTTTACTTATTGTTTCGGTAAAACATCATGTGTAGATGAACCAACGCCGGACGGCTCGCAAGCAAGTCACACCCCAGGCTATCGCTGACAATGCGATACTCGCCTATCGATCCTACAGTCCTCGTCCTGGAGCGCACATATTGAGGGTCTTATGCAGGTTTTATGAGTTGTGGGAGACGGCCCACGAGCATGGCGTCACTGGGATTGACGGCATACGCCATCTGATTCCCCTACTACCTGACGATTGGGAGATATGGACAGCCAGCTTAGCAGATGATTTCATCCATCGTCGACCCGACACCCTAGAGGATGAGGGAGACTTCCCAGGCTTCCTATGTGCCATTATTGATCAGTATTTGCGGTACCAGAACGTTCCGCCAGCCTCCCCAGACATCCTAGCACCGCCCCCACCTCAGTGGGAAACTCCGACCCTCCCTATTACTGAGCCCCAGGGCCAGTATGATCACGAGGCAGGACCTTCACGTAGACAGGAGATGGTTTTGCCCCTGGGCTACGACCGACCCCAGGGAGTGCGCCAGTTTCCTGGCCAAGAGCATGACCCCACGTGGCGGGGCAAGGCTCCTATGATCGCTGCCCCAGAAGAAGATGAGTACCCGATGGAGTATCCGGCAGATGATGAGGCAGATCCGCAGATGAGGAGTCCTTCTGAGCGCAGACAGTCCTTGGAGGTGCCTGGCGAGCTACCCCACCCCGATGAGTTGGACGCAGACTGGTACCAGTACTTTCAGAACCGCTACGAGGAGATCAGGGCTGAGATACGCCGCGAGGTTTGGGAGGTCCCGGACGCCGCAATACCTCCTCCCATGCCAGGGATGTTACCAGGAGGAGCCGAGGATGACCCGATTGCGATCAGTAGCGACGATGGCTTTGAGGGGAGCTCGGGGCTGAGCTCTCTAGACTCGGACGGCGACTGGTAGAGTAGTGTTAGTTATGTACCATCAGCAACGGACCCTTTATGAGGCCGTCCTGATGCTAGTAGTTTTATCTCTAGTCCCCTTGTGACGTGAAAACTGTTCTTTCCTACGGTTTCACGCTTTTCTTTTGTCGATCGCGTAGAGTTTGGGACTTTCGTATGTTATGTAGGAGGATCTGTTATGTACAAAAAGTCCTCTCTAGAGGCAATTTTGGCTTGATACATATATATATATGCAGATGTTCTATGCTTACGATTGTATCTTGTTTATAGGTGATGTTATTGTGCCTCTTGTTGGTTGCCTTCAATTAAAGTTATGTACAAAAGACCCATGCATGATTGCAAATTTTTTTTTTTTTTATTTTTTTTATTTTTATTATTGTCTCAATAATAATTTCTTTTCTTATAGAATGCCACCTAGGAGGGTAGGACGTCCTAGAGGACGGGGAAGGGGACGCGGTGGAAGAGTGCCCCAAATTGTCGAAGGAAATCATGAAGATTGGCGCGAAGTTACGCCACCACCTCCATCTCCATCTCCGCCTCCACCTTCACCTCCCCCGCCACCACTTATGCAAATTCCGAGGATTGAACGCAGGATTGAAGAAGTCTTTCTCCGACAGAATCCGCCAACCTTTAACGGACTGGGCGACCCGGCCGAGGCTGAGACTTGGGTGCGTGCGATGGAGCGGATATTCAACTTCTTGCAATGCACAGATAGAGAGCGTATGACGTGTGTGACCTTCCAATTGGCCGGATCGGCCGATTTCTGGTGGGAGGCACGTAAGAAGACCATGACCCCAGGCCAGATTGCAAGCTTAACTTGGGAGCAGTTCAAGGCAGAAATGTATGATAAGTACATCCCTAAGAGTTACCGAAAGAAGAAGGAAGTGGAATTCTATCACCTTAAGCAGGGAAGGATGTCAGTAACAGAGTATGATAGGGTTTTCTGTGAGATGTCCCGATATGCTCCAGAACAAGTCGACACTGATGAAAGGATGGCGGAGAAATTTTGTGCCGGTCTGAGGCACGAGATTAGGATGGCGCTAGCTAGCCACGGGGGATTGACCTACCTGGAGTCCCTGAGCCGAGCTTTGGATATAGAGGCGGCAATGCCCACTGAACGGAGCACTCAGACTGTAGCTCCGGTTCCTCCTCAGAACTACCCCCAAGGGTCCAAAGAAAAACGCAAATGGGAAAGTACTCGAGGTCCTCAACAACCGAAACGACCGTGGCAACCACAATCTCACCACCATGATGTTGGAAGACAAAATGCCTCAAATCCAACTGGGGGCTATCAATCAAATCTGAGACCGTGCCCCAAATGCAACAAGGTGCACACGGGAATCTGCAGAGCAGGGACAGACATTTGCTTCGTGTGTGGAAGGAATGGCCACTTTGCTAGGAACTGTCCAAACAAGACCTCTGGAGTAGGGGCAAGGTCGAACCAGCCAGCATATCGCACACAGTTGCAAGCAGTCCAGATGCAACCTTGGCAACCACCACAATTTCCTCCTCCACCAAAGCAGCAACATCCTCGGAGGCCGAGTCTCCCATCACAGGCCCGTGCCTATGCTCTCAGACAGAAGAAAACCGGAAGGGGACCAAGGAAATCTGGCAGGTATGGCTATGCTCCTTGGTGTACCTGTCATTCTCTTATTTGATACTGGTGCATCGCACTCCTTCATATCAGCATCTTGCGTAGATACCTTAGACATCCCAACGAATCAAGTTGAACATAGACTTAGGGTGTCTTCGCCTGTCGGAGGAATAATTGAAATTAAGTGCTTCTGCTCAAACCTAGAGGTTTCTTTTGGAGGACATCAGTTATTAGTCAACAACTTGAGTGTTATGCCTATGTCCGACGTCGACATAATCCTTGGGATGGATTGGCTAGCTGAAAACTATGCCACTATCCTGTGCAACCAACGACAAATCTCTTTTCACCCTCCCGGAAAGGACGCCACTAACTTTCATGGGGTTACCTTGGGCAAGCGAAAATCCATAATCTCCGCACTACAAGCTGCAACGCTTGTACGAAAAGGCCACCCGGCCTATCTTGTCTACCTGAATGAAGAGAGAAAAGAAGGGAGGAAAATTGAAGATGTGGAAATAGTGCGAGAGTTCCCAGATGTGTTTCCCGACAATCTACCTGGCTTACCCCCGGATAGGCAATTGGAATTCACCATCGATCTCGAACCCGGGTCTGCGCCAGTGTCGAAAGCTCCATATCGAATGGCTCCGAAGGAATTGGAGGAATTGAAGATGCAACTTCAAGAACTGATGGACCTGGGTTTCATCAGACCAAGTGTCTCACCGTGGGGAGCACCTGTACTTTTTGTGAAGAAGAAAGATGGGACGCTAAGAATGTGCATTGACTACCGAGAATTGAACAAGCTAACTTTGAAGAACAAATATCCGTTGCCAAGAATTGATGACTTGTTCGACCAGCTCCGAGGAGCTAGTGTCTTCTCAAAGATGGATTTAAAGTCAGGATACCACCAACTGAAGATTCGACAAGATGACATTCCAAAGACGGCCTTTCGAACACGGTACGG
>NC_062968.1:34919754-35072524 GCF_023119035.1 Salvia hispanica | reverse complement strand
TGAATTTAAAAGTTTAAAATTTCACAACAACAGGCTCGAGTTCCATTAATTCTTCATGAACGGAGAACTTCACATCCTTAGTTCGATATTTTTAAAAAAAACGAAGGAAAAGAAAATAAAGGTGCGGGTATTACAGCACTCTAATGCTAGTTCCGGTGAGTTTTCAATTATATGTTCGTTGGAATATAAAAATATTTTTAAAGAACTCTTAGATTATATAAAATGCTCTCACTGTTCCGCATTTATAGAGACATTTCATTTTCTTCACGCATTTTGAAAATATAATAATATAAATACTCTTTTCTACATTATTATCTCTCTTACTTTATTTTTTCTCCGTTCTAACTATTTATTTTTAATTTTTCAAAATGAGTACGTATTTGGCTATTATTATTTAACTATTTACTTTTTTTTTCTCCACTTTAACTATTTGGAACACCACTATTTATATGGAACGGAGGAGTATTAAAAGATGGAATATGACTAATACTAATAATAATGGGTATTACGGGACTAACGGGTATACCCGCACGTGTAGTGGGTACACCCGCTACCCGCAAAACTCTAAAATACACTACTTGATCCCGCCCCGTTTCCCGTTATCGTCGGGTAGTGGGTACCCAATACCCGGCGGGTAGCGGGTCGAGATGGGAATTACCCATTACCCGCTATCCATGTTGCCACCCCTACCTCTTACCCCCAAAACTCCCTCTTATATATTGTATAGATCTCTTTTGCTTTATTCACACTTGATCTTGGTCTTCATATTTTACTCATTTTATTTCTTTATGTCATATTTTACGAATTCGCATCGGATGCAATTTCCACAATTGACTTCCATAGTGAGCGCAAAGTTAGACCATCCGCAGCGGTAGCAGGGACGATGCTCGTTCGTCCGTGCCGCTGAGCACATAGCTGTCCGTCCGCCGCTGAGCCTCGTCCGTCCGTGCCGCTGAGCACCATTACATGACAGCTTCTGATTGGCCAATGGCTATCCGTTAAAAAATGTTTTTAAATAAAAAAAATATTTTCCCACTTTCCAAAAAATTATATCCGTTTTCTACCCACTTTTAATTTATTTTTCAATTTTTTTTCCCCAAAATTCACATTTTCATCTATAAATACCCCCACTTCAACACAAAAAAAATCACATTCTCATCTATTCTATTCTATCATCATCTACATTCTCTCATCTTTTTTCCTCATACTCTCTCATCTAAATTCCCACCACACTACACAATGTCCGGCTCCGGCGATCACCCCTCCGGCAATCGCGGTTGGAACCACGATTGGTTCGACTCCGAGGCCGGATATAGTCCGGAAACCCAATTTACGGCCCCTCCTCAAACCCAAGGTTCGCAAGCTCCGGGTGGCTACCGTCCTTACCCGGTGCACGACCTAAACGCCCCCGGGTTCGGGTGGGCACCCGAACCCGGATCGGGAGGGAGCAGCAGCTCTACTCCTACTCCTACTTCTGTTCCTACTCCTCCTGTTCGTGGCACCCGCACCCCGTACACTCCGGGTGAGATGATGGCGATGTTCAAAGCCTACTTGGCAGTCTCCGAAGATCCGGACGTCGGCACGAACCAAACCGGGGATACGTATTGGTGGCGCATCACTCGCCTCTACAATGAAACCCGGCCGGCGGGAACCATCTATCGCAATGATAGTATGGTTCGCAATTGCATCTACAGATGCAACGAGGCAATCGGGAAGTTCCAGGGGATTTACCTCCAGGAAGAGCGGTCGGCGGGGAGCGGCACGAACGAGCTCGACATCATCACTGCCGCCTTGGCGGCATACCAACGGGAGGAGTTCAAACCGTTCAAGTACCTCGATTGTTGGCAGGAGGGGCGCCAACATCCGAAGTATAGGGGCGGCATAGTAGCATCCTCCTCCAGCTCCTCCAGCAAACGGTCCAGGTCGGTAGCCCTATCCGACGGCGCCTCCGATGATGTGGCTACCCAGCTTGCCGGAGCTAACTTGGGTAGCCCCGACGCTGGCCCGAGCAGTTCCCGCCCGCAAGGAAGGAAGAAGGCGGCGGCCAACCGCCCCCGCCGTCGCGCCTCGACTCCATCCGCCCCCGCTCCCTTTGTGCCTCCTCCACCCCCGAACAACACGTTGTGGGCCATCTTGAGTCAACTCTATATGAACGATACGTCTCGGATGACTCCGGATCAACTTGCAACACATGAGCAAATGATCCGGGGTCTCAAGAGGCAATTGGGGATAGAGGACTAGTCTTCCACGTGTGTAATTTTTAATTTGTAGGATTTTAATTATGTATTTTTTATTTTCTAGGATTTTAATTATGTATTTTTATTTTTTAGTATTTTAATTATGTAATTTTTATTTTTTAGGATTTTAATTATGTAATTTTTATTTTTTAATGTATTTTTATAATGTAGAAATGTTTTTAATAATTGGAGTATTTAAATTGAATAATAGAATGGTGGGACCCTTGAGCTTGTCCTTAGCTAAGAGCACGGATGTGGGTGTTGTGCTCTTAGCTAAGGACAAGGAGTAAAAGTGGGTCCGGGCCCACTAAATTAATTCACAATTAAAATTAAAATTCACGGAATTAAAATTCGACATGAATACGAACGGGAAATACGAAAATTACATTACATAATTAAAAAAAATTACATAATTTAAAAAAAAAAACATAGTTTAAAAATAAAATTCCATAATACCCTCGGCTCTCATTCCTCTTCCTCGTCCCCGTCGCCCGTGCCACTGTCGCCTCCGACATCCCCACCCTCGATCTCGACGCCATAATCATCAATGGGTGGCAGCCTTAAATCGCACCGATATTGGTCGACCACCTCCTTGCACAGCCTTTTCAACACTGGATCCTGCGTGTTATACCACTTCATAGTGCTCTGCATCAGGGTCTTCGTTTGCTGCGCGCGGGCGAGGACGTCGTCCTCTGGGCCTCCGATTCGACCTCGTAGGACCCGCTGCCGCTGCCGCTTCCCCTCGCCATCCGCTGCGCAGCCTGTTACCCCATCGGGCGCCGACAACGGCGAGAGTCTGTTCGTGGTAGCGGGGCCTCTTCCTCGGCTTCGGGAGCTCGTGCGAACCAGCATCGCTGCTGCTGTACTCACCGAAGAGTTGATCTTCGTCCTCTTCCAGCCTGATTCGACACCAAACGCAAACTTTTGCGAATCCTGACCACGAGAAAGGCCTCCCACCGGTCAAACTCTCTGATGTTCAAGTCTCGGTTGGGATACTGGGCCATGGTTTGTCTCTTCACATCATCCTCAGACATGCCGCTGGTTACCATGCGCATGTTGTTTTGGTAGAGGGCGGCAAAACGACTGAGCTTAGGCCTCAACCGAAGCCACTGTTTCCGGCATTGCTCGGGTATGGGAGGCTTCGCCCCACGGTTTGACGTTGCGGTAGGCGGCACTAATGCGATGCCACATTCGGTCAACATACTGGTTCGCCCCGACATAGAGATCCTCTACAACACCGATCCATGCCTTCGCAAGCGCGGCATTTTTCCACACGGACCAGATCGTCCTCCTCTCAGTCTCATCCTCGCCCTCCTCCTCCTCTGCCCCCGTGTGTGATGAAGGGCTCGGGACTTTGCCCTTGCCCTTGCCCCTACCCCCCGCTCCGGGCCTTGCCCTTGCCTTTGCTCCCGCCCCTTGCAGCTGGCTCCGCCTCATCGGGAGTTTCACGGATCGGCGATAGCCCCAGATCCTCAAAAGAGAAAGTCTCGATATCGGCGTACTGAGTCTCCGGAACAGTATTAGTGGGAATCATCGGCCAACAAATCTATATATGGCCGATACACAGATTCCCTAGGCGTCCTCGGGCTCCGCCTCACCATCGACCCACCCACCGACATATTTGGCGGCGTACCGCCCATCCCCTTGCCCTCGGGCATCATCCCTCCCACCCCCGCCATATTTGGCGGCATACCGCCCATCCCCCGCCCCTGGCATCGTCCCACCCATCCCCGACATATTTGTCGGCATACCCGCTGCCCCTGGCATCATCTGACCCATCTGACTCATCTAAGCGTACATAGTGTAGAACATTTGGGGAGTCATCGTCGGCATACCGCCCATCCCCGCCATCCCCGCCATCTGGGGATTCATCCCCGCCGTCCCCGCCATCTGGGGATTCATCCCCGCAAAATTTCCCTCCGATCCGATGGGAATCAAGGGTGTGTTTCCTCCGCTCGTGGTGGGGGAGTTTCTATTGTACTCCATTGTAGTAGAAATGAAATTTGTAGATTTAGAGAGAGAAACTTGTCAACACAAGTGGTGTGAATGAAATGAAGTTGGGGGAGCCCTATTTATAGAGTTTTTTTTTTTTTTTTTTTTTTTTTTTTTTTTTAAATTTAAAAATGTCGGACGTCCGACCTTTGCCACAGTGGCGGACGTCCGGTCGGACGTCGACGCGAGGGGCACTCGGGACGGGCGTGAGCGAACGTCCCGCTTACTACGGCGGACATCCGGTCGCCCGTCGCCGACGGGCGAACGGGAAGGGCGACGGTGGAGACACCCTTAGGTTAATAAAAAGCAACACTGATTTTGAACCAAACAAATATATACATTGCCTCAAAAAATCTCATTAACATATTCCTCTCACTAATCAAATCAATTGAGCATCAATACAATATGATAAGTGAATTTTTATTTTATCCAATAGTTAAATCCTTAACATTGTAATAAAATAAATAAAGAAAAAATAACATTCCCCAGAATGAAATTTGTAAAAAAGGGGTTTTTTTTAAGTGCAGTCAAGAAGATTGATACATACCTATGTTCTGACGCAACGATCTCAAATTTCCCTAAATCCAACAATATACAATTTCGTCACAGTAAGTTACAGGCTCACAGCGGTGGTTATCGATCTGCTATCGAGAGTTAAAGGATAATTTGGGGGAGTTTGAAGTCAATTTCGAAGGGTGGACGCAAAGTCAAAACTTGATTTCGTTTCAAATACTCTAATTTTACAGAATCAGCAGCTTCGTAGTAGATTGTAGAAGATACTACAAACTTTTTTTTAAAAATATTTAGAGAGAGAATAGAATTCGCTCACGATTTTGTGCAGAAGTACATACATAGCTAGCAAAAACGCCCGAATTCACAAATTCAATAGCATCCGTCTCCGTCGGAGCTCAAGTTGAGCCGTTTTCGTTTGTGTAATCGAAATAAAAGCTTTGCGAGGGGATGGGGGTTCCTGCTTTTTACCGGTGGCTGGCGGATCGGTACCCGCTGTGTATTGTGGATGTGGTGGAGGAAGAACCTGGGCAGGACGAGAGGGGCGTGCCCCGCCCTGTCGATGTATCGAGGCCAAACCCTAATGGCATTGAGTTCGATAATTTGTATTTAGATATGAATGGTATTATTCATCCTTGTTTCCACCCCGAAGGCAAGGTAACTTTTTTGTTAACCCATTGGAATTGCCATAGTTACAACGATTTCTTATATCTTTTGGTTTACTTAAATATGTGAGATTGTAGCAATGGTTCATCTATAGAATGTTTGGCTTTCAAAAGGTATAATCATGTGTGACTTGTAATATACAATGTGGCAGAGTGGAAGTTTTTTATGTTTCAACTGCATCCTTTTATAACATGCCTGATTATGGCCTTAATACGAATTGCTGTATCCTGAATTATAATTGATTATTTTGAACTAATTTTTATACAACAGTGGTGTATGGTTAGATGAGTTCATGAAATAAAATGCTACACATCAAAGTTGGTTTCTTTGTCTTGATGTCTTCTCTAGAAATTGCTTTCTTTGATCAGAGTGAGGGTGGTAGAGATGATATCATATGGCTAAGAGTGGCTAGTGAGTGTGGTTTAAACATATTACCTCATTGACTATATACACATCATTTTCACAGTTAATAAATTTTATGTCTATGAATTTGAGCTGCTTACATTACTTGGACGTGATGGTTTTGGCTATGACAAGGCTGATTGAACAAACTATTCAACTCGCATGGGAGTTATCATCCCAGAATGAAATTAAATACTAAGATGCATCCAGTGTTGCACTTTATTCTCACTCTACTAAGATTGCAAATACATTCTTCTTCGCCATAAACATTGCAACAACATAATATTTGTTTTTTGTTAGTGCAGCCTGCACCTACCACATATGCAGATGTATTTAAATCTATCTTTGATTACATTGACCATGTCGTGTCATTGGTTCGTCCAAGAAAGCTCCTTTATTTGGCAATTGGTAAGCCAATATAGTAAGATCTCTACTGCAGATCAAATATAGTACCAATGTCCTTTCCTTTCTACAGATGGTGTGGCTCCCAGGGCTAAAATGAACCAGCAAAGGTCTCGTCGTTTCAGGGCTGCTAAGGATGCTGCAGCAGCTGTATGTATCCTGATCTGAAAGTAGTGCACATAAGTAAACTTTGATGTTCATATTAGAAATTGAACACTCTTCAAACCCTATTTCTCATACCAGGAAGCTGAAGAAGAAAAAATGAGGAAAGAGTTTGAACTTGAGGGGGAAAAACTATTGCCAAAAGGAAAGACTGAAACATCTGATTCAAATGTTATCACCCCTGGCACCCCATTTATGGCAGTGCTCTCTGTAGCACTTCAATATTATGTGCAGTCAAGATTGAACCGCAATCCCGGATGGCACTTTCTCAAGGTTTCTAACTATCTTACAGGACTTCCTGCCTCTATCCCAAGATGAGATGAATCCTTCTTGTGGACCAATTCTTTGTACTATTTGTTTTGGACTATATTTTTTGCTTTCGGGATATTGTGTCTCTCATTATATATTTACAAGGCATTGGTATTTTTGAAGGTTATTCTTTCTGACGCAAATGTTCCTGGTGAGGGTGAGCACAAAATTATGTCTTATATTCGTTTACAACGCAATATTCCTGGTTTTGATCCAAACACCAGGCATTGTCTATATGGCTTGGTGAGCATTGAGAACCCTTAGCTTATTCTTTCTTGTTATTTGTTTTGCATTTTGATGAGAAACATTCATTAATATATGTTTTAAGTAGGATGCTGACCTGATCATGCTCTCACTAGCTACTCATGAAGTTCACTTTTCAATACTGAGAGAGGTTCGTTGCTATTGTATCTAAACTGAACGAAAAGTTCTCTTTTCTATTTAAAAAGCTATATTTACTCTTTTTCCTTATGTTGCAGGTGATTACTCTTCCTGGGCAACAGGAAAAATGCTTTCTCTGTGGCCAAGCAGGCCATCTGGCAGCTGAATGTCGTGGGGGAGCCAACGGTGATAATGTAGATGACACTCCCGTTCATAAGAAGAAGTATCAGGTTACATAATGAAGGCTTAGTCAAGCTCTTTTGCTCCTGTTGTGACTATTGTCTCTTTGTTCCTCCATGTTTGATCTCTTAGTTGATTCTTATTGTGGTAATTCTACATGTTGTTGCCAGTTTCTCAACATCTGGGTTTTGCGAGAATACTTGGGATATGAGCTGAATATTCCAAATCCTCCATTTGAAATTGATTTCGAGAGACTGGTGGATGATTTTGTGTTTCTATGCTTTTTTGTCGGCAATGACTTTCTTCCTCATATGCCCACGTTGGAAATTAGAGAGGTATATATGTATTGAATCTGATGAATTTTTTGCTCTCCTCTGGTTATCAAGCTTGTCAACTACCTATTTTATTTACTCAGGCATGAACTGCAGATCCAAGCAAAAATGCTCTGCTACATATTACTATATCATAATCTAACCTACACATGATTTAGTAATCAGTTACTCTTTCCCTCAAGTTTTTTGCTTGTTTACTTTTCAATCTGTAGGGTGCCATAAATTTGCTCATGGTTGTATATAAAAGGGAATTCGCTGCAATGGGCGGTTATCTTACAGATGCTGGTGAGGTAATCTTAATGCCTCTTAGGCTTTTAGCAGTATTTAAGCATGTTGCAGTAAGACATGCATTTCTAGTATATGTGCGTTCAGTGTTAGTGAACTATATATATGGCTGTTTCAAAAGATGTAATTCTCCTGTACATGTGTACAAAATTCAATTACTGTTTATGTTTGCATCAATGCTTGACTACTACTTTGATTCCAACCCCTCTAGCTCTCCACCTGCTACTGGGTCAATGCTGCCACCTGCCCTCTCTGACCCAATGTACACCACCACCTACTTCTTTTTCTGTATGTTGCTCTGTTCTTGTGTATAAGTTTCGTACGTGGGTGTTCACTGAATTGTTTTATTATATCCCTCCATCCCCAAACAATAATGTACAGTTTTGATTTTGGTCTGTCCCACAAAATTAGTCCACTTCCATTTTTGGCAAGTTTCTCTCTCTTATGATGCCTGCCCATTCTCCACTACACTAACAATACTCAAATCACCTTTTCTTTTTATCTCTGTCTCCTACTTTACCATTTTCGCATCAAAAACTTGTGTTGTTTCCAAAGTCCCTAATTTTAGTGGACGGGGGGGGGGGGAGGGGGGAGAGTATATTAAGGTCTGGACCTTTCTCATTGCTCCTGGTATGGATCTAAAATTTCAGGTTTTCTTGGACCGGGTTGAAACTTTTGTTCAGGCAGTTGCGGTGCATGAAGATCAAATTTTTAAAAAAAGAAGCCGTATACAGCAGGTAATTAGTTCATTTTTTCTTGCCCTGACCTTTTGCATGCTCTTTGACATTATCAGCCTTATACAGAGTCGATAGTTGAAAATGCATTTTGAATGTACAGCATCCAGTAAATCTTTATGTGAATTTATCTGGATGAGAAATTTTGTATCAACATTTGTTCAATACACTACTGGATATTGTATTTCAAGGATACTTTTGCATTTTTTTGTTATTCATGTGCTTACATATAGTCTCCTTATGCATGCCTTATGTTTCTGGTGAGACTTAACCTATTGCAGTTAAATGGGCATTTCAAAATTCATTTTCTTCTTAACTCTTTGTTGGGTTCACTTGTAACAGTTTATTTATCGTGTTGAGCAGC
Organism: Salvia hispanica; assembly: GCF_023119035.1. Lineage (NCBI taxonomy): Eukaryota > Viridiplantae > Streptophyta > Magnoliopsida > Lamiales > Lamiaceae > Salvia > Salvia hispanica. Next base: position 35,063,568 of record NC_062968.1, on the reverse strand, counting down.
TTTAAAAAACCTTATTTGAAGTCTAAAAAAGATTAGCTTATTTTCCCCTGTATACTCCCAAGATTAGGTAAAAATATGAGATATTTGGAACTGTTATACAGTCATGAGACTTGTGACTATATAAAGACAATACAGTTTCATAGATATCAGTTTATTGGGGGGGGGGGGGGTGTACTACTTGGATGTTTTAAGTGGTATGCATCAGTTTCTTAGTCTGAAAAATATGAGAACTTTGGAACTCTATAACATTGCTTGTTGGTGTTGCTGACTTCTCAGAGTGAGCAGTCTCTTAATGATGTCCTATATGATTTTGATAAGCTGACACTTTAATTAATGCATGCATATGGTAGATATTTGTCCTCCTTTTCCTAATTGCAAGATGATATCCATCGCTGAGTGTCATCATAAGTTTTCCATGAATAAAAAAAAGCCTCTTACTTTCTTTTGATATCAGTTTTCTTGTATCTATTTGGTTTGTAAAGCTAATAAGGTGTTCTCTCGAGTTAATTTTGGGCCCATTCCCATTACTGAGATATGAAGCATTGGCATTTCCCTTGTTTTATCAGGCATATGAGAATAATGAAGAGATGAAGCAAAGAGCAAGGGGGCAGGCTAGTCAAATTCCTAATTCTTCAGCAGGGGATAAGGTACTTCCTCTCTTCAGAGTATTCGCTTGAACTTGATATCCTATTTCAGTTAATGACTGGTGACTTGAGCTGGTAATATCAGAATACAGCATACTTTAAAGCCTGGTTGGCTGGTTGGTCTTGGAAACTCGTCTGATTTAATTGTCTGCTGTTGTTGTCCCCCCTCTCCCTCGTGTTGAATGTCAAATTACCATTTCCAGTAACTAGCTAAATGTTATGCACACTGCACATGAATGTTATGAACTTAATAATATGTACTTATATGTTTCAAATATAGATAAATCTTATCACAAATTTTTAGAATTGCAGGTACAAGATGATTCTTATCTTTAGTATTTACTCCCTCCAGTCCCTATTAATTGTCCCATATTTCCTTATTTGGACGGTCCCCAATAATGTCTCATTTCACTTTTACCATTTTTAGTAGTGGAGCCTAGTTACATGCAAAATTATTTGTATCAAACTATAGACCCTTTGGTTAATATGGACAATGGAGTTGGATAGCATATTACTGTGGGATGGAACATTGTACTACTATTTATCATACTTGTAATGTGGCAGCTTATTTGGACTTTAAATATGATTTTCTCCCGATTTATTGAAAACTGTGATGATAAGTGTTTAGTTTTTTAATGGTGCAGTTGCCTTTTGTGATTTTCTCAATTATTATTCTGTTTGCTATCGTGTGTTCTCTGCTGGTGTCTAGAAAATCAAAATATTCTCTTTGGTGTTGATCCATCCTTTTAAAATGAATCAAGGTAGTGGCTTTATATTAATAACATGGTGACTTTTTCTCCCTTATCAGGTGAAGTTAGGGGAACCTGGATATAAAGAAAGGTATTATTCTGAGAAATTTGGTACATCTGATCCGCAGAAGATAGATGAAATACGAACAGATGTGGTAAGTACACCCATCATATAATTTCAGTTCTGTGTTAGTATTTTGTAATAGCTTCTGTATTGTGGTTACTTTTTTCTCTATAAAGCTACCAGAAGTTTATATTTTAAATATTGCAGTAAGCATCAATTGCTCCATGGAAAAATTTACAGTAGGCTTTCTACCATCTCCTTAGCTCTATATATTACTTATCAGCGTGGACAAGCTATCATAATAACTTATTCTGTATAATATGTGTTTGTTATATTTGATGTGGTGTAACTTGTAATTACCTTTTACTACCATAATGTACTGTGTTTCCCTTGCTGAAGCTATTTCCCATTGCATCTTTTCTGCAATAATTTCATGGTCTTCTTACCTAATGAAAGTTTGATTCATACTTATTCAGTTATTATATGCAGCTCGAATACAAAATTTCACAAAATGAAATAAATTACTGTCCTTTTATGTTCTTTCATTAAGACATTTTATTTGCCACCTTTTGGGTTTAATTAAAATACCACTACATTTTGATTTTAATTATTGCATTTCTTTATATTTTCATATTTTCTTCTTCCTTACAGTTTTCGGAAATATTTCCTTTTCTTATTCTTCTTTAAATATTGACAAGAAAAGCATACAATCATCTAATCCAATGGAAAAGTGGGAGTTAGATCGGTTGCAATTTGTTTAGGAGGTTAAATCTTTCAGCAACAACCTTGCTTATGCTTAGGTGCATTTATAAATCTCGAACATATTTTCGAATGTAAAGCTGACTTTTTTTCTTCTTCCAGGTTTTGAAGTTTGTGGAAGGGCTGTGTTGGGTTTGCCGCTATTATTACCAAGGTGTCTGCTCATGGCAGTGGTGTGTACTTGTGTCTCCCTTTCATGATATACATTGTACGATTGTTGTTATCTTCATTCTTGCTGATAGTGGTGCATGTGCATCGTGATCTACATATGGTAGTGAAAATAATTACAACCCACAAGGGCACAGACTCATGCTTCGGTTTGGTAATAATTGATGAAACCATAGAAGCCATTTAATTGCAACTTTGCACTTTCTGGTCTTTTTGTCATTTTCATTTGAAAGATGAAACACATCAAATCGTATTCTTTTATCCTTAGTTCTTAATTGGAAGATATGAAAATATCAATGTCAGTAAATTAATTCTTAGCTGGAATACTGTATGAATCTATATGCTGATGAACATGAAGATTTTAATGTCATATGCTTGCATCCCAAAGTAACTAACAATTGTAACTTTTCCTCCTGAATCATGCACACTTTGACCATTTGATGTTTTTTCTCCAGGTACTATCCATACCATTATGCTCCATTTGCATCTGATCTTAAAGGCTTAGCTGATTTAGAAATCACTTTCTTCCCAGGGGAGCCATTTAAACCCTTTGATCAGTTATTGGGAACCCTACCAGCTGCAAGGTATTTCACCTTTTCTACAGTGTGATGATCTATTGATTTTCTTCTCACTTGTTTCATCTTTGTTGTGTTTCTTTGATGTTGTTTCCTGTGCACAGTTCTACTGCTCTCCCTGAAAGATACAGAACGTTGATGACTGATCCTGCATCACCTATTGTTGATTTCTATCCAAATGGTAGTCATTTGTTTCTTGCAGACTGTCTTTTTATTATATGTATTTACTTACCATACTTTTGTTTTTATTCTTGTGACCAGATTTTGAAATCGACATGAACGGAAAACGCTTTGCTTGGCAGGTATTTCATAATTCATATGATTAAATATTACTATTTGCTTTGGTGACCAGTTGTATCCGATCTCAGGGTTTTGCCAAAATTAATGTTTTTCATTTGCCAAAAACTCAGGGTGTTGCCAAATTACCATTCATTGATGAGAAGAAATTGCTTGCTGAGACCAAGAAGCTCGAGGAAACTTTAACGGTCTGTAAGATTTGCACCCATCTGATCTCTAATAACTAACTAGTATGAACTGAAAAGAAACAATTATTATGCTTAAATATAATTCATTTTTAAACTGAAAAGCAAGAGATTTTCTGTGCTTGCTATCTTTGTGGAGATCTTGATAAATAATAATGTGAGTTAGACCAAAATATGTCACTGCAAACAATCAATTGGCTTCATTTTATCTCTCATTATAACCAACCTCCCTCCTCAAGGTTAGGCCCTTGCACTGCAGTAGATTAGAGGGGCTGAGCTGATGTTTTTGCTGTTAGCTACAGCTTCAATATAATAGCAGGTGGCTGGCCCTATAATCATGCTTCTTATATTCTACAAAAACATGATAAGTACTCCCCCGATAATACCCTAGGCGTCAATTAAGGATACTGTTAATCCAACATTGCTGGAGCGACTGAAGTATAGCAATGTGTATAATGATGCCATACAATGGCGGGAAAAAGAAATGCTGAGCCATCTTCTGTTTTCCTCAGGAGGAAGAGCAGTTTCGGAATAGTGTCATGTTCGATTTGTTGTATGTTCATCCTCGTCACCCTTTGGCAGCTCAGATAACCATATACTATCGTCTTTCTGGCATTGAAAAATCCCCATGGCCTATTGATGCAGTTGCGAGGTTAGGCTCTATCTATTATGATGAAATTTTATCTTATACTACACCAGTTTCTGCAATGTGAATCCTTTTCCATTGTCTGGATGTTTCAGTGCTGGAATGAACGGATTTTTGTGGTTAACTAAAAGAAATGGCTTGAAAGAGGTTATCCCTTCACCTGTCTACGGTTTGGAAGATATCACAAACAATCAAGCCATGTAAGTAATATGTGTCCTTCGACCCAAATTGCATATTAATGAAACCAGAAACTTAATGAGCTATTCCATTTTTTTCCAGAAATATCACATATCTTAATCCAGCACCTCATGCTCACATTCCGAAACCCCCTGCAGGTGTTAATATGCCAGTAAAGGTGTGTTCCTCAGCTTTTTTTGCCACTTCTCTTGGTCATTGATGCATAGGAGTAATCTTATTATTAAGTTTTGCTGAGGGCTCCAATTTTGTTTTAAAGAAGATGGGGAACAGTGTTTTGTTTTATTTTCAAACAAAAGGTTGACAGTACAATTGAAAAAATGAGCAACACAGTTAAATTAATTGAGAAGATGCAATCACACACCTTGAGTTTTGTTGCATTTCCTTGATAGTATATGATAGGCGCTCACCTGAAGGTCTTTGAATATTAACATTAATTGAAGTAGTTATAAACAAAGTTTTATCCCTTATCACAATAGTTAATTGGAGTTGAACTGCTGAATAAAGTTTGGACTGGCCTTTCACTGTAACCTTATTTATTTTATTTGCAAAATCGGATATTCGGCTCTGTCAAATGTATATTGTCTTTTGTTTATGAGTAGTTTTTGAAAGAAAGTGGAAGACATGGCAGATAATATAGTTAATAGGAAAAGAAGCAATGTTTCATAGAAAATACAAAGATGAGTAGCATTTGTACTACAAGACTGAAGGACCTAGAAGCTTAGCAAACCCTAGATGCTAACTGACAGATTCATGCTACACCAATAGGAGCTCAACAGCGTAGCCAACAGAAAAGAGAATATGCTCAAAGGCTTGATGCGTGCTCCTGCGATCACCCTTTATCCAAGCCTTCTTTTGATCTCGTAACAACTTTTTTCCACATAGCTTTGGAGAGTGGTTTTGGGACCACTTCATATTGTTTGTTGACAGGTGGATTGCTCAGTGTTTAGTCTCAATCTTCTGAACTGAATTAGCATAATCATTTCAATGCAAACTTGACCCATGCACGTCATTGCTTAGGGTCGACAAGTTTACAGTTTTCTATCAAGTTGCTCTAGAGTTTGACAAGCCAAAGTGTGTGTTACCATTGTGCAACCATTGTATATCATGCCAAATGTTCATGACCATGTTCCTTGTTTGTATTTATATATATTTTCTTGGCATATAGGTATGAGTTGGTCAATGATGATTTTAGATATCATATAGCTGATTTTGAGCTCTACTCTATACATATATACTGGCACATAATTTCTCTCTTTTCTACGATGTAACCAATTGTATATTTTAACTGCAGATAGTGAAATCTTTTGACATAAAACCAGCCCCAGTATTATGGCATGAAGATAACGGTGGAAGGCACCATCTAGGGAAAGAAAGGTACTACTTTTACACATGATATTCAGTTGCATTCAGTGATTTAAGGATCCCGTTCTTTGCTTTGAGCTTTAAATTAGTGAACCTAATTTCAAAATGGCCTTGTGGATATAAGGAAAGTAGGATCTGGATATGTGATTGGTTTAGTTCCCTTATCATGCTTCTCTTTTATTGTATATGTTCCACAGACCACAGGTTTCTGGGGCAATATCTGGTCCTATTTTAGGAGAAGCTGCTCATCGTCTGGTTCACAATACGTTGAACATTAAGTCGGATCGTATGAATTCTCGCAATTTTCATGGGAATCAGGTTGCCAACAGGATGAGGCCAGCTGGACCACCTGGGTATGAAATGGGAGTTTCAGAGATCCAAAATTCTCAGAATCGCCATGCATCTTATAGGCCAAGAGCAGTCGGGCCTTCTGGGTACGGTCGATATGGTAACAACGAACAGGGATATTATAACAACCCAAACTCTTTTAGTGTCCAACACAGCCCTCACGCTCCGATGGGAAGTGCTCGATATAGTGGCCCCCCAGATAATTTGCAAATCAACAGGCCGATTTACAACGCTCAAGATAGATATTCATATCAGGAACAGCATCATGTTCTGAGAGGCGGCATGTCTGCATTAACTATTGATGGTGGTTCTTCCAAAGGCAGGTCACTTGCTGGAACTTCTTCAAGACCGTCAAATTCTGTTCAGATATCACAGACCTCTGCTCAACTCCCGCAGCAGAGAGGTCCGCTTCCATCACCGCCTCCTAAATGGATCAGTAAACGTCCAGCCGAGGCTACAGAAATGTACTATAAGCAACAGAGTTCAGTAGCAGCAGGGCAAGGGGGACCAGTGAAGCTGGCTAGCCGCTATCAGGTCAAAAATAAGACGGTGCAGAACGGCGTTGATCCACGACTCCAGCAGTGATCTCTAGGATGTTGTATACTGAATATGATGGATGCTAATGCGATCTATTTTAATCTCTTGAAGCAATGCGCCTGAATTCAATTGGAGGTGCATACATGTTGTTCCTTTTGTTTTGAAAATTTCAAAGTAAATTATTATAGCCTTCAATTAAGATTAGAACACAGGTTTAGTGTAAGCCCTCTTCTCCTAGTGGATACCACTGACATGTTGTGGTAAGGGCATTTTAGTTTCCTTTCAGAATATTATTCCAATTAAAATAAACATTTACTGTTTGTTAAACAACGTTCTTGGGTACTCCTATGTTACCATTTCCATTCTAATCTTGCAAATTGTGATTTAGAGATATTCTATTAAGTTCTTTGTATACAGTTAGTCTTCGAAAAATATGGATATGCACTTATTGAGATATAGAGCGTTGTAACTGCAAATAATTAAAAGTATCATAGTTTAAAAGGCAAATATATATTCTGTTAATAAAATCATAGACTGCATGTTAGCTCGACAGGCGATATAACAATTACACGATGTATCTATACATATACTATAATTCTTACCAATAGGTTCTTTAAGCCTAGCTTACAAATCCACAATTTTCCTACAGGTTATGATACGTTAAACAAACAGAGCGAGACTACACATTTTTTATAAATCACACCTTATCTGCAACATGCGTTGTTACAAAGTGGCTCTGAAGACTATGAAGCCTATTGTTCCTCTTCGGGTTCTTCCTCTTCCTGGAGAAGATTTTCTCTGTTGTCATGTGCCCAGAATCCGCGCACATCAATAAGCATGCTTGCAACTGTGCCGCCCTGCTTGCAAGCGAGTAGATCGGCTAGTGTTATTCTCAATGGGTCGGCTGGTTTGACCATATCCCAGATTTCATCCCTCACATCCTCGATACAAAGTTCATAGTTGCCACCTTCAATCCATTTCTGGTGAACATCCCTGTTTCACACACGGTAAGATTAGTACTATCATCTAACATTAATGACATAAATTATTGGGGAAGATCTGAATCCCAGTGTGCATGTCTGTTAACTTGAGACATGCAGGTCATACTCGAGCTACATACAGGAATTCCAGCAGCTATTTTTTCGAGAGTTTCATGAAACATTCGTAACCCTTCTAAACTTCCACATTATTTTTTTCCTTAGACCAAGACAAGCACATCAAATATATTCCGAACACTTCAGCAACAAAATCAATACTTCAAAAACAAACCTGAATAATGTGTGGATATCAGCCGTCGTGAGGAACCCCCTCCCATTTAGATCAATGCATCTAAACAAATATGTTAACCCTTCCGGAGTATCTTTATTTTCCAATGCGAGAACAAAGTCAAGAAAACTCTCAAAATCCATCTCGCGAGCATTACCATTACCATTCTTTCCACGCCGGACATGCTCATCAAACACTGATATGAAAAAGAGAACAAATTAATTTAAGCTGTCTACCAAAAGAAATAACAAAATATGGCAATCAAAATTTTGAAATACAGCATGGTTGGTTAGCTAGCATTTATACCCCAGCGTTTAGCAATATTAAGAGTGGCGTGTTGGAGATCATGTAATGGTAATAATTTTACAATACAGGGTATCTCAGTTTTGTTGTTTAAAAGATGTATTTTTTACGTTCTTCCCCTGAGGATACAGTCGGTTCCTACCTCTTTCAATGAAAATATCTGTCAATGTCCCATCTGCATAATCTCGAAGTTCCTGTTTGCTCAGTGATCCACTCATATCTTTATCCAGAGCGAGGAACATATCTGCAAGGAGTGAAGGACAAAACCTAGCAGTTATATAATGATCTAATAAAAGCATAACCAACATCTGAAATAGGCCATAAAAATTATTCCAGAAATCAAAGCAAGTTTCGCAACTCCAGAAACAGGCAGTCAAAAAAAAATTGTGCAGTCATTAAAATTGTTTTGAGGAAAAGATTCTGGAGTGAAGAGAAGAGTAACCATGGACAGGTTTAATCCACTGGATGTAAGCACTTGAATAGTTGAACTAACTTCATCAAATCTTTCAGAGAACATTAGTCAACACACGTCAAAACTTTTATTCTAGATAAACATAGTATTCAAGAAGTTACTGAAATTTAAGCATAACTCAGACAGAAAGTACACAACGCCACCTTAAATATAGTTTGTTTTAAAAAAGTACAGTCTAAAAGAAGTTAACTACTCCCTCCGTCCACAATTTATAGACCCGTTTTGACTCGGTGCACGTTTTAAGAAATTGTTTGAATTTGTGAAGGAGAGTGAGTCAAAAAGTTAGTGGAATGTGGATCCCACTTTTATATTTTAATTTTATAATGGAATGTGAGAGTAAGGATTTAGTGGAGTGTGAGGTCCACTTACCAAAAATGAAAAAGAAAAAGAAAAAGAAAAAAAAAACTAAATGGAACCTTAAATCATGGATGTCCCAAAATGGCAAAACGGGTCATTTTTCATGGACGGAGGGAGCATATTATTTTTAACCGATCTATTGAATGTTAATTGGAACCTTAGGATTGAAATAGAATTTCTTGTGGAAATGTTAAAAGATATGGTACAAGAACAGATGCCACCTTAAATATGTAAACAAGAATATACACAATTGAGGAAAACATTCCTGAAATAAAAACTAAGGTCATACAAATAAACCACATATTCATTGAGCAGATGTCCAGAAGTTAACTGTTACAGTTTTAAACCGATCTATTGAATGCTAATTGGAACCTTAGGATTGAATCAGAATCTCAAGTAGAAATATGAAAAAAAACCATGGTACAAGAGCAGATACCACCTTAAATGTTTATATCTGTAAACATGAGAAGTGAGGAAAAACATTTCTAAAATAAGAACAAAGGTCAAAGAACAAACCACATATGCGTTGAGCAGATGTCAATGAAAACCAGTTTTCAGCTTGTTCAGTATCCGTTGCTTCTTCCTCGCTTTCCTGGTGTACATACAAGATACAAATAATGCCATATGCAAAATCTACAGGGGAAGAAAAACTGAGCAACAAATGGCCTTTGTGATGCTCCTGCTTTTTAATGCAAGAAAGGTAAATCCCGCATGAATCAGCTACTTTTTAAGTCAGATTTTTTTACTAAGGAATTCAGGCCTTAAAAAACGAGATCAAAATGCAATAATTTGAACTAGAATACATTACAGAGGACAATGGATTTATCAGGTATTGAATTGATTTCAAATAAATACTAAAATTTACCTGATGTAGTTCCATTAGCTCTTGAAGGCAATTACTAAGCAGGACTTTCTTTATGCATGCCTTTCCTGACATCACCAATAAGTATTTGTATGCAATGCATATTAGACAGGGGCAACTTAGAAGTGAGCCAACTAGTAGAACTGCAGCCAACCTCGTTTATGAGGATCACAGAAGAAGAAGAATTTGTGGGCAGCTATGCGACAATACATCTGCACAAAACCATCAGGCATGTCCCTCAACTGCGCCAAATTGGGAATAAGACCTCCTATGTAATTTTCCATTTCCTGTTTCATAGAGGAAAAAGGGAAGTTAGCACATCTGAGTTTGTAATCAACACCGAATTCCAATCAAAATCAAAGCTTCAAAAAGTACAATAAACATACGTGAGGCTGAAGAAATCCATCTGAATCCTCATCAAGCTCACTCATATCAATTCTGGCTTGAGTGAGAGAAACCTGGACATTAAGAGATCAAGCATAATTTCATGACTGAGACTCTTTGAATCCAAGCAACTCATGACGTGGCCTCATTCTTTTAATATACACACTGCAGTTACTGACCAATTTCTTACTGAAAAGAACTCTCAACTGAAAGGCATCCATAATAACAATTCAAGGTTATACTGTAAAATGTAAATAGGGATAGTGGAAGGGGAGTATTATATATGTGACTTCTAATGGAAAAATAGCAAGAACGATGTGCGTTAGGTTATTAAAGACCAATCAATTATTACAAAGCTTCAGGTTTCTATTTGAAGTTGTCTATAGACATCATATAAAGAATGCTAGTTACTGATTTGTTATTTTCTTATAACAGTTACGGAAAACCAGGTCATCTCACCTTCACACATCTCTTTGAATGACCAGATAAAATCATCTTAATGCATATTGATAGTTTTTGTTAAAGCACCATAAACCCAAAAATGCACATTAGGAGAATACATTGTCAAACTTTTAACTGATCCAAAAGAAGTTCTACTCAATAAAAACAACATTGGTATTAAACTTCTCTTGGAAACTTAACCATTCTTCATACAACTGCCAAACTTTATTTATTTAGAAAGTACTCATATAAATGTGTGACAATGTTTTAGCAATCCTTATTGAATTCTTGATTTATTTTCACGCATTTGGTTGTTTTTTATATATCGAGGTAAATATTACCAGTAAAATAAAAAAAAATCAGGTTAATATACTAAACATCTAGATGAGTTGGGGAGGGCTGTACAGTTAATATTTGTAGAAACCAAAGGAGCGTAAGCTTTTACCGTGCGCATCACATAGAGGTAGAAAGGGAGGATGGATATTCGTCCAGATTCATCTTTCTCAAACTTCATGAAATTTGAGGGACTGAAAAAGCGCCGACATTTAAGGCCTATCTGCTCTGTACACACGGAGGCAATGTGGCAGAAGTCTTCATAATTCATCTAAACATTCACATGAGCGACATATCAGTCTTGTTACAACTTACAACCAATCATACAAGCATCAGATTATCTGCTGCAGTGAATCAAAAACTGGCAATTCATATATAACTGCACAAGAGATGGTAACGGAACAAATTGAGGAAAACTCCCGAGTGAAGCCAGGCATACAAAAACTAAAAAAAGAAGTTGAAAAAAGCTGCAAACATGTATCAACAATGCATATACATGCCAAAATAACGTCACATACAGACAGAATATAGTTAGAACAATAGAACAGGGCCATTGACACTATAAAACAAAAACAAAAAAAATAATAAATTCAACATATTGCAGTTAGGCAGATCTATACCATGTAGATCTCATATTTACTGATTTGACTACTATCTGATGATTCAAGTTCCACAAAATTGGCATTTATATGACCAAATTTCAGAACTGTGTGTTATTTCAGAGAACAACAATCAATAGACAAGCACTAATTATAATACATCACTAGAATCTATTTGACATACTGCAACCTTCAACAATTCTTTCACTACCTACAAAAACATTTTAAGTGTCTATCATAATGCATGTCTGGTGGATAACTTTGTGCAGCAAAGGCTGCAAGAATAAAGTTTTGGTACTCCAAATATACCATAATAGAAACATTTACAAACACTGTAAGGAAGAAATGCGAGTAAATAATCAGTAACCTTTTCAGCACCAGTGGCATCGTCGATTACACAATTTTCTCTCAGGCAAACCCACATTGCATCCAGGTCATCGGCATTCAGCAAAAGATCAGATTGTTTCTGATTAGAGGAAAAAAAGGATTATAGTTATACATCAAAAATCAAGTGAAGCAACTGATTATCAGCTGTACTCTAAAAATGACCTCCCAAGGACATCTAAAGGTGCAATCAGGTTCTTGTTTGAGCCAACAAAACAAACTTGTTAAACAGCAACAACATACTAAGCATGCTAACATACTGAAAGAAAATCAGATCCACAAATAGCAAAACGTAAATTCATACCAAATACCTTGAGAAAGCGATACTTGGCCAGCCTCTGGACTCTATGACTGATGGAACCTTCTTCGGGTTTCTGAACTCCGAAAGGAAAGATACAATCAGCAACATAATGCCTAATTTATATATATTTTATTTTTATCTAAAATAACCTTCTTGTAGAAGCTCGGAATGGTGCCAGCTTCAGCGCTCTTTTGTTGCTTTGCTTTGAATATGTCAAGCAAAATTCTTTTGGTCTCTAGTTCTGAATAAAGCAAGTAGCAATTCCACATTGTCAGTCTAGGTCAAAAATGTGGAGGAAAACAAAGCAATTGGTAGAAGATACCCACCCATGAGGGCTTCAGATCCGAGACCGGCGCCGGATCCGATGAAGCGGCGGAGATTACGAACCCAGAGCATTGAAGACGCCGCGGGAATCTTCCGCTGCGTCGATGCCTCGCCATCGCTGGAGCCACTATACATTTTCGCCTAATTGCTTAAGCCCTCTCTCTCTATCTCTCTTTCTGAGTTCCCAATCTTACCTCACCAATAATGTCTGCTAAACAACTTGTTGCGATTGTGGTTAATTTTGCAAACTTCTAACATTTTCAGGGATATACTGCAATTACCACTCTTCTAGGGACCTTTATCTAATATACTACTATGGTACCAAAACAAAAAATTGTACTACTAGGAGTAGTTTTTATTGGTAAGGTCAAATCAATTACTCTATATTATACTCCAATTTAATATTCTTCTATAAAAATAGAAATTCTTTCTTTTTTTTATTCCTCTCTTAAAAATATAAATTTTTTATTTTAAAAAATTTATTTCTTTAATGAGATGAAATCTACTTCCCACTAATAATATTTTACTCTCATTAATTTGCATTAAAATCCGTTACCGTACTTTGCCGCATAAAATGAATTTTATCATTTTAAGGACATTCGAAAAAGGTTAAATAGAAGACTATTTTTGTGCCGGTGAAACTCCTTTTATTAAACATCTTAAATATTTTATGGGTACCATTATTTTACGTGCATAAGCATAATACTATAACTAACTAATTGAAAATGAAATGAGCGATGACCTTATGCACATATACTTACATGTTACTACCTCCGTCCATCAAAATTTGTCCTATTTTGACTCGGCACGAATTTTAAGAAATGCAATAGAAAGTGTACAGGTTACTATCTCCGTCCACCAAAATTTGTCTCACTTTGACTTGCTACGAGTTTTAAGAAATGCAATAGAAAGTGAGTTGAAAAAATTAGTGGATTGTGGGTCCTACTTTTATATATTAATTTTATAATAAAATGTGAGTAGGAATGAGTTAGTACAAATTTTGATGGGCGGAGAGGGAGTAAAAGTGCAATGGGACAAATTTTGGGGTTGGCAAAAATGGAAAAATGAGATAAATTTTGATGGACCGAGGTGGTACAAATTTGCATGCTTCTTCCTCACACATTTAAATGCATATGACATGCGCAGCTGAGATGGGACGTGAAATGGGCCAAATAAAATAAATTTTGCAATATGATATTGATTGGAAAGCCAAATTAAGTTTGAGATGGGATATGAAATGGTAATAAATGAAATCATAAGACAAATATGTGCAGCTGATAAGTGAAGTTTCTAATAATAGAGCCCACATAAATCGAACTAGCTAATAATATACGCAACCTCGAGAGTTCCACACATCCCAATTTCCATATTTTCGTTGCCCTTTATTTCTTTTGAAATTTCTAAATAGAATAAAGCTATTCGCGACTTTGCATTATTTGATTAGATTCAAGCATTCACCTGTTGCGTATATTGTTAGATCTCTCTCTTATAACAATGAAATAACATGAGGAGTATCATTTTTCTTTATTTATATTTCTGATTAAATTTAAATTTATACCCTCTCCATCTCAAGTTCCCAAAAAACTTTTATGAGAAAAGAATCTTTGTTGTAACAGTAAAAATAAAAGTAACTCCTCTTCGTTAGAATATACAGACTGTTATTTCGTGTGCAGATCTTTTCATCCTTTAGCTATTTTCAGGTCAATGATTATAATAAGATTTTATTTATATACTCCCTCGTCTTATAGTAGATGTCACATTTGGATTGGAAGATGACACATAATTTTAAGAGATGCTATTTTATGTATTAAGTGATGAGAAAAAATATAATTTTATAATTGATGTGAGAGAAAAATTTTTCTAAAAGAAAATGTGACATGGACAAACTTAAAAGGAAATGTGATACTATTATGGGACGGAGGGAGTACTTGATAGACAAATTTAATCTTCTCAATAATTAATTCAACTAAGATTTTATTAGATTTATTGTTATTTTCTAATCAATTACTTATCTTTAGAGTTTGCCGAGATATCATATTTCAATATTTTATAGGGCAAATGACTATACAATACCTATAATAAAAGTTGAAACTGATGAAGTCGACCCTAGGTCGCACAATGGCTCCGATCCCAAGTCAATTTAAATTTTAGACCAGGCTATCATAAATAGCATAATACTTTATATAATTATGAAAAAGGAAAATATTAGTACGACATAGATATTATATCAAAACTCCTTTTAAATTATGAGATCATTAACTAGTACTCCATATATGAGGATGTTCGCAGCAAGAGAAGCACAAAGTGTTGACCAGTAAGTCAGGAAAATAAAATAAAAAAAGTGGTGGTCAAGTGTGAATAGTATGAAGGGGAAATGGCATTGGAAGGTTCCAATATAGACTAAAGTCTAAAAGGATGTAAAAATCATAAAGACTGAACAACAATTCCAATTAATAAGATTATATCTTTATTGAATTAAATCATTATTATAACCAAAAAGTAACTCTAGAATATATTCATCAGCAATCATTCACATCACCAAAATGGTGCAGTATATATGTATGTCCACACTTATCTAGCTACAAAAACTTTGTAACACAATGAAATCCACCCACAGCCATGGCACCATCTCCCTCCTCTTCTTCTTCTTCCTCGTTCTCTCCCTTTCGCCGGCGGCAGCCCAACCAAGCCCCAACAATCCAGACAACATGTACGCGCGCTTCAGCCCCTCCATGGCCGTCATCATCGCCGTCCTCGTGGCCGCCCTCTTCTTCATGGGCTTCTTCTCCATCTACATCCGCCACTGCTACGACGCCTCCGCCGGCTCCAACGCCCTCCGGCGCGGCAGCCTCTCCCTCCACGCCCGCCGCACCGCCGCCCGCGGCCTCGACGCCTCGGCCATCGACGCCCTCCCGACCTTCTCCTACTCCGAGGTGAAGGACCACAAGATCGGCAAGGGCGCGCTCGAGTGCGCCGTCTGCCTCAACGAGTTCCAAGACCACGAAACGCTGCGTTTGCTCCCCAAATGCGACCACGTCTTCCACCCCGACTGCATCGACGCCTGGCTCGCCTCCCACACCACCTGCCCCGTCTGCCGGGCCAATCTCGCCCAGCAGACCGATTCCGACCCGGTCCAACCGGAGGAGACCGATCCTCCTCCGCTTGAGGCAGACCAATCCAGAGACAACGAGATTGTAATCCAAGTGGACGAAGATGATCATCCGCAGCCGTTAGAGCGAAACCTGAGTTTCGAAACACCGAATCGGCCGGCAAGGTCGTGGTCGATTCGGAGGCCGAAGATGCTCGGGTTTGGAAAGTTCCGGTCGCACTCGACCGGGCACTCGCTGGTCCAACCGGGTGAGAATCTGGACCGGTTTACACTGAGGTTGCCCGAGGGAGTGCGGAAGGAGGTGATGGACCGGGCAATGCTGAACCGGACTAGAAGCCTGGCGGCGGGGCTACAAAGGGAAGGTAGTTCGAGGAAAGGATACCGGAGCGGGGGAGAAGAGGGGAGCAGCCGGGCCGGGCGGTTCTATAAGCGGCTCGAGCTGCCCGGCCGGGGGGCCAATTCGGACCGGTGGGTGTTTTTCACGAGAGGGATATCGTTCCGATCGCCGAGGGTGGTGGCGGACAGCGGCGAAGGGTCCAGCTCAAAGAGGAGCGGCGGGAAGACGCCGGTGAAGATGCCGTCGTTCAAGTGCTTGGAACCAAAGACGAACGGAGATGAAAACCGGCCGTTTTCGGAGCCGCCGCCGGTTTAAAGGGAATTAGTTAGTCAAAATTGGCGGAAAAGGTGTATTATGGGGAGGCAAGTTGGCAGAGAGGACTAGGTTCGGTGGGTCCCGCAAGGGTAGAAAAAAGTCTAATTGGAATCGGATTCTTGATTAACTGTGCTTTTCATTATTTTGTTTGATTTTTTTCGTCCACACGCTGCACATGTATTTATTTTTCTTTTTTAATTGCCTATAGCTGTTTGTTGTTCATTGATTTTGGTAGTAGTAGTACAGTATATCATTTTTGTGAAATCTTGAGGATGAGAATTGAGATGAGGAAGTCGATGCTGTAAATTTTTTATGACTTCGTTTGTTCAAATCTTATCGAAATGTAATGTGCCGTTTGGAGAATAAAAACAGTACTATTGTATTAGTGGATTTTATAGGGTCTTCAGAGCTAAGATTCTAAAGCAATTTCTGGGTCGTTACTATTTTAATTTTAACGCGCCGGAGGAGATACGTGGCTAGTTATATTACAATAGTATACAAGAAATGGCTCACCTAACTTTGAAAATCAATACTCCATTTTCTTTCCATTACATGGAGTAATTGTGATAGTCAATTGTATGAATTTTAAAATTATTGAAGTATGGAGCAAGAAAAAGGGATGGTTAAAGTATTTTTTTTTATTCTTTTGTTGATGTTTATAAATTAGTTGGAGTATTGATAATGAAGAATAAGATATTTATATTTAAAGACAAAATCTTTATCAAAAATGTATTTAAGACAATATTATTTTCAATATACTGTAGATATTACAATAAAAGCTAATGCAAATGTTAAAACATTAAATATTTAAAAATTATATAAACCAAAGTTTACCAGTTAGTATTAATAAACATCACTAGTACATGAGGTCTTTAGAAGATCAGTCCGGTCACAAAATTACACTACTAAGTTTCGAGGTTATTGCCATTGGTGAGGATCCATAAGTTAATTAGTTACCCTGGAGTAGGGTAATTTCGTTACTCAAAAATCATAGCTTTAAATTACCAATATTTTAGGCCAAATATTCAAAGCATGTGTATATATAGTAACACAACATTTACGATTAGTTATTACAAAAATAAAACATCAGAAGTTCAATGTGAAGTCAAATTAATTAATTATAAAATTTTGGTTTGAAAAAAACTTTTTTGTTTTTCAGGGCTTTCACATTGCAAAGTTGCCACTAAAAATACTGAAAATTATGCACAAGGAAAATTCGTTACGCCAGCGTTAATCATTGTCATACTGTAGAAATTAAATAAAATAAATTTCCTTCAAAGGAAAAATAGAAGAAATTTTCACAATAGTTAATTGTTAGGTGAAGTCATTAATTTTATTTGGTCAGACATTAATAAGTCGTTAGTGTTTAATTGAGTGGCTTGACATTGCGTTGCCCATAATCCAAAGTCAAATCATTATGCGTTTCGATCGGTTGTTTGGAAATGTATCACCTCTCCTTATCATAAATGGGAACGCAAGATTTCAAAAATATTTACTACAGTGACTCGAAAACGAGTTGCATCCATATTATCATGCTTTCTTTCTTCAAATTTTTATCCTACTTTTCTTATTTGTCAATTCTTTTCTTGTCACTAACTTAAAATGTCTTCTTTTCTTATAATCGTGTGACTCTTGTCACCACATGGAATCTTTTATCAAAATGTCAGTACAAATTAAAAACTGTGGAATTTCAAAGATTAAAACACAATTGATAGAATTGCTGGAAATTGAGGTTAATTTGAATCCATAGTAGTACTATATAATTATTCTATAGTCAAAAGTCAAAAGTCAAAGTCAAAATCTTTGAAATTACTTCAGCAACCGAATACTCCATTCATTTTCGAATGAAATAAGTCGTGTATTACACCAATAGAATATCAATGCGGCAGCCTCGACCTCAACCTCAACGGCGACGAAGGTAATCAAGTTTCCTTCCTTGAGTTGGACCAAATTCCATTGCCAAGGGATATTGAGGTTTCCTAGTAGTATTTACTAATGATTCCTAATAATATCATGATGCCATCTTCCTCAACAGTTTTGTTAGCTACGTCTTTCACTTCTGTTTCGCTAACATGGACAACATTCGTCAAATTGTAGCCCATTAAGAGATTGCTTGAGAGTTGAGACTAAAATAGTGTCAAGAAGAATATGCACAATTTATAGGCTTGCACACCTAAAAGGCTCAAAACTGCAGCCAATAACTTTTATCCATGTATATATTGCTAGTTACTCTCACAATTCGAACTATATACTCCCACTCCTATAAAATTGTTTCACTTTCCTTTTTAATTTGTCTCACAAAATATGTTACATTTCTATTTTTAGAAAAAATTCTCTCATATTAATATAAAACTACTTATTTTTTTTCCTCTAATTAATACTCATAACAAAACTCTCTCGTGTCATCCCACAAATATGACATTTTTTATGAGATGGAGGAAGTACTATAGTGCCACATTAATTATCACTAAACTATAATCTCTACGTTGTTGCATTAATTAAAAGTTTTTCTTAGGAAATATATCTATTATTTGAGAGAGTTTTTCTTTTCGTATAAAAGAGGGAATCACGTGACTTGCAGACGCGTCTTTTAAGAGACACACGAAAACATATTGCGTCCTTTGAAAGATACATATGGGAAATGCGTCGTTAGAGAAACAAAAGTATTAAGTTGCGCAAGCGGTTGGAGGCACGATTTATTGTCTTCAATCACGCACACCCAACAGTGATATTGTGATATATTTCCTCACCCATCATAAGCGAGACTAGGCCTGCCAAATTGGGTATACCCGCGGGTATCCGATCTTAAAATTTTAGACCCAATCCCGAATTTCTCAAAATCTAATACTCGATCCGAAAATAATTTCGGGTATTCAGTCCCAAAAAATCAAGATACCCGATACTCGATCCATAAATGATTTCGGGTACTCAGATACTCGACTCAGGTATCCAGTCCCGATTTTGAATTTTTATTTTATGTTTTTAAGAAGTTAACTACAAACTTTTAGAAATACAAACGTGTAACTCGAATTTGATACAAACTTAAAGTAGTTCGAATTTAAGAGAAAAAAACTACTAGAAATTTTAAGAAATGAAACAAATTACTCCCTCCGTCCCACTTTAGGAGTCCCGATTTACCATTTTTTGGTGTCCCACTTTAGGAGTCCCGGTTGGAATATTCCATAAATGGTATTAGGCCCCACATTCCACTAACTTTTTTCAACTCACACTTTATTATAAAACTAATATAAAAAGGTAGGACCCACATTCCACTATCTTTTTTCACCAACTTTCCTTTATATTTTTTAATACTCGTGTCGAACTCAACCGGGACTCTTAAAGTGGGACGGATGGAGTATAAGTTATAACATCCATCATTCATCCATTATAAACATCATAATTGTTAATCCTAAATCTGACTTAAGAGTGAAGGATTATGAGAGTATATTTAATTATTTAATTTATTAAATATTAGAATAAATTTGTAATTTACAAATTTTTAAATAATAGAATAAATTTATAAATTAATAGATTATAATTTATAAATTTATTAAATTTATTACCGCCGACATAAAGCTGGATTTGGAAGAGGGCTTTCGTAGAGTTGCGAGATAAACGCCCAAAACTCCCTCTTCCGATCATCGATGACCTAACCCATGCAATTCCATCTCCGTATGGATTCAATGCCTCTTCCTCTCCTAACATTATCAACAAATTAGCTTGAAGAAGCTATGATAGTCAAGGGCGCTAATAAATAAAGAGTTTAATTGGGTCAAAATCGGGTTAACGCACGTTGATTGTTACTATTTAATGGCTCCATCCATTTTGGACTAAGTCCAATCCGAGTTGAAATATGTGGGATGCAATAATTCAAAACGCAATGTGTACTACCAAAATTGTAAAATGATACTACCAATGTTGGCCTATTACTTAATAATTTTTGCAAGGAAAAATTATGAGTGTTTATCTATTAAATGGGATATTCCCAAGTGACTTATTAGTAATTTTTGCAAAGAAAAAACCAACAAATATTCCATTATTTGGAGGGGAAAAATTCAAGAAAAACAGGATTTAAGGTTCCAAAATAGAACATATGTTCACATTTTATAATTGAAGCCTAAGCTCGATTTTTCGATCTCCGAAGACACAATGGTGAGAGAAGTATCGGAAAGCTGTGTGGAGAGTTTGCTTGCGGAGATAGTGCTATCGTATTGCTCAGGCTTCTACGCCAACAAGCCCGAGCTCGCAGCGCGGAGGATCGAGGCCATCGGCTTTCAGGTCGGTCACCAATTAAGTGAAAGGTTGGTTAATATACTTTCTGGATTCGATTCTCAGATTCCACAAATGTGATTAATTGATGTCGATTTCGATTTCTAGTCGCTCTTGATAATGTCTCCTACTAAGATATGACCCTAGTTTATAATTTCAATGCGTCATTCATGTGAAATTTGCTTAAACATATCGAAATAGTTTGGTATACAATTGAGCCTAATCAAGTTTTGAATTGTATGAGTAAATTTAGTATCAATCTTTGTTGTTAGATGAAGTTCCAATGCACGGCATGGTCATGCATATATGGAAATGAGGAATATATTCGGATTGGAAATTCTGCTTGTTGTGACAATATTGTTCGAATTATTTAATTGACTTGAACACCATCTTAACCTTGTTTACGATATTTCATCCTTGTACATCGATGTTAATTAGTGGCCATATATCCCTTATAGTATTGTCTGATGAGTAATTATGTTTGAATGTCATTTGTCTTATACAAGATGAATACCAAACAAGGATTTCTAATAAGGGAAGGATGTGAAATAATGAAATTGAAAGATTGAAGTTGGATTGTGATTTCATGGCTATTAAGCCCAAGATGCATAGGGTGGAGGAGATTGTACCAGATTTGTGACACATGACTGTTCCGCAGCATCTGAACATTGCAATAGGATTGATGTTGATGTATAGAGAGGAAATGTTGGAGGTTTAACAGATATAGGGAAATGACTCGAGCATTTTCCACAACATATGATTTTTTCTTGCCTGTCATGCATCTTACTACTTGAGGTTGAAAAGCTAATTCTACATGATAATTTATTACTACTTCACAAGCTGTATATTATTCATTAATTACCTTTATCCCATTATGCATTTCTGTGGTAGCGTTCTTTTCAGTACAAACAAAATTCTTTTTGAGAAATAACCTTTTTTACCTGAAGCAGAATGTTTATCACTTCATATATTTCGTCCTTGCTTGTCATGTATCCCTCTCAGGTACACAATGGATCGACCAAGGTTCACCGATAACCTAGATGCCATCAAGTTTATCTGCAAGGACTTTTGGTCCGAACTCTTCAAGAAACAGATAGATAACTTAAAGACAAATCATAGAGTAGGCACCAGAATTTGAACATAGCTTCATATCACTTCAATTCAAAATGTTATGACTTCCAACCATAATTTTCCTTGCAGGGTACTTTTGTATTGCAAGATAATCGATTTCGATGGCTAGCACATATGTCTGTTGACCCATCAGTTCAAGCATCTGGCAATATTCAAGATCCTTCAGCAATGGCAGAAAACAAATCAGCTCAGGCTACTGGAATGCACCTCTACTTTCCTTGTGGAATCATCAGAGGAGCACTTTCAAACTTGGGAATCGAATGTGCAGTTTCTGCAGATATATCCAACCTCCCAGCATGTGAGCTTATTTCCTTAATTACATTCAACTTGGAGCTATATATAGAGGGGATAAGTTAATAATTAATTGAATGTTCATACGTAAATGATGAAGTGTGCACATCTTTTCCTTTACTTATCAATAATTTTGCACCACATTCCAAAAGAGTCATGAAAGGTTTTGTGTTTCACTCTTCCTTAACGCGATGCACATTGTCAATCCCTTACACTGTGTGATGCACTGTCAGCCCTTTGTCTAGCCTTTATAATCCTAATGTTGTTGCTTGGTTGAGGCAAAATCTCTTTTCATCTATATCCTTGCAGAATGCCGACCATGCTTCACTTCTTGTGCAGAGTATTATTTTCTAATCAGAACACGATAAACATTTTGAATTGCATGATGTCCAAGATAGATCCAGGACTACTAAGTCCAAAGTTACATCCGATTTATTCCTCCTCCATAGTTCTTGATCAATCCTCATCTAGCAAGTCATTTATCGTAAGTGCAATCTGTTTTGCCTTGTGGTCGTTTCCTTCTTTTCTTTCTTGCAGTTCTTTTGAAGAATCACACTTTAACTGGTCATAACTAACATAGTTACGTCCCTGATCTCCCGGACTACTGTTGCACTTGCCCTTTGAGAAAGCTAAACTGTATTCTTTTTTCATTTTACCAACTTATAAATGAGAGATTTTATTTCTGAGGCCAAACCAAGTCATGCATGGCATTTCTACCATTTTTAATATCTACGTGTTCTCTTCGTGCAGGTTCCTTTGTTATCAGAATAAAGGCATGATAGTCCATTGAAATGGTGCCGGAGTTGCTGGCTGATGCTTGTGTTGAAACTTCTTTTCTTTCTTGCAGTTGTAAATCGTACTTGTACACCACCTACTCTATCTTTCTGTTACTCATGCATGACTGAAGCTGTCTTATTTACGCAATTGTTATCAGAAAAATGGTTATTTCAATCTGCCGTGCCTTCTTTCTAGACTTCGGTTTTGTAAAGACTATTGCTTTGAATTGTTAGACAGAGATGCGTAATAATCTCAGGCGAAGTTCCATGCTACTGTACTACAAGCTTTCATGGCACACTTGTTTGCGTTTCTTTGTATTTGTCCTGAACATAATATGAGAATTGATGTGAATTCTGATTCTAGTAGAGAACTTATATTTCTTCGTCTCACTTATGTATCTTGATTTGTGTCTGATCGTATCAAAAATAAAGATAATCATGTTTTGAGTGATTTTGAATTAGAATGCTATGTGCTTGGAATCAGAAGGCTCAGTTACTCACTCATCTTGAGCTTCGAAGCTGTTCTAAGGAACTCGACATTTAATCAAAACACATGCACAAGAAATGCTTTTCAACATTACTTATTCATTGATGTTATGATCCTGTATAAAAATGTTCATGTGACTACTACACATTCTATATTTATAAAAAAACAAGAATTCACCTTAAAGGCAGAGGTTGCTGAAATGATATTCTGCTATACACAGATGTGGCAACAGAAGGAATTGCATGCTCATCGCAAGGGTTCCGCCGCCTTAAATTTCTAATCTACAATTTCACCTTTAAATGAATCCCATTGCTACCAGAGCAAAACGAATCAGAGGTACAAGTCAGTCACAAGCTGAGTATCAAACCAAAATTCACTTCTCTAGTTCTGCAAAGGCTGGAGTTCCTGCTCTGCTACAACCGTATCAACAGGCTTGTACGGGACTTCGGCCAGGTTCCGGTTCCTCCTCCAGATAAACCACCCCCCAGATGCCAGCATTCCAATTACAATCACTACAGCGAATGCTATGACTAAAGCCAGGTAATGTTGTCGCCACCATGTCCTAAAAACAAGCAAACTCATTAAGTTTTGTGTTATTTATCAGTCTCACATGAATACATGATGAAAACAAGTAGGGAAGAAAATGAATGATATCGCTTAGTATAACTATTTACATAACAGTCCCATCAAAGAATCAGATAGAGTCTAAACTACATGCAATAAATAAACACGAAAGCGCAGATCTGAGTGAATGAAATTATGTTTCAGGACATGAATAGGAAAATGTCATCATCCACCAAATCCAAAAAGAATCCATCCTTCACAATTTATAGAAAAGTCCATCCTCAGAAAAAAGAATCACCATGACTTGCATTAAATGAAAACACAAAAAAAGAATACTTCAATTTACCTCTCAGGTGGCGGCTCCACGCTCCATTCAGACAATTTGTAGCTTCCAAAACTATCAGGGAGATGCAACTGATTTCCACTCAACCTGGATACAATTTTCTAGCAAAAGAATAGAAAAATGTTAATCTAAACAATGCTACCACCTCATAACCAAAATGATGAAAATCTTCTCCAGTACAAATTTTTTTACCATAGCAGTAGCATTAGAGATATAATCATCATAATGTGCAGGCAAAATAGCCCATCTTAATAGTGTCTCATTCCCCCAAGAAGAGAAGTTTGTCAGTTTGACCTGTGTTAGCACCCATCACATACGTAAGTCCCAATGTAAATGTAGCTGGGTTCAAACAGAAAGGATACAGCAGTACCACAAAAATCCATTTACAAAAAGAAATTAGAAAAGCAAACTCAAGAATAGTAGTCCATATTAAATTCTTAACAAATCAGCAATGTGAATTGATCTACCTGAGAAGGCTTAACATCTAAATCCTTTGCAATGAACTGAGCGAGTTCTGCGATGTGAGGCTTCAGCTCTGTGTAGTTGATGGTCAACAGCATGGAGAATTTTATCAGGCCAATCTTAACTTCCCCTGTGCATTAAGGATACCAACAGTTAAGTTATAAACCATTCTGATTTGGCACTCATAAACATAGAAGCAACAATAGTAACATATCAAACCAGGAGCTTGGGGTTGAGGGGGTCCAGTTGGCGCAAGATTAGGAGATATGCCTGTGGTTGAGTTCACCTCATCTGTGTCTGAAGGAAGAGGTGGCGAGGCAGGCGACAAGTGGAGTCTCTCCCATAACTCGGAGCAATTGGTTTTCCAGAAACCAACTTTTTCATGTTCACGGTCATATGTTACAAGTGTATTTCTGACAATTATACCTGCCACAAAAAGAGGTTATATATACATCCTTCAATTGTACAGTTAAGACCACATGATAAACCAGACAGCACCTCCCAAAAGAGTGGTCGACTCCTTTCCATTCTGAAATATCCCGAGACAGTACGCACCATGTGCCTTTGAGTGCTGTATGTTAGAACAAGGGTTAGCGACCAGATAGTTATGTTATGCTATTGATTGTGCATCACATTACCAAACGATGTGGGGAAAGATAACGTGAAGAAAGGACTTACCCTGAAGAGATAATTTTCGGGGGCCAACAACAGCTTCTGTCCATTGCTAAACACCATTTCAGCAGATGGGAAGGCTTTTGAAAGTTGTGCAGGATCACTGGAGCAATATCAAAATTTAAAATCACTGGGTACACAAACATAAGTAATAGGAAACATATACTACTATTCTAGCCAATTCTATGATGAGAATCATATTACCTTCCAGCACCTGCGAAGCAGATATCATTGTAGTTAGGGTCAGGACCTTGTATTCTTTTGAGGGACTGGGTTTCCTTTAAAATCTACATGCAAAAATGGGAGCTTAGCCAAGAAACAATCTGTCAAGACTTCCAAAAGTAGTATAATCTACAAAATGTATATTACAGCGGCTTTAAAGGCTTCAAATGCTGCTTGCGGAAGATAAGCATAGGTTGTGCCACTATCCAGAACAGTTCCATGTTTGCCATCAAAAACCTTGGGATTCAGGGGCAGCTTTTTCCCAGCAATGTGAATCTCATTCAGCTCGATATTGTAATATGGACTGTTGCCATCCCGAAACTAGAGTAAATGTGTGAGATGTATCAAGTGTACTTGTTAGGATAGAGCCTAACACTCAGTTGTAATACCTCAAAGTCTTTAAACATACCTGCGAACAGGGTCTGAATGGGTAAAAGCCATCTCCTTGGGGGAGGAAATTCCTCCAAGAACCATTGAACCACCACCGACATCCATTCCACCATAGCACAACGAAAATGAATCACTGATTACACCTTTCTCAACAAGCTGATCCACGATACTAAGATCTCCACGACCTAAACCCATTATCCCATCAGCATGTTGGCTGTAAAGATCCCCTGTTTCCATATTCTCACATCCAAAAGTAGCTCGTTGCGGTTGTAGATCACTTTGATTGCCAAATGAAATTATGTCGACTCCCAAGACACCACTGCTAGAACTCATTTCAGCATAATTCCTTTCGTAAATACATTGTTCTCTATTACTATCACAACTGCAATCAATGTTGCACTTTAGAGGTTCATAGGTGCTCGATGATTCTGGCTTGAACCTTGGATCCTATTAAATGAAAGAGAACTCAATAAAATTGGGTAAAACAATGTAAATGTGCAATGTAGATTACTTGTGTTTAAGCAAGTGTAATAAGTACTGCCAGCACTATAAGTGGCAAACATGCAGTGATCCAAAAATTGTATGGATCCTAGTAAGAGCACCATTGAATCATAAAGTAATAAATGAGAAGAGAGGAAAATAGTCTCCAATGAACTGAAAAATACAAGAAAAAGTGCAATGAATAAAGTTGAAAACAATCTATATTTCACTATAATATTTTTACCCTTCCTAAAAGAACTTGGCTACTCCTCTGAGCATAAACCAGTAAACCACATGGTGAGAACTACGTATCCTTTCCCTCTCTCCATTTAGTCTGATTTGATGGGAGAATAATCCAATCCATCAGGTGAACCCCAAGGGCTATGATAGTAACAAATTAATGTTGCTCTCTAAGTGTTTTTGAACCGATGCAAGCTGAAATCATGACAAAGGAAAAACAGAATACCGTTCTGACCTTAATCTCCTAGACTGCAAGTTGACACCAGTATATAATTTACCAGCTATAAAGACCATCTAAAGTTTTGATTGGTATAAATTAATAACATGTGATTCAGTTCAACACTTTGTTCTTGATTGCTAAATCAGTAAAAAAAAAAAATTACCAGATCCATTTCCCCCAATACAATCGATTTTTTTTTTCTAAAATTAATAAGAGAAGCGCTTCAATCTAGCAAACCAAAAGGCAATTTTCAACGCAAATTAGAGAGAAATGGAGGAAGGGGAGAGCGAACCTGATGCTTTCCACACTGTTTACAAGTCGAGCAAGGAACATAAGTAACAGTACTGCCAGTGTCAACTATGAGGGCAAACTGCTGCGGCGGCGTTCCGATCCACAGCCGAGTCGTGTAATACCTGCACAAACAAATAATAATTAGGTATAGAAGATCAGATCTCGCATCACGACAGAAAATGTCGAATTAAAAGAGAAAAGAAGACGCAGAGCAGACCCGTTGAGGAGGAGATCGTCGTGGAGAGACATGCGAGCATTGGGGATGGTGCGCGCGTGGAGACGGCGGCGGGTGAAATAGTCCTCGTTGATGCGGTTGCTGTTGCGCTGCTTGAAAAACAGGGGCAAGATCATGGCGTTGCCTCTACTACTCGTGTTATTTACGAATCTAATCGAATGGTAATTCGGATAATTTGATGGAGATATAGCCGCGGCGGAGACGGCCGTTGTGAAGAAGAGGATGGCGAGAGTCAGTACCCTAGCCATTATGTGAGGCTGGAGCGGGGCCACCGTTGACTGGTCGCGCTGCAGCGGTGATCTGCCGGCGGGAAGAGAGAGAGAGAGAGATTCCGATGTAATGTGTTTGAGTTAATACGGAAGAGATTTTATAGCTGACTTTGTCAATACACTCTATATCTATACTAGCCAAATAAAGTTTACAGATTAGGCTAAATCACTAACATATAATTATTCACTAACATACAATTAATCAATTATGATGGAAATTAATATCTTATGAATTTAAATTCTTAAAATTTAATAATTTAAGGATTTAAAACAACTAAATTAAATAAGATAAAACAAGTTGCGAGAAATTATGTAGTAAATTCAATAATTTACTCCGTATTATATAACCAATCATGACCCAAGTTCTATTAAGGGGATCATTATTTTAGTCTATATCTTCTCTCCAATAATTTAAACTGTGGATTACAAACTACAACCAACGTTTCTGTCTAATTATTACACAATTCCAAAAGGATCTAAAGATTGAGCTTCCAAAGAAAATTACTTTAAATTCATGAATTTTCGGACAAGTTACACATACCACGACATTTGCAGAACAAGGCGCCTCGAGCTACGTACATTGCTATGACCTTGTTGTAACAAACTACATTGGATGTGTAGTTTGTGATACAAAATATATGGTCAATGTAGAATCTGTACGTGACAGTTTCGAAAAATGATCATTACTTCATGTACAGAACTCCGATTAAGGCGTCCAAGATATTTATACGAAGGTCATTAGAAGATGAAAAGAATGGCGATTTTTAGAACTCATTTTTACCCCTAATTTCCTTAAAAAATCAACAAAGATGTCAAAACAGCCAATTAATAGAATCATATCCACTCAAAGGCAAACTAAATCTAGCCGCTAAATACACGATTAACCCAAGTATATTACCCATCCGACCAAACATTAATTTTCGATGGAAATTTATACTATGTGGCCTGCCGAAAATCTAGCCGTTAAATGATGTCATTTGTGTATGTCTCAATTGAAGTAGAAATCGTTTTAGGGCAAACATTTTGCTCATAATTCATATTCAACCAAAGGAAATGGAGTAATCAATGAAGGTAAATTCTTCATAGACTTTAATTTTTGGCATTTGATTTCTGCATTTTATTTTCTACTTATGCATTTGAGTTGTTTGTCTATTTCCAAGCAGAGGATTCAATTTTGACTTTAACATTTGATTTATGGTTTCGATTGGTCTTGAGTTCGATTTTGATGGTGTGCGTGCGCTTTGGAGGTTCTACATTAGATTGATAGTTAATATTCAGGTTGTGTATTCATTTTTTTAATGGCATTTGATTCCTTGACAAGTTTAAAATTAGGGAAAAACCGACCCACTTTTTTTTTGCTTTTAAATCTAGTCCTACTAATTTCAATGTATCTAACAAATTCTGATTATGTGAATTACAGTATAAGTAATGATTAATGTACATAAATTGTAAATATATAATTGAGATTTCTTAAGCATTTGTATTTTATACTATTTAAAATCGACTAATGAAGATTGATTATTTTAAAATAAAATAATGTATAGAGACTTATATATTTAACCTTTTTCGTTTCAATTGAAATTCTTCTTCCAGTTAAACTATTTTCTTTTCTAATGTTTATTCAACTTTGTAAAAAGTGTGATCCATTGCTAACTTTTTTAAGTTGTTAACTCTGTTAACTCATCAATAAAGTGCATTAAAAATGTCAACACGATGACATTAAAATATCAACTAAGTTTGTATTGACATTTTAATGCGATCGTATTGACATTTTTAATACACTGCGTTGATGAGTTAACAATTTAAGAAAAACTTAGCATTATAACACACCCCTAGTAAGTCTAAGTATTTCTGGCATACCTCAAAAGCAAAAAACTTAACTTCCAACTTCAAATAATTAATCTTGAATTGAAAGAAGAATCCGATAAAACGTAGAGGGTGGCGAAATGGGTTATCCGCGGATACCCGCATCCGACAAATCGAGTACCCGTAGCCGATTTTAGCCAAATTTATTATCTCAATACCTGCTCTGCAACATAGCGGGATTACCCGATACCCGTTTTGGTTAACCCGTACCCGACATTGCGGGTACCCTTACCCGATCCGAAATCCTAATAAAAAATTTAAAAATTATAATAGCCGTCAATATTCCCTAATTTACTTATTAATATCGATGGTAAGCTTTGAATAGATTGTGAATAAAAGTGAGGGAACACTTTATGGCTAGGTTTGGTGAGTATTCAATTGAATGTTCGTTGAAATGTAAAAATGTTTCAAATGAACTCTTAGATTAAATAAAGTACTTCCACTGTTCCGCCTTAATAGAGGCGTTTCATTTTTTTCCACTCATTTTAGAAATATAATAATATACATACTCTTATCCACATTATTATCTCTTTTACTTTACTTTTTCTTCATTTTAACTATTTATTTTAAAATTTTCAACATGAGTGCATATATAGCTATTACTCCCTTCGTCCCAGATAATTCGTCCCAGTTCATTTTTCACACTCGTTTTGCAAAAATAATAATAAATAGGTAAAGTTGAGAGAAAGTAAAATAAGAGAAACAATAATGTAGATAAGACTATTCTCTACATTATTCTCTCTTTTACTTTACTTTTTCTCCACTTTAACTATTAATTATTATTTTTGCAAAATGAGTGTAAAAAAGGAACTGGGACGAATTATCTGGGACGGAGGGAGTATTATTTAACTATTTACTTTTTTTCTTCATTTTAATTATTTGAAACGCTGCTATTAAATGATGGTATATGGCTAATACAAATAATAATGGGTATTATCGGGATTAACGGGTATACCTGCGTGGGTAGCAGGTATACACACTAGCCGCAAAACTTTAAAACACACTACCCAATCCCGCCCCGTTTCCCGTTATCGTCGGATAACGGGTACGTAACAGGTCGAGATGAGAATTATCCATTATCCGCTCCCATTTTGCCATCCCTAAAACTAAAACGTTTAAATATCAAATCGGGATTTACTTTAAAGTTATTATTGCAAATTCACAAGGCCACCTTTTTGCCCGTCATTCCAAAAGTGAATGGTTTTGATGGCCGTTTTGCCTTAAAAAAAGTGAAAATCTAATAATATTATTATCTTAATTAGGGATCACAAATTTTAATTTTTATAGGGATCACAAACGTAAAATCTTCAATGAACCATTTATGTATATCACTTTCACTCCTTCAAACAAGGTATATACCAAAATTTGTATTCATCAAATATTAACTTTAATATACTTATATTTAATTAATTATATTAAACTGTAATAACAATTTAACAAGAACATATGCACTGTATGAAAATCTCCCTTGTTTCAAGTTTCAACCATAGAAAAAAATATTAGTGGCAGTCGAAAAAGAAAACAAAATCTGAAAATATGTCTAAGCTGACAAGAAAATGAGAAAACTATGGTAAAGCTCTGTCCGATCTTGATGAAAAGTCAAAGAATAGTTTATACATTTTCCCCTTAAAATGACAAAAAAAATCATAACTTAAATCATTTTGGCCACTATATAATACAGTACTTGTTAAAAAATGTGACCACGTAAATTTCTCAGCATCTGATTCTTAAGTTAGCACGTTGGAGGCCGGCAATCCAATTACCACCACTGCAACAAATGCTATGACTAAAGCCAAGTGATGTTGTTGCCACCATGTCCTGAAACAACCAATCATACTCATTTCACAACAAAACTTGATTCTATAATTCTCATGCCTTGCTTGCATTAAAGGAAAACAGATCAAATGATTTACCTCTCAGGTGGCGGCCGCGGCTCCATGCTCCATTCAGACAATTTGTAGCCTCCGAAACTATCAGGGAGATGCATCTGATTTCCACTCAACCTGGATACAATTTTCTAGCAAAACAATACATATGTTAATCTAAATCATAACCAAAATGATGAAAATCTTCTCCAGAACAAACATTTTTTTACCATAGCGGTAGCATTAGAGATATAATCATCAGAATGTGCTGGTAAAATAGCCCATCTTAATAGTGTCCCATTCACCCCAGAAGTGTAGTTCGTCAATTGAACCTGTGATAGCAGTAGCAAACATCTCAAACGTAAGTCGCAATGTGAATGCTACTAGGATACAGCAGTACCACAAAAATCCAATCCAATCAAACTCAGTAGTGGTACTTCATAGCAATTTGTGTTGATCTACCTGAGAAGGCTCAACATCTAAATCCTTTGCAATGAACTGAATGAGTTCTGAGATGTGAGGCTTCAACTCCGTGTAGTTGATGTTCAACAGCATAGAGAATTTTATCAGGCCAATTTTAACTTCCCCTAAGCGTTAAAACATACCAAATGTTAACTTGGCTCTCATAAACAGACTAGAGACAATAGTAACATATCAAACCTGGAGCTTGGGGTTGAGGGGGTCCTGTTGGCGCAATCTTAGTGGTTGAATTCACCTTATCTGCATCTGAAGGAAGAGGTGACGACGAGGCAGGCAATGACTCAAGTCTCTCCCATAGCTCAGAGCAATTGGTTTTCCAGAAACCAACCTTTTCATGTTCTCGGTCATATGTTACGAGTGTATTTTGGAAAATTATAGCTGCCACAAGATGAGATAATTTATGCATCCTTCAATTGTACAATTTAGACCACATGATAAACCAGAAACTACCTCCCAACAGAGTGGTTGACTCCTTTCCATTCGAGAAGATCCCAAGACAGTACGCACCATGCACCTTTGTGTGCTGTATGTTAGAAACAAGAACTAGTGACCATAAGCGAGAACTCTACTCCATTATGTTATTGCTTTTGCATTACATTACTAAGCGATATGGGAATAGAGTGAAGAAAAGGACTTACTCTAAACAGATAATTTTCGGGGGCCAACAACAGCTTCTGTCCATTGCCAAATACCATTTCAGCAGACGGAAAATCTTTTGCAGGATCACTGGAGTAATATCAACATTTAAATCACTGGGTATACAAATATAAGTTGTTAGCCAATTTTATAATGAGAATCATATTACCTTCCAGCACCTGCGAAACAGATATCATTATAGTTAGGGTCAGGACCTTGTATCCTTGTGAGGGATTGGGTTTCTTCGAAAATCTACATGAAACAATGGGAGCTTAACTAAGAAACAATGTCTCTCAAGACTTGCAAAACACAAAATGAATATTACAGCTGCTTCAAAGGCCTCGAATGCTGCTTGTGGAAGATAAGCATAGGTTGTGCCACTATCCAGAACAGTTCCGTATTTGCCATCAAAAACCTTGGGATTTAGGGGCAGCTTTTTCCCAGCAACACGAATCTCATTCAGCTCGATATTGTAGTATGGACTGTTGGCATCCCATAAGTAGAGTCAATGTGTGTGATGTAGTTTTTAGGATAGAGCATATCACATTCTTAAAACGTACCTGCGAACAGGGTCTGAACGTGTAAAAACCATCTCCTTAGGGGAGGAAATCCGTCCAAGAACCATTGAACCACCACCGACATCCATTCCACCATAGCACAAGGAAAACGAATCACTGATTACACCTTTCTTGACAAGCTGATCCATGATACTAAGATCTCCACGTCCTAAACCCATGATTCCATCAGCATGTTGGGTGTAAAGACCGCCTGTTTCCCAATTCTCACATCCAAAAGTAGCACGCTGCGGTTGCAGATCACTTTGATTGCCAAATGAAAATTTGTCTACTCCCAAGACCCCACTGGTAGTGCTCATTTCAGCATATTGCCTTTCATAAGTGCATTGTTGTGTATCACTATCACAGGTGCAATCAGTGTTGCACTTGAGAGGTTTATAGGTTTTTGACGCTTCCGGTTGGAACCTTGGATTCTATTAAAAGAAAGAGAAACAGATCTGAAGTAAAAGAATGGCGTAATGTAGAGTACAGAGCAAATGTAAGCACTATAATAAACAGGCAAACATGCAGTGACCAAAATATAGTATGGAATCTATATGTGGATTATTGGTATGCACTTGAATCATTGAGTAATACTGAATGAGAGAGAGGAAAATAGTGTCCAACACACAAGAAATCAAAACCAACCAGTAAAGATATTTTAGTCATTTTATATTCAAAGTCAGTTTGTCATCTTTCTAAATAGGTTCGTGCCTTTCTGAACTTATGCATAATCGGTATTCTTGAAGATCTGCGGTTAATGGGGATGAAAGTAGAGAACTTGGCAATTGACGATGATTTAATTTTTCAATTTTCAAAGCAACATTTTATACTCCTTTAACTTTAAAAATAATACAGTACGTAATTAAGTGATTGATAAATAAAAGATTGACAAAATTAAGTGATTTTATACTACTACTATTTAGTAGGGCTTAATTATGGTTATAGCGAATTAAAGCAGGCAAAAAATAATGAGCAGATCCAGGCGCAATAAAAAGAGAAAAAGACCTGATGGTTTCCACAGAGTTGGCAAGTGGAGCAAGGAACATAAGTAAGAGAAGTGGCAGTGGCAACTATGAGAGAGAACTGCTGCGGCGGCGTTCCGATCGTGTAATACCTGCATCATATTCATATTCATATTCATATTGAAAATGTAGAGTTAAAAGTAGAAGAAGACGCAAACCCAACCCGTTGAGGAGGAGATCGTCATGAAGAGGCATGCGAGCTTCGAGATGGCGGCGGGAATATAACAAGTCCTTATTTCTGGTGCGCTGCTTGAAAAACAAGGGCAAGATCATGGCGTTGCTGCCTCTACTAGTACTACTCGTCTTATTTACAAACCTAATGGAATGGTAATGCGGAGTGGCGGAGGAGACGGCAGTAAAGGTGAAGCACAGGATGGCCAGAGTCGACTGTACCCAACCCATTATGTCAGGCCGGCCGGAGGAATATTGAGTTTGTACTACTCCTATAAGATATATACATACCACATGTAAATGTAACGTGTGTTGACTTTGTGTATTTAATTTTTCTGTGTGTTTTAACATGCATGGGACGTGTTTTAACATGCATGGGGTTTGCTTTTGCAATAATAGAATTAGGGTAGTATTTATTAAATGTAAATTATTCACCCATTAACATATTAAATCTATCATTATCACATGAACAAAATATCGATAGTCTGGATTATTCTTATCTTATTTTGATTGATTTTGAAGTTTATTTGACTTAATTTCTAGTAATTAAATAGTTTGTTGAGTTCTTAAGTAAAAAAATATTTAAATGGATAAAATGATGAAAAGAAGTGAAAATGGAGTCTGAATTACCAATGTTTAGAAGACTGGGCTGGTCACGTACGAGCAAGTGTTATAGGTGGGGCTATGAATTTACGAGGACTGCACAACACATACGAGACCACAAGCCTAAAGGTACATGCCATGTGGCCATACGAAATTCAATAGAGAGTGAGGCACAGAGTTTCGTGTGGTTGGCTATCCAATCGCGCAATTCATGCTTACATACAAAATTATATTGAGTGAGGCTTTTAGGAGTTGCATGCTAGCGATTAACTATCTGATGTTAGTTCTAGTGTGTGATCCACAATCTAGATACTTTTAAGAGAGATTTTGGATTATAATAGTGTGTAAACCCATAAATAATTTAAAGAAGTGATCATTAACATATGACTGATTGCGGATGTTGTTTTTGAATAAGAGATTAGATAAAAAATGAACATTGTACAGAGGTAAGGTTATGGATGGCCTAAGACAATATATCAAAATGACATTTAATATCTTTCCCATCTACCTTGTGTATATTTAATATCCATCAATTTAAATTAAAAATAATATATACTCCTTTATTCCAAATTTATTACTATTAATCTCTAATTAGACTCAAATTTAATTAAAATAGACACATGTATCAAATTGTCACTTTTATAATAGCTGAAATTCGAAAAAACAATCCTTAGGATTCATACTAGCGCAACACAGCTGGGTGTTCGATTGGCATGGCCAAGTGAATGGATGGATCAACTCTTTATTCTTTCTATTAACTTTGATATTTTTTCCTTTTGTTTTCAATTTTCCTTTTACTTCTTATCAGTGAATTGAAGATGCGTCCTTAGTTTATAAAACGTCTACAATTAAAAGTAGTACCGAATTTACTTGGAAATACTAAAAATCAATAGTTTGTACATTTATAAATTAAATCTACCAGCAAGTGTTCTTGGATAAATTTCATTTGGTTCTTAATGTCTGAAATTTATAATCAGAATACGCACTAGTTATATTTTTTATTCACTAAGTGATTTTTGAACTTTTGGTCCTTTTATTTTCATTTTACATATATGGTTATTTTAAATAAAGGGTGTTCTAACTAACTCTATTGTTAATTCATTTTCAGAAACCCTCAATTGGAAAGACACGACAGGAACAAATAAATGGCAAAGAAGACGTATATATATTGAATTACAATGAGTTGTTTAAGGCAGACCATGTGGGATTTGCACAATGCCAGTTTTTAATTTGCTACAACATTGTACAACCTTGCCTTCTTCTACCTCAATTCCCCATTAAAATAAATAATAAAGCAGTTTAATTTATGGTGTATATTCTATTAGCAAGATAGTTCTGTATTTGCGACTCACAGCTCATTTTTTGGGGGGAGTTAATGGAATTCAGACAAATGTTAGCTCATCTGATGTTGCAGTTTCTTCGAATTCAGTGGCTGCAAGAGCCTTCCGTAGCACCACCAGCTCTTCTCCCGCATCGCATATGTAGGCAGACGCTTGCCTACCAGACAGTGTCGCTCCTTCCATGCTATCAATGTAATCCTGTTAGCCCCAAAATGCCACAATATGAGATCATAACATTTGGAATTGTAGACAAGGCAAGCAACTCAGATCTCGAATTAATAAAGTTCGTCCGAGCTTGTTCATCGAAAGCTTGAGTTCTACACTAGTTAGCTCTTGAGCAACCTCATTTGATGAACTAGCTTGAAAATACCAAATACCAAAAACGAATTGTAAAATCCATCAACACACAACGAAAGAGGCCGACCTGTTTAGTGTAGGAGCCAGCCAGGAAGAAGTTCTTGATTGGCGTCTTCTGGTCAGGTCTGAATGGATCTTTACCGGGGCCTTCTCGATACAAGGACTGTGCAATTTTGACAACGGACGACCAGGTGACCTCCAGACCTTGGGCAGATGGGAACAGGTCCAAAACCTGAGGTCAAGAAGTCAATATCAGCAGGGCCAACATGATAACAAATATAGGTGGTGGCTAACCAAAAAAATAAAATTAAAGCTATTAGAAACAAATGGGATATGCCATAAAGCATAAAAGACATTGTAGGCTAACAAGCCTCTAAGTAGAATCAGGGTTTTCCAGTATACTGCGAATCAACTAGTCAAATATGTGATTTTTTATTTGGAAGTGAAAATCATTACCAGAGGCTAAAATCATTTATAGCTTTTTTCCTCAATAGTCAAAGGTTTCATCCAGTCAACTAGTAGTGTTTCTCAGTTGAGCTGAGCAGTGGAAGTAAGGCCTTACCTGCTTTGATACTCTCTCTATGATTTCCTTGTTCGGTAGTGACATGTAAGGGTCTCCAGGAGTAAGTACACACCTATTAACAGACACAACGTAGTGACCAGGCAGAAACCATAAGAAAAAGATTAACTTGTTTACATTATTCCTGTGCTCAAAGAAGGAAACATAAACAGCATTTTCTTACTGAAGCAATGAGCCTTGGCCCTCAAGGTAATAATCTGCTGGTGAGGACAGTGCAAGGTCAGAAAAACACGAAAAATCTGCATCCGGAGTGTAAAGTAGGTTGTCCAGGCCTGCAGCTTCCCTCAATTGCCTGACCACCTAACCGTTAAATCAAATTGACAGAAAAATAGATGCTCTTTGAAGAAAAGAAACTAAGAATGTTGTAGAAGCAGCTAATGCTCACCTTGAACGTTCCAAGTCCTTTAGCTCCGTGACCCAGCCATTATATCGCAGTTGCACAGTGACAACGGGTACCCCCACAAGTTTATAAATATTGTCAAAGAATTTCGAGTCCCTCCAGCTTTGGGGAAGCAATCTTTTAATTCCGGGGACATCACAAGCTGCAATCACAAAAGTTTTTATGGAATTTATCCCTCAAGATGGAAAAAGAGAAAAGAGAGAGACTGGCAAGTCCATGCCCACTAACCTGCTACATAAGCATCGGCTTTTATGATTTGCTTTTGAGTAGCCTGCGTAATAATATACCAGTTAATTAATCCTCATACTGCAAGTACTAGAAACTTACAATGATATTGCATCACTACGTAAGGACACAACCCTAGGGTCATTAGTGTACAACATTCATGGTGATGCACGGAATGCCTATGCTGTGGTTCTGTATGATTACTAAGGTTTTCATAAAAATACAGTGGATATGAATATGAACATTAATAGCAACACATATGATGGCTTTCCTAATTTCATCTCAAAGGACAACTCAAGAACAGAAAATACACAATCTTAATAATAGCAACTTTTTTCATTTAAATGTATCATGGTGGGCAGAGGGTGCCATGCCATTGCTTGGTAACTGCACCCTTTATGGAGTCAGGAATCACTTAAACAAAAAGTTAGGACAGGTGAAAATAGGTCGTCTGAATATAGATGCATGAACCTTGGAAATGGCAAGCCCCTTTACATATACACTTCCATCAGCAGCTTTATCATAAAGGATTTCTCTGCATCCCCACCTCAAATGAAACCTGGGTAGCATACGGATAAAAGAAGTTAATCGATAAACCAACCCAAGAACACTGGGTACATATAACTACCAGCATATATTTGTGGTCACCTGCCACCCTTTTCCAGGATATAGTTTTTTATTGGACCACTCAAATAAACATCTGGAGAACCTTTAAGCATGCGAAGAAGGGAGGCCTCGGTTTTAGTAGCAAAAAGTGAAAATATAGTGAGCATACAGCGTGCGCTAATATTATCACAGTCGATGAATCCCAGGGCATAAGCCACAGGATCCCACATCCTCTGGATGCTCTTGCGGGTCCCTCCTTTAGAAATGAACCAGTCCGAGAAGCTTATCTGTTGTATTACATAGCAAAGCAATTACTAGAAGCCAATATATGAAAGAAAGGATAAACTTAATCTAGCAACTTAAAATTTAAAACTAAAGGATAAATAACCCTTTCAAATTCTGCTTCACTGAATCCAGAATGAGATAGGCTTATATTACCAAACAAATTATGTATTCAACTTAATCCCTCTGTTGTTCGTTTTTCAATCTCCCCAAAAAAAATTATCACTCCTGTGCTCCTACTTCTACTCTTGATATGCAACTTCCTCACACACTCCACCAAGAAAATAGGAGCCAGAGTAAGGGAGAGAACACAAACATTGTCTAGATCACGTATGTTTCGCATAGCTCCATCTGGATCAACAAGAGCCCTTACAACTGGACTAAGGGCGAGAGCCACTGCATTTCTTGCTTTATCATAAGGCTGCACATAAGAGGGGAAACACATTTCAGAGGTTTCTTCAACTTCTAAGAAAGCAAAATACAGAAACAACAGTCTTCTTTCTTATTCTACCTACTGTTTTCATGCTAGTTTCATGATGGAAATCTAGCTAAAATCTGAAAGTTCTTTTCACCAGGACAAGTGGGCAATGTGCAATGATCAAGGTAAAAAGAACCCAGATGAGATACCGGTACCACTATGCCACACAATCCTACACCATAATACTGTTCCTTCAGTGAAACAGATAGACATGTATTCAGCAAGCACTGGGTACCTCAAGCTGATTTGTTGTCAGGAATGCATTAATTCCATGAAGTGGTGCTCCAACTGGGAAGCGAAAATCCAGTTCTGCAATTTGAGATGAAACAAAACATGCAAAGTTTTATACAGTTACATGATCCTCCGATTGCAAGCCTGTTTAAGCCCAAAATATGAACTGTCTAATTGATTTTTAAGCATATTGATCATACCGCCAATTTCACCGCCTTTGTTGACAAAAGTGTGAGTATGATCCTTCACAAGCAAATTTTTCTCAGCTCCAACCTGTGAAAAATTGGTAACAAATAAGTAGATCATCACGTAGAAACATGATTATATGTAATTTCAGGAAGACTCACTTCACATATATTTAAACAGACTATGTCTAATTTAGCTCGTTACACGAGCAAATCAACACCTATGTTTTTCCAACAAGGAGGAGCAAGTTGAGTTTACCTTTTTCAATAAACGAAACAGATTATTGTAGCATCCGAAGAAAACATGCAGTCCCATTTCAATGTGATTCCCCTTCTTGTCTACAAAAGAACCAACTTTTCCACCAATGAAAGACCTCGAATCATATATATCCACCTGCATTTGTATCCATGCTCATCAAACAACACATAAAACTATATTCCCTAAAACAAAAGTATGCATACTAACAAAGTGAAGAGCATATCGGTTATCAAAGCAGCAATTTACCTCATGGCCTTGGTCCAAAAGCTCCACTGCAGTCGACATGCCAGCAAGCCCCGCACCAATAATCGCCACTTTTAGCTTAGGGCCGCGGTAATGCTCAGGTTCCGGTGGAAACAAACCTTTTGGAGCTGCAAGGCAAAGAATCCACGTTTATTTCTAAAAGGACAACTCTCCCCAAACTCCCCCAAAATTAGACAGTATGACAAGAACAAAAATAACAAAATAAATAAATACAGATAGGAAGAGAGAGGGGGGGTGGAGATTAGTTGCTTTTCAATTTAGAAATGAAAAATCCAATGGACTTAATCGAAAATGAATGACAAAAACTAGAATCAAGCAATTCCCATTGAAACCAATTGGCAAGAAGCAAAGCGATCGGGATGAGCAGCTGGATTTCACCTACCATTAGTCCTCATGTCGGAGACATTGGAGTCCAAATCAGAGCGGATTGTGAGCCTACGAAATCTGTTGAGCTGTTTGGAGGATGAGGCAATACGGAAATCGGGGCGGCTCCCATTTGCCGGAAGGCAAATAGAAGCGGAAGCAGCAGCCATGCAGCAACTGTTGTTTGAAGTTGAATTGAGTTGAGAAGAGATTAAGAAAAGGAAGAGGGGTGAAGGGATTAGGCAGTGGGTTATTTATTGGGGGTATCTGAGAGAAGTAGATGCTGACGATGATGAAATTTGTCTTGATTCCAAACCCTTCCGCATTTTTGAGCTCTGCTAATTTTCTTCTTGGAATTAAACCAAATCGCCGTTTATTTATTTCGATGGCTGAATTAGTTGCACGTCGTTTCCACTTTCCATTGCCAAAATACACAGTGCGCCCAATAGCGATGAACACATAATAAAGTATTTTATTTTATTGTGATGACCTTTTATTTCACAGCATTTGCGCATCATAAATTTGCCGCAAATATTTAAGATCCTACTAGTACTTACTACCTCCATATAAAAAAAATACTCCTACCCATACAGAAATAGTATTTGCTAATACATAAACACTAATTTTGATAGATAATCTAAAATAGAAAAATATACTTTTTCCATCCGTCCTTAAATAAGAGTCACGTTTCTTTCCGCTATGGATTTTAAGAAATGTTAAAAAATATAGATTGAAGAAAGTTAGTAGAATATGAGTGTCCCTTATATATATTAGTAGTTAAATAATATGTGAGTGGATTGAGTTAAACCTCTTTGCCTTTTATTATAATTATGAACCGGGATTCCTATTATGGACAGACCAAAATAGGAAACGAGACTCGTATTCGCGAACATAGGGAGTAACTTGCATCGTCTATCTTAATCTTGAGACAATAGAAAAGACGAGTGAGACCATTGAATTGCATGTTAGAATATATGTTAGTGGAAAGAATGCTATATACATATGTATTGTACTATTTGCATGTATAGGTGACTTGGGGGAATTTATGTAGTTATAAATCTTCTCAAGACCAAGTCCTGAATTAAGATTATTAATTTCCACAGTATTTTTAGGCCCTACACTCTCTCCTTCATTTCCCACCAAAAATAAGTAAAATGCCTATTGATAGCGCATATATATCCATAGTGGCAGTTTCCCCACCTCAAATAAACATCCTATATAACCAACTTGAACAAGCTTAGTACATATATATCTCTTGAAATTGTAAATATAAAAAATTAAATTTGAAAAAATGGACCAAGAACAACCAATGAAGCATGTTCACGACACAGTTAGGGAATTAAATGCGCAAGAAGCGGCCAGCCATGACCAATCCACCACCCCTAATGCTCATACCAATGCGGTCGCTCACCAGAAAGATGCTGTCGGCGTTCAGGTACAAATTCAATCAATAAATGCAATATATTACTAGTATAACAAATTTGAATTGTTGATTAAACAATTTATTGATGAATTAGGGGATCCAATCAAGCCCACTAGTGTCACGGACGGATCAGCGAGGGGAAATCACCATCGGAGAAGCACTCGAAGCTACGGCTCTCACGGCGGGCCACCGCCCCGTCGACTACAGCGATGCCGCTGCCATACAGGCCGCGGAGGTCAGGGCAACCGGCCGTACCAACATCGTGCCAGGTGGCGTCGCTGCAGCGGCTCAATCCGCTGCCACTCGCAACGCTAGATTGCCTAATGATGAGGAGAAGACCAAACTCGGAGAAATTCTTTCGGTCTGTCCTCATCTCGTGTTTCACTATCATCAAATTAAATCAAATCAAATCAAATCGTGTCCATTGCATGGGTCCAAATTAATCAAATAAACACAATATCATGTTTAAATAAAACTATTACAACATTTATTATGAAAGTGCATAATTTTACAGGATGCAAGTTCAAAGCTACCTTCGGACAAGCCGGTGACGCGTAGAGATGCGGAGGGAGTGATCGGCGCTGAGCTGAGGAACGATCCAAACCTGTGCACCCGGCCGGGCGGTGTAGCGGCCTCCGTTGCAGCCGCGGCGAGGCTTAACCAGACAAATGCTTCTAATAATAATCAAAACAAAACCAACTAAACAAAACTTCTATTCTTTAGCCTTTTTTGCATTATTTTTGGTTATATATACTAACTCATTGTGTTGTCATTTGTTCAACTTAGAAATAAACTTATAAGTTTTCCAGGTCATCATTTACAAAGATCTTGTTTTCATTTAAGGGATTGTATATGTACATACACGTTATATTTGGAATTTGGCTTATTTTAATATAGTAGTACTCCATATATACACACCATCCTTGGCTTGTTCTTCCTCCTTTGTTCATCACTGTTTTGTAAGTTTTCTAATCGAACATCTTTTCTACGTATTGGCTAAGTGATTGTATTTATTAGTTAAATAAGATAAGAATTGTTTCTCTTCTACTTTGTATTGAGTGTTAACACAGACACAGAGTCAATTTGTCTTTTGCACTGCTTTTACCGATTGACAAAACCAGAATGTTGCATTTAGTTGATCTTTTAAAATCGGTGACTAATAAGATGCTACATATTTTGAAAGAAAATGAGAATTTCTTGAGAAATTATATTACTACTAGTTGGTATATAGTGTACATCTCATTATAATCGACATCAGTGATCTAGACATAAAAGCTAGTACTAGTATTTGATACATGTTCTTAAGTTCAAAACATGTTCCAGAAAAGAGGTTATGGAGTGGTTTATTTTCAATTCAAACGCTCAAAATATGTGTTTGTTTTCTTCATTTTCAAATGCTTCATCATTTCATAGAAAACCGACATGCAACCATTCATCTCTTGATAAATAAATCTCTATAAATACAAAAATATAACTCCATTCATGCAAACACAGAATATTTATTGCATGGCCATATTTACTAACCTAAATCTGGAATTAACAGAGTGCAAAGGCGGGTCAGTTAAGCAATATACCAACAATGCATATTATTACTATATCATTGCTAAACCAACCTACTATATTCACATTGACCAAAAATTAGAGTATATATTATGTTATTTAGTCTCTTGACATGTTCTAAAAGCACTGGAGCCTTGATCAGAAACCTCGTGTGGAAATATATATACTAGCAATATGCATAGGGTAGGGTCCTAACACTAGTTGAAGAGTTGACGGGAGAAGAGGAGACAATGCGATTATCGAAGCAGGGCGGTGACTAAGGTGGTGACGGCTGTTGACGGGTCTCGTTGGACTTCAACGAACGATTAGGGTGGTGATGAAGCTTCTTGGACATGTGTTGAGCAGCTCAACAGGAATGAGATAAATTAAAAAGATGTATACTATTCATATACATGATGAAAATGTAAATAAGAGAAGTTAAATGGGGATTATATGAATAATGAGTTGACGATGAATTCATTTTCTTGTCAAATAGGAGTATTTTCTTTTTCAGATATTTTATATTATGTTAATAATGAATTTGATGTGATAATAGTAGCAGCACAAGAGGAAGAGATGAGTAATCGGCACAGTAGGGGTTATCATTGTTCCGTTCGGGACATCGAATCGAGTGATTACTTTTGGTAGCTAGACAAGGTCATGAAAGACTCTATCGTGACTATTTTAATGAAATCATGTGTATCATGCAAATTTATTTGGTATAGATTTCCGAATATTCTATGAGATAGATCACAATACTAATTAGCTTCTTCAAAGATATACTCCTACTAGTCTACTACAACAATTATAGTACTAGAAGATGTAGGCTTCA
Organism: Salvia hispanica; assembly: GCF_023119035.1. Lineage (NCBI taxonomy): Eukaryota > Viridiplantae > Streptophyta > Magnoliopsida > Lamiales > Lamiaceae > Salvia > Salvia hispanica. Next base: position 35,019,343 of record NC_062968.1, on the reverse strand, counting down.
CAAAGATGTATATTGCCCTTTAGTTAAGTCTTTTGATTTGAATGTAAACTTCCAAACAATTTAGTATTCCTCCGTTCTACGCTTAATAAAGGCGTTTCATTTTCTACACTCGTTTTAATATTATTATTTTAAAACAAGTATAAAAAAATGAAATACCTCTATTAAGGTTGAACGGAGGGAGTATGTTGAAACTTGAATCAGAATTTTATATATTTTAATATTTTTTTCTTAATTATTAATGGAATTCATATAAACGCTTAAATGTGTCGGAGGTTGTTGAATGTGATTTCTGATTTTAACGGTTTGAAATAAGAAATTACTCCCTCCGTTCTTCTGTAGTAGAGACATTTTTTTTTCGCACATGATTTAATAAAAATTATTTTAAATGAGTTAAGTAAAAGAAGAATAAAGTAGAAATAAAAAGTAAAATAAAAAAAATAAAATAAGTACTAATTTTTTTCTAAAAAAGAAAGAAATCAGTCGGCCAGAATCACCTAAAAAGAGAAATGAATCAGGTAAATAATCAATTAATTGTGTTGATAAAGATTTGAGCAAGGAGGGTCCCAATTTCCCAATTAAGAATTTCCCACCATAATCAGTTTTCTGGTTACAATTGCACCCCTTGGCTTTCTGTATCTCAATCAATTATCATCGTAATCACATTCCCTCTCTATCTCTACCAATTACTGTTTCATTCATTCCCATGGCCTCTGCCCCAACCATTTTCCTGCAAGAACCCAGCTTTAAATGGAAACTCTCTCCTCAACTGCCCACCCTAAATCCATTCGCCCAAAATCACATCAAAATCCGCAAAAATTTGAAAAAACTCAGCATCAATTGCTTGTTCACCGGCGATTATTCTTCCACCGACCGACGCGTTAGCAGGAATGGATTCGCGGAGTTGGAAATCAAGCAAAACCCAGCTGAATTCGTGGCCGAAGCAATCAAGAGCATGCTCAAGGCGCTGCGGAAACCGGCGGCGGCTGCCGTGCTGGTGGGGCTGCTGCTGATGTACGATCCCAATTCGGCGCTGGCGGCCTCCGGTGGGCGGATGGGCGGGAGGTCGTTCTCCTCGTCGGCGCCGTCGCAGAGCTACAGCACGCCGCGGATGGGGGCGGGCTCGGGTTTCTCGTTTTCGGCGCCGTATTATGCGCCGTCGCCGTTTGGTGGGGTTTATGTGGGCCCCGCGGTTGGTGTTGGCTCCAGCTTTTCCCTTATTATGATCGCATTTGTTGCATTTGTGTTGGTGTCCGGTTTCTTGTCCGATGGCTCTCAGGGAAGTGTGCTCACAGCTACTGACAAAACTACTGTGCTCAAGCTGCAGGTATATATATGTATATACATAGGCTTGTATCACTTGATTTTACTGAGTTTTTATGGTATTTGTTGAGTTATTACTAGGTTTGTGGTGTCTAGAGTTCTTTCTTCTGGTTGTAGCTCCAAATTAGATATGTGATTTGGGTTTTGTGGAATGATTAAGGGTGAGTGGATCATGAGATGGTGTGTGAGGTTATGTTAATTGTGGTTGAAGTGTCTGTTGACCGCAATTCTCTGGATAAAATGAAATCCATTAAAAATAGTGTCTGGAAGTGGAATGTTCTGTGGACTGTGAATCACATATGGCGATGGGGTTTCATGTTTTTAGGTAACTGAGTGGTTGTATTATTGTTCGCTACTGCTGAGCTAGTTTACCATGTATATTTGGCTGCCTTTTCTGGAAAAGAAGCAGAAGATTGATTGTTCGCAGCCCATTAATGCGTAGAAAATTAGCAGAACATCCGCTAGTCTTTGATTTCGGTATAAATAGTTTCAGAAAATGAACCATAACATAATTTTCACCTTAGAGGAGTAACAGATTGAGTTTGAATCATCTGAGCCTATGATTTGTGTAATGACTTGGGTTTTAAGTGATTGTGATTGCTTTCTGAATTATGCTTTTGGCTCCCAATTTATATCCTGAACACTTAGATGAGTAATAGTCTTCATCAGGATTACTTTATACTAGTATATTAGTTTGTGCTTGTTTATAAGGTTCGATATTACCTTTTCCTGCCACAAAACAATTTAAAAGAAACACACTGTTGATAAAAACCTTTTTCTGAACAAGAATAACTGTTATCCTGTCTTGTATTTCCTCTATTCTTTGAGTTTCATTACAAGTTTACATGCCTTTGTGAATATTCAAGGTCGGACTGTTGGGCTTAGGAAGGTCACTCCAAAAGGATCTGAACCGGATTGCTGAAATTGCAGATACATCCACCTCTGAAGGTCTACACTATGTGTTGACAGGTAAGATGCCCCATCAGATTGTAGTTGAGTTTAATATGAAGAGTACTCCCGTGATCACTGACTGAAACTAAATTGAATATGATAATAATCCCTCTCTACATTGCATTTCTCTTGCCTAGCCTGTAGTTATCAAAGAGTGAAAAAAATGAAGGTACCAACTATTTTAGACCTCCACTAAGATTGTAATAGGTGGTAATACTCTTAATTCAACCAACCCGGTGAACATCGTAGGCCTCCCACTAAGATTTCTACCTAGTTTTTTCTTCATTCTTTCTTTCTTTTCTTTTTTATTTTTTTTGTGGGTGGTGAATGACCTCTGTTGCTTATGATCTATTTTTTGTTGCAGAGACAGTACTAGCTTTGCTTCGGCATCCTGATTATTGCATTTCTGGCTATTCATCTGTAAGTCGCACAATCCCCTGTTCTGTTAATCAATTGCATATTCTTTTTTGAACAATGGATCTTCGACATTACATGGTAACAATATTTGATTCATCTCTAAGCCGTTTTGACATTTTGTGATTCATCTACCAACAGTGTAGCCATATCTGATCCTATCCAAACATAAGTTTTCTTAAGTTAATCAGATAATCATAATATTTACATGTGGGTCCACAGCCTTGATGCTCGTAGACAGCTACACCTCAGTTACAGCTTTGTATTACTATGTGTATTCTCTATATCCATATCAAATCCACTGCTATTACATGTGGATGGAGGACAAGTTCTTCTGTTTTATGCATTGGACTATAATTATAGGACTCTTTTAAGTCGGCCTCCTAAAATGCAGGTTGATGTAAAGAGAAGCATGGAAGAAGGGGAAAAGAAATTCAACCAATTATCTATTGAGGAACGCGGCAAGTTTGACGAGGAGACACTTGTCAATGTCAACAACATTAAAAAGAAAAGCTCGACTGTCCTGCGAGCAGGTGGATTTAGCAATGAGTACATAGTTGTAAGGACTCCAAATCTCTGACTCGATACCATTACTCGCTAACTGGGTGGGTTTAGCTGATATATTATCAGCTTAATGTGTGAAGTTACATGCACACTTCAGTACATGGTTTTCTAAAGAACCTACTATTTTTTACTGTTCAATGGGGGTGTTATGCTAGAGAGTAAAGACTGTTTTTGACATCAATATATGCACTTCCTAGTGAAATACTTGCCTATATATCTCCACTAGTTTCCACAATGAAAACTGATCTTCGTGTGGCACTTAAATGTAAGGTCTGTCTGCTTGCCCAAGTAGGTACACCTTTTATGTATTTCCCAGTGAAAAATATTGTAGCGAGACTCAAGGTGGCCTGTGTCAAACCTTTTCCTGTTTCATGGCACATTTCGTCGTAACTAATTATGCATAACATTGGAAACATTTCAGATCACAATCTTGGTGGCTGCTGAAGGAGATCACAAGTTGCCGTCCATTAACAATAGCAAAGACTTGAAAGAAGCTCTGCAAAAGCTGGCATCTATTCCATCAAGTAGAACAATGGTATGTCACTCATTGCCTTGTTCTAAACTGCAACTTGTGCTTACTTTCCTTTGCCTAACTTGTATTCTGTTTTGACCAGGCTGTCGAGGTCCTCTGGACCCCCCAAAATGAAGACGACACTCTATCAGAACGAGAGCTGCTGGAAGACTACCCCTTGTTGCGGCCTCTTTAAGAGATGGAAACTATCCTGCATCTTCTTCCTTGTTACAAAGAGTCTAGTATCGAACTGCCTTAAATAAATGCTGCGCCTTTCGATCCAGAACAGGAGAGAGCTCGAGCAAGATGAAAAAGTTCAAACATGTATATATATGCTTGAAGCGAGCTTCTTGTGCAGCATTTTGGCCTCGAATGTTTTCCTTTAGTTCTTATAATTCTAATACAAATTCAGAAGCTTGTTGCCTGTAGTCCGGTATATCTTCTTGCACGGGCTCAAATCGGTTAAGTAGCTTCTTGTGTAGCATTTAGGCCTCGAATGTTTTCCTTTAGTTATTATAATTCTAATACAAATTCATAAGCTTGTTGCCTGTAGTTCAGTGTATCTTCTTGCACGGGCTCAAATCGGTTAAGTTAATTGAAGTATGAGAGAACTTCCACACGAGGATATGATCAATGCGCACGAATTAATGCTGATAACTTGGTTTTTTTTAAGGAAATCTTACAATGTTGATAACTTGGTGACAAATCTTACAAGTTGATAAAAGCCTACAGACTTTATCGTAATTATTATTATTGTTCTGAAAACACAACGGAAATGCGAAAATTAAGAAAATAAAGACTGAATTCTTCCTTATTAGTTTGTGGAAATAATTTTCTAATATAGATTTAAATATTAACAACATGAGTATAAGAACGGAAAAGTGCAAGATTAAACAAAACAGATGAGTTCTATTAAAATGCAACTAGATAAATTCCATATGTCAAAATTTCAAAAATCCAACAGGTGAAAGCAAATAAAGTAGAGTTCAATAAGGGGGTCCTTGACAAGAATGTTGAATCAAGCCTTGAGCTTGCCAAAGAGCTTGGCTTTCTCCTCTGTTGTCTGGAAGCGGCCATGACCGAATTTGGAGGACGTATCAATGAACTTGAGCTTAATCTCCTCCAAAGCAACCCTAGAAGTTTGTTTCAACAGTGACTGCCTCAAAGTGACAACACGCTTCTTTGGCCCAACACAGCCGCCTTTAATCAGGAGATAATCATCCTTCACCACACCATAGTGCGGAAACCCACCCATCGGTGTAATGTCCTTTTCAGTCCTACATTATCCACAACACATTACAATAAAATGAGAATTTGTTCATTCTGAATACATAAAACCAAGACCATGGAGGAGTAAATGCTGACCTGTCAAACTCAGTCATGGCAGAATGAGACTCTTGACCAGCCTTTCCCAATTTGTAGATCTTCTTGTTCAGTTCTGTCCTGTGATGGTATCCATTTTGCCCAGCTCGAGCAACAGTAAACGATACCCTTGCAGGATGCCAAGCACCAATGCAAGCTACCTTACGAAGCCCACGGTGTGTCTTACGAGGAAGGCGGGTAACACCCCATCGGGTGACTACACCCTCATATCCTTTACCCTTCGTCACTCCAATGATGTCAATCATCTCATCTTTCTGGAAAACAGCATCAACAGGAACTTGCTTCTCAAAAAAGCTATATGCATAATCAACCTTTTTTGCAATATCACCGCCATTGACTTGAATCTCCATCACATGAGCTTTCTTCTGCTTAAGTCCTTTCATCTTTCGTATCTGGAATGCATCAAACACAGCAATTATAGACAGTGTAATCAAAGCTGGCAGTACAAAACCAACATAGAAGGTTGCATATGATCAGTTTTACATAAACTAAACAATGGCCAGGGAAAAACCTGTGTATGAACCAAAACCCGAATGACAGTGCAGTATTTCTTCATTTTATCCAATTGTGCCTGGATGTCCTTCTTGCCCTCTTCACTATCAAACTTCTTTGAATACTTTGTGAAAGCCTTCTTTTTCGAGTTGCACCAATTTTTATAAAACCTCCTCTTAACCTCCTCACTGAGATGTTGTGCCCACACAGTATTCAAGCAGCGGAGACCTCTTGGAGTTTTGACATATCCAACAACACCAACAACCACAATTGGTGGAGTTTCTATTATAGTAACAGCTTCACAAGTCTCTTTCTTGTGTAGTTCTGGTCCAGACAAAGAAATTGAAAATAAATTTTCATCACAAACAGAACCAACAAAAAAATAGAAATAATATATAAAAATAAAAGAATAAAATTCTGAACATAAAAGAATTAGTAATATGAAAAAGAAATTAAGAAGCTACAATTATTACTCAGCTATACAAGATAATTGCAAACTATATAAGCCAGAAGCTACCTAATAACTTCTAATGTAAATGACACAGCTATACAATGCATTATCAGCAATAAAAACAAGAAGAGCATAAATATTACTCACTTGATCCGGGCTTTTCAACTTCACGAACAATGTGTGTCATACCAGATTTGTATCCAAGGAAAGCAGTCAACCTGCATTCTTGTTTTGGATTGTCCTTAGGAAAGGCCTTCACTGTAGAAAGACATTTGAGAAAAGGGTATTAGAAAACTAGAAAAATATATTAAAAATGAAAGATATTGGAGTTAGAAAGAGATGATAAAAATTATTCAACTTAGAATTAATTTAAAAGAATGAATCATATGCCATGTTATAATTACATGTATAAATCACAACTTCAATCATAGATTCACAAGAGAGGATCAATTGTAGAAAGAAATTCCTTACAACCCAAAGTAAATGATAAACCATTGTCATCACAATATAACCATCTGAGAAGAAAGTGTGAAATTGTTTTTTAGCAAGAACAATGTGATACGCATGAGGTTTTTTGCGGCACTAATTATCCGTTACTAACCAAAGTATAGGCAACTAAGTTAGTGAGTTAACAATTAACAATTGCAGACCTTTTCCTCTGTGACGAGAGGCCCTTTTCCTTGGTAGAAACCCCAATGATCCATGTCTTGGATGCTCAAACTTTCTATGAGACATTGTTCCTTGAAATCAGTTAAAATCTGCAAAACTCATGCAACTTTAGCTCAGTCACAACAAACTATCATAACATAGACCAACACAACATCACTGCCACCAAGAACAAAATCAATCACCGAAAAGATTGTATACTTAATAAGAGAATTAACAATAAACCTGAGACAGCTTATTGTACTCTTGTATCCATGCAAAACGTACACACCGAAAATATCAGAATATCTACAAAGGAAAATGAACACAACACATAAAACAGAGAGTAGTTCTCTTTCACATAAGAAGGATAGAAACAGAGAACATTTATATTACACACCATGACTAAAGAACACTGGAGCGCTAAAGTTCCATGTGAATGACAAGAAATATTCCCAAACCAAAGGCCTATGGCAGTGATTAACCATGCCAAATCTCTTGCTCATGTGTATTTCTTCCCAAATATCCCAAAGTGAGGATATTGGCGAAACAGAGCTATTTTGAGACTCCAGCCTTGATTATACGATTAAGATTGGGAGTGCTATTCAGTCATCACATCAGAATTTAGCAACCACAGAACGTCCATCAGGATCATGATATATAAAATATTCAATCACTTTACAAACACTGTCAGGTAAGGGTAGATCTCAACAGAACAATTTGAGCAATCTACCATATCATATCGACACTTAACGAATTTCAACATACATCTATTCAACAGAAAACACTCAGACTAGCTGGGAACTGAAATCGCATCCAAAACATGTTTGACGTGGAATAAACGTAACAAATCTGCGGCGTAAATCAATGAAATAAAAGTGACCAGCACATGATTCAGTAGTAATCACGCAATTCATCCACATAAAAACATCGAAAATGGAAACTGATACAGAAATGTCAGCAGCATATAAAGCTATGGTAAAGAGAATTTAAATCACGCAATTCCTCCACATAAAAACATCGGAAATGAAAAGTGATAGAGAAATGCTAGCAATATGCACAGCTATGGCAAGGAGAATTTAGGGTGTATCCGAATGAAACCTTAGCGCCGCAGCTATAGTTTGTATTCTGTATACCGAAGCTGTATATTCGAGTTTCTTTTATAAAACTGTTGAGGTAAACGAACGGCGGAGATTCGCAGACACTATTCTGCTAGCCGTCTGATCAGATCTCGTTATGCCTAGGGTTTCTCGCGGACATTCGAGCCATAGGCCCATTTTATCTCCTCATTGGACATATATGGGCTTTTGAACAAGCTTGTCCTACTTATTCTCAATTCGGATCCTGTATTACATATAGCATTAGGATATCTATTTATATCTATCTATATCTATGCTAATATAAAATGCGACTTTTGGGCCATTTTGAATAGTCATTTTATACCCGGGATGTAAATGCAATTTAAAATATTATATCTTCCACTTTGGAAACTCATTAAATTTCGAAAGACAATTTGAAATTCACCCGACCGTTTCTATCTTCAAATATAAAAATTGATTATGAATTAATTGTCAAAATTATCCACTCTCTACAGTTGTAATGATCATTCATCTCAGGATCCAAAGCCTCTATTATAAGCATTTTTTGAAACTGTTATTGCATTTATAATTCAGCCATGCATATTTGTAACGGCCACTTATTAAGAATTTGTAATCATCCACAATTGTATATGGGCAACTATTTTTCTGACTTTAGTTTGAAATAATAAAGTTAAAACATATTTTATCCTATTCAAATGAAAAATATGAATACCAGTTATAAAATATAGCATTTTTATCCTATTATATGGTTGATGAAAATTGCATTTAGCGTGAATAAAATTGTACTAATTTTTGTAGCACTTGCATTTCATAGATGTAGTCAACGATAGTTCAATATAAATTTATTGCTACTAATCTTGCTACAATTCCATACATTTATGATAATTTGCGTTTCATAGATGTAGTCATTGATAATTCAATATAAATTTATTGCTACTAATCATGCTACAATTCCATACATTTATGATAATATTTCTTTTATTTTTTTGTCTATAAATATTTATCACTTGTTATCTTATACCTCACTTTCTCATTGCCTTTTCTATTGCATATTTTCAAAATGGTTCTATACCAAATTTGCATGCAAAAGAACAATTGATCATTTTTGTTCTAAGTAAGGTCACTAATGAATTTGCTTATTTAAAGGGGAAATCTATTGAGGATGTTCAGTAGCTTGAGGTAATTTTTACGTTTTTATTTGTTGATTTATTCTGCGATGATTTCTTTTGGAATATATTTTGTTCTATCTAAATATATCCATTTCTCTTTGAATAAAAATTGTTGGTTTTGAATAAAAATTGTTGGATATTTGTTCCAGGAAGGGTTGTATTGGATTTTTGGGAAGATTGAAACTGTAGAATGCCATTACAGAATGTGGTTCTATATGGTATGCAAAAGATCCGTTAAAAGGACGATGGAGGTTGAGAATATGTTGATTGATCGAATTTCCTTGCCAGGGTATGATATTTCTGACGGTATAATATCGTTTTATATGTTTCAATGTTTTGTAATTGTGAGTTATTTGTGTTCGTGTATTTTAATTGACGAAGCTTGGAGACAAACCAAATGTTGTCGGCTTAGAATGTGTTTGCCATGATTTAATATATGTGTTTTGCCGTTCCTTATCTTATTAGGATTTTTTGGTTATTTATATGAATCCAGTTAATACATTTGTATGCATATATAAAATGTGAATTATTTACTAGTTAGGAGAAATATAATATTATTAAATTGTGAAATTGGTGCATTACTTATTCATTAGATAGAAATGGTTGCTCATTCTATTTTCTAAAAGTTATTATACAGTATAATAGTTTATATAATTGAATTCTTAACTTTATTAAACATGTAACACCTAATACTCCTAATTTTATTTCCATTTTGGACTACCAAAATTGTTGTTTCAAAATTTATTTTGACTAATTTGTAGGGTAATATTATGAAAGTTGAAAAGTTTTAAAATTTCATATCATAAATGGAGGAAATTGAAAGATTTTAGAATAGCCCCCAATTCATTGTTTAGACTATAAATATGTGATAGTTGATAGTTTATAATTCACTCAATGTTTTATTTTTTGCAAAAAATATGCTTGATTTTAGGTATTCTTCTTAATTCTCAACCATATTATTTTTGCTTTTAGAATATATTTATACATTATTATTGTTATTATGACATAAGTCCATGTTCCCATCAAACAATTTTGTAAATTAGAATCAAATTTAAATATATGTGTTTATAACATGTACATTGTTAATATGTGTTTACTGTTGTTATATTTTGTTTAAAGTTTTTATATCGATGGAGGCAATCTGACATGATGGAGAAGCTGACACTGACACGAGACGATGAATGAAAGTGCTGGAGATTATGACTGAAAAAGGTGGGGCTATTGGAAGAGTACTTGGAATAGAAGAGAGGAGATGATAAGGCTAATTTCATGCATCGGTAATGTGCGAAAAATGTTATAATTTGCTGGGTCTAACACGTTTCCTAAGCCAGGTGTGTGAAGAAAATCGCTAGATCAAGGAAGTACTGAAGGAGATGGTCTAGCGAAGGAAAGGAACGAAGTGAGCAGGATTTACAAGGAAAATTGGCGTGACAGAGGAGTCTACAGCTGAGGGCAACAAAGTCTTATCTATACCTCGCTGGGCCCACTCAAACGCCTATATATATAGAAGAGCATGCAACGCAAAAGGGAGATAGTTTTTTTTTACTCTTCTTAGCTCACACACTTTACACACACTTGGGAATATGGTCTAGCGAAGGAAAGGAACGAAGTGAGCAGGATTTACAAGGAAAATTGGCGTGACAGAGGAGTCTACAGCTGAGGGCAACAAAGTCTTATCTATACCTCGCCGGGCCCACTCAAACGCCTATATATAGAAGAGCATGCAACGCAAAGAAAAAAAAGGCTAGATAGTTTTTTTTACTCTTCTTAGCTCACACACTTTACACACACTTGGGAATGGATCTGGGGTGGTCGTGATCGGAAGGGTACTTTCTAGAAAATCGCGTGTTTGGCAACACCGTCCGAGTGAGGGCGAAGATACAATTACCTTTAATTTCAGTTGTTTTTGCTTGTTTCACCGTCGAACTTCACTTTTGGGAGTCGACCTTGATGTTGATGATGCTTAATTGTTTTACCGTTCGTGGATCTGCGTTTAGCGGTTAAATTTCAAGTCATTTTGCATAGATCTCTCTGTTGTTAGCTTATTTCTTCAATTGTTATGTCGATCTCTGTTTATTTTGATGTTGAGGTGTTTGATGTGGAATTTGGTGACAGATCTGTGGTTGTTTGAGTATTCGGAGTTCTTTTTTTTTAAAAATCTGACGTGATGGAGAGTTTCTGCTGTTTGGAGTTCATGTCGGACGCTTGGATCCGGAGTGGATTTAGCGTCTGAGGTTGGATTTGACGTGTGGAAAGATAGTAGTTCGATAGATCTTGTTTTTTTTCTTCTTGGTTTCTATTTTACTTCGTCTAGGGTATGCAGATCTGTTAAGTTCTTCGTTTATTATGCATAAATTTGATTTCAAGTCAGTAGCTCTGTTTTTATTTTGCTCATGTTGCTTTTCTTAAGAAGTTTTACGCAATTTTGGTTGTAGAAGACGATGTCACTGTCAGTCGGTACGAGAGTTAGTTATTCTGCCAACTTTTCGAGTCGTATCTTGCTTTTTCAGACATGGTCCCCACAGTAGGTTTATTTCCTAGGTCTAGCTGTTAGTTTAAGAATTTTTAAAAGTTTCCAAGTCAAGTTAATTTTGATTTTCCTCAACCCAAGAAAATGCGTGGCAGCAGCCAACACCAAAAACACTCCCAAATCCTTGAACATGAGTATTACGCATCCTTCTCTGTGGGATCGATCCCTACTTCCCTATACTAGGTTTAGTAAAGTGGTTGAGGGTTTTTTGAAAGAAAAAGTGCTTCTGTGTGTCCGACGACCGGGATTCCTCGCGACCACGAGTTCCTAGACCGAGTGATCTAGTGGACTTGTTGGATCTAGGGAACCTGTTATTTCCTATTTGAACACGTAGACCGAGAGAACCTTTCAAGTGGCGCCGTTGCCAGGGGATGGATGGCGTTTGTTGTTATTTCATTTAAGGATTTGGTGTAAATATTTTAATTTATGTTATTTCCTTTTCCCTTGACAGTTTATGAGAGCAGGCTTCCAATCTGGAAGTTGGGCAAGCTCATTTGGATCAGGGAGTGGCCAGTACGAGTGGCGAGTCAAGGAATCTACATCTACCATCACCACTAGATCAGGATTGAGAACGGATGATCCATTCCCGTTCGAGTCAGAGAGTGAAAAGGAGTGGAATTCGTCGACCGAGGAGAACCCAGGATCGTCAACAGAACCAGAGCATTCCGAGACCGAGGAGGAGGAAGACCCGAATATGGCCCATCTAGTAGATCCCGATCCGGAGATAGGGTCGCTCACCGCTCATCTTGACGGTGAACCCGCTCACGCTATAGTCTCGAACCCACGCCGGAGGTCAATCGACATCAAAACAAATGTGCTCGGAGTTCTGCCCACGTTCTCTGGACGAAGGAACGAATGCCCTTATGAGTTTTTAAATGAATTCAGCAAATTGTGTAGCATTCAAAAGCGACCTAATGAGGCGACGGAGGAGGACTACCGTCTGCGTGCAATACCGTTTGCCCTCAAAGGGGAGGCGAACACTTGGCTACTAAGGCTTCCGCCGGACTCGATCAATACGTGGAAGGATTTCAAACTAGAATTTCTGGACTATTTTTTCCCATCCAACAAGATGAACGCTCTGAAAAAAGAGATCCAGGAGTGCAAGCAGGAGTATGATGAGTCCCTTAGTTCTTACTGGTCTCGGTTCAAGGGATTGTTGGATGCTTGTCCTTATCAACGAGAGCAGCCACGAACTTGGACCGATTTTTCCTACATCAAATCAAATCAAACAGATGAGTAAATGAATATCCTAAATCATTATTAATACAAATACATTACATTACGTAAAAGGAGCTGGATCCTAGAGGATCCACTTTTCAGCACAACATTTAATGCTGCATTTAATATCTGGCAGAAGAATCATAGCTCTGCTGACAAAAAATATATTTGGCAGAAGAATGTCAGCCAACTTGCTTTCCTTACACATATATACCACCGTCACTTTCACTGCCCCACCCTTTCACAAACAAAATACTCACCTCTAAAAAGGCAACAAGAATCCTTCTACCACAGCAAGGAAAATGACGTTTACATTAGAAGAAAATCCAGCTTACAACAAATCTTCTCTTTTCCACATCACAACAAGGTGAGTACCAAAAATCCTTACTTTCCTCCCCATATTCACAACATGACATATAGGTTTCAGCATGACATATAGACCAAACATGTCTCTGCCAGAATACAAACTTAGTATCTTGCAAATATGTAGAGCACTAATTTGGCATCTATGAATATTTTACACATAGGCAAATATGTCTCTGCTCAAGATACAAATTTTAGTATCCAACATGTTGCACATAGGTATAAAACAACCTCCGTCCAAAATGCTAAATTAGTATCCGATGGAATTGCGTATATGCAAATTTAGCACCTCAAAAACTTAGTTGCTAACTTGTGTGTCTAAATTACCCTCCCCAACGTGAATAAGGAGAATGGCGGCTTTCAAACGAAATTGGGTGAAGAATTAGGCGCTAACTTGCTGCTGATTCCCGCCAAAGCTCTCCAAATTCCTCTGAGCTTTAGCATGTACTTCAAGATGCCATCCTGTGCTCGGGCCATCTTCTTCCGACGCGCCTGGTCCGTTGTCAAGGATACAACCTTATGCTTCTCTTCAAGCTTTTGTCTTTCCTTCATCCTCTTCAGCCTCACATGATCCTTCCACATTCTCTTCTCCAAATCCTCTGCATCAATCTCTTCATCACTCACATCTTTCTCCTCTATCAATCCCTGACCTCTTATCTCATCAATTTCAATATCCGAACTGTTGCAAAAAGCATCACAATCAACTAATCAAGACACATGATTTAAACCCTACATGATTGCTCAATATAAGAAAGCATCACAATCAACAATTACAAGATTCTATGCTTATTTCCTAATCAAGTAAAAATAACTCTACTCTGGGATGATGCCATACACAAACCCACGAGCCTTGCAGACATCCATGAGCTTTAGCATGTACTTCAAGATGCCATCCTGTGTTCGGGGGTCTTTCCTCGATCCTCTTCTGTCCTTTTTTCTGCCGGGGGTCTTCCATCCTGAAAATGGAAAGTCGGGAACTTAATAACGAAGGGGCAATGCGATGCATTCAAGGGCAGTATCATTGCAGTTCAACAACCAAATAAACATAGGTATATCAGCATCAAACAAGCATGAAACCGAATTTCGTTAGAATGCTTAGTGGCTGCCTTAAATCAATTATTCAATCCTAATCTCCAACCATGTGCTTATGCCCAAATAGCAGAATGCAGGAACTATACATGCGGGAAGAATTTTAATCAAAACAATCCCAATTTACAGCAATCAAGACACAAGGCAACGTCTACACCACACATATCACGAGTATACAGTACTGCCCCATCCTACGGGGAGCAATTTCCTCCAATCGTTCCTAATTTCCACAAATCCGCAATGACAGCAACATCACAACCCCCAATTTGAGTGTTCAAACACTGCAAGTCGGACTTGCACAATGTAATCTATACACTCAGTCGAAAAATTGTTCAATTTTAGTCCAATTTCATACATCAACAACAGAATCCGACTCATACAAACCAGATTATACCAAGAAAATCAATATTTTCGACATACCCGGATGATTGTAGAGCGAATACACCGGAATTGAAAAGAGGCGGTAACCGGAATACAGTTTCGGCCGACGGCGGTAACAACGGAACCGTTGCAATTTCAGAGGGTAATTTGGTATAATTGCACTGCAGAGCTCCGTTATCGGCCGATTCGGGAAAACAATACCACTCCCACCGCTGATTCGATTAGCATACGAGCGCTGATAGTAGTATGTACACGCTTGAAACCCGGTTGGATTAACACGGGTCGGCCGATTGGGGGTAGCGCTACCAAACGGGAGAATAGGCCGATGGAAGAGGTGTTTCACGGCTAATGAGGGCTACCACCCGCGCCCTAAGAAAATATATTGTATAACCTTTGAAAAATCTCAAACCCTAAGGACAGACACATTGTCCATTTAAGTATGCAGTAACAAATGTCTCACGAGTTGACAATAAATAATCTTAAATTTATAGGATAAAATTGTTAAGTAAATCACGAAAGATGGTCAAATTTTAATTTGTCCCTTACTTTTTAAAATTACTATAAATTATAAATTATGAAGTTTATAATTTTCGCAATCATTCCATCTGTCTAATTTTTTAGTGAAATATGTGATGATATGACAGTCGATGATCTCTTTATGCATAAGTCGCATCAAAAGGTCAAGCTCAATTTCTTAAGCAGTTCTTTTTTAAGCCCAATATGTATATCAGGCTTCTACCCATCTCGTTCCATACATGGTACATCTCCTCTCCCTCACCTCCTTCTCTTCCAGCCTCAACTTCCATAAGCGATTTAGCCACACTCAATCCTTGCAGAATATCGCCTCCATGTAGACCATTTGCCTCATCCTCGTCGCACTCAGACCCCTCAATGATGGAGGTGGAGTAGCCGCACCTTGGGTTGGGTGGCAACTCCAAAGTTGATGTAAATGGAGTTTTCTGGCTCACAGACGACGACTAAATTCCATGATGACCTGCCATTTTATTTTCGAGTGTACTTATTCTTCATACTCCCTCCGTCCCACAAAGATTGTCCCACTTTGACCGGACACGAGTTTTAATAAATGTAATGAAAAGTAAGTTGAAAAAGTTAGTGGAATGTGGGTCCTACTTTTATATATTAGTTTTATAATAAAATGTGAGTAGGAATGAGTTAGTGGAATATGAAGCCCGCTACCTAAAATGGTAAAAAGTGAAATGGGACAAACTTTGTGGGACGTCCCGAAATAGAAAAATGGAACAATCTTTGTGTAACGGAGGGAGCACTAAAAATATCTACTCATTTTTTATTGGAAAAAAAACATATTGTCCCATCAATAGTACTCCATATCAAACCTTATTTTTAAAGATATGAAATGTTCCATGTGTTATAAAATACAAGATGCATAACACTTCATATAGCTATATCAATGTAAATTTGTAGCGTCCTGTAACTGTAAATGAAACAAGTGTAGTAAAATCTTAAATCTGATGTTTATATCCCATCACATCAATGTGTTTCTAACGCGTTTAGTCTGTTTGAAACAATTTGCTTAGATTTCAAATTGCACGGTAAAAGAATCCATGTCATTAATCGATTTTTTTACGTTTCAAATTAAATTATTTTATATACACATATATAGTTGTACTAAATATTGGAGAACAAAGGAGAGACTTTTTAGATTTCGACTCCCCACGAGTTGAGAATGAGCTTTGTGCATTATGTGGGGAGGAACCTAATATCATAGTATTATTTTTGGTATTTCGGATGCAACTGCTGGAACCTTACTTTTGTCTCCCTAAAGATCCGATGACTTGCTTCCTTTCATGGATGGATGCAGATTTGACTTGAAAATTTAGAGTTCCTTATTCTATATGATCGGGTAGTGATAAAATGCAAACTTATATATTGTACAAACTTAAAACTCCTCAACACAGTTTCAATACAATATCAACACAGTGTAAAATTTCAAGATTTTAATGTCAACACAGTATCAACACAACATCAATCATTGACTATCGCTGAAATTTTGTTGACATTTTTTCCTGTTGATGTTTTTTGTGATCTGTTGACATTTTTCAATGGTCCAGATCATAGTTTTGAGTTTGTACAATATTTAGAGTTTTCATTTGATCACATTCCTCTATGTGATCTCATAGTCTATTTAGTTTTTGGTTTCCTTGTTTTGCTTGGAGGATGCTTTTCTTAGTCCTCTATTGGTTACCATTTGTTTACCTTGCTTGTTTTGGTTTGAGGTGTTTTTTCTTATTTTTCTTGAACTATTTTGTATGTTCTGAAATTTGCTTCCTTACATGGATGGATGCACCATTCACGAGATTTGACTTGAAAATTTAGAGGTTCTTATTCTATGTGATCTCATAGTCTATTTAGTTTTTGGGTTCCTTGTTTTGCTTGGAGGATGTTTTTCTTAGTCCTCTATTGGTTACCCTTTGTTTAGCTTGCTGTTTTGGTTTAATATATTTTTTCTTATTTTTCTTGAACTATTTTGTATGTTCTGAATTTTGGTTCCTTTGTTCATCGAGATCTTAGAGCGGTTTGAGTATTTTTTCTCTCTTATAATAAAAAAACTAGTAACATGCAAACATATAATATGATTCCAAATTGAATGAAGCTAGGCTAGTATAGGTTGGGCAATGAGTGACAGTGATGATGTCTGAGAACGACAATAAGGGACAAAAAAAGCATTGGATGTGAGTCATATGACTTGGAACTCCACCATTTCCATGGAATTAGACCCCACAAAACTAGGGCTAAATTAGTTGTACTGTATCTATTAGTTGTACTCTCTTTAGGGAAAACTTCTAAATTCTAATAGGAGTAATATTTATACTTAAAACAGGGGGCGGACACACTAACAGAGGATGGGCTTGAACCCTTACCCAAATGTCTCTTTTACTATTTTTTCTATTTATAAAATTTCTGAAATTTCGGAAAATAAGTTTAGCTTTTACCAAGTTAGTGCCATGGAAAATTAAATTGATAGAAATTAGAGGATAATGAGGGCTAATTTAAATTTCTCAAGTTGCAGAGAAAACAGCCAGAGTTGGTTTCCTATGTGAAGACGAATATACTTTCCCTATTAAAATGAATTAATAATATTATAAATTTATAATATTAGTATTAAATATAATTTAGTTTGGTTTTGGTTTCGGTAAATGTACAGACTAACATAATTTGCCCACTAGTGATTACTGAGTAGTTTTAAATTATTTTATACTAAAACTAACTTAATTTTATTTCAAATTATAATTCTTTATTAACTTTTCTATTTGTATTAGAATCTCTTTTTTGCCGCTGATTTTTATCGTTGATTTTAATTTTCTAATGCCTTTCTCTTTTCATTTTTAATTCAGTTATGCAAAACATTATTATTTTTCCCTCTAACTTCTTAATTATGAAAATTTGAGAATAAGAAAGTGAAGGTTCTATTTCTAATGTCCGCTAATATAGTACTATACTATGTTATAATTTTAACTGGTTCGAGTTTTAAGGAATTATTTTGGTAGAATAAGTTAGTAGAATGTGGATCATATTTTTATATATTGATTTTATAATAAATTGTGAGTAAAGTAATTTAGTATAATGTGGGGTCCACCTGCCAAAAATAGTAAAAAAAATAAGAAATTTGTTGATTGACTGGTGAAAAAATAGGACATTTAATGACAGACGAAAGATATATATAGAATAGCCCCTACTCAAAAAAAATTATGCGTCCACCACTTAACTTAAGTATGTAGGGATGATCAAAACAAAAATGCATCTTAATACAAAAATGTAGGCCAAATCGTGGCCCTAAGATTAAGCGATCTGATGGTCAATAATGAACCAAAAACGCAAAAGACCATTATTAATTAGTTTTAGGTCATTTTATAAAATTATTACAGAAAACACATAAACGAGATAATGAGGGAGAAACAAATCCTTTGAGTTGAAGTTGCGCCACTACATCGAAGAAAGTTCAAGGAAGTCTTCTATTTCTTCCCCAATCGCTTGAGCTATGGATCATCAAAGTAATTTTCCAATCCTACTATATTCATGGTTAATTACATGAAATACATTATATTTATTAATGACTAATTAGGAATGTCCCATTTAAATCAGCATATTCAATTAATAGCCAATTAATTAAGGAATAATGCGTCTTATACTAAGTTAATGCATTGTATTAATAATCTAATTCTATTTATGATTCTATCAAATATCACATATGTGAGACATAAAAGTTACGATTCTAACTAGGGAGTATTTTATAGCACCTTCCTGATTGTTCAATATTATGAAAAATAATGAATTGATTTAACTTTTGTCGTGAGGATGATACGACCCCACGTGGCGGACCCACGACAAGGGCCATGGCGAGGCGGCTTCGAGAAGGACTTTCCACTTTTATCCAAGAGGCCACGCGGGAAGAGTCGATGAAGGCGGGGGAGCCGACGATGCGGATCGTGTTGAAGAATGAAGGGCCGGGAGCGCAAGGAGGGACTGCAGCTGGCTTCAATTAGTATTTTGCCTATCGATATGAAGTTATGATCGGAGCCCGGATGAGGAAGTTATGATCGTTTTACATAAGTCGCGCATTCCAGAAAGAAACACGCGGCCCGGGAGTGCAAAACGCCCGGGTTCAATAGAAAAACGCCCGGTTCCAGAGAAAAACGCCCGACCGGGCATTTTGTGCGACTTGCGTTTTTTTAACTCTTTTTGTCTCTTTTTTTAGCACTTTTATCCTCTTGTATAAATACACATGCCTAGGATTTTTATGGAGGGACTTGGATAAACAAAGAAGCTTGAGAGACTTGTTTTCCCTTTGAGGGTTTTCTTCCAAATTCCTAGATCTAGGTTGCTTGAATCCATCAATTGTTAGTTCAAGTATGAAATTTTCATCAATTGCTAGTTTAAGCATGGATCAAGTAGAGGTATACTTTGAGGCTTGTGAATTCCTTGAAGGTTTAGCCATGGATTCTTGTTAGCATGGTGCAAGTGCCTTAGCTTACTTCATCAATAACTTTATATTCCCTTTTACTTTGAGAAATTGAAAATTACATCACAAATATATTAGACCAAACATTTATAATTGGATTTTTCTTGGAAATGGATCTCACGATCAACTTGGATTTTATCAGACGATAAAAAAAAATCGAGCGTAACCAATCCTAGTACTAGTCGATGATTTCTGGATGCATTTGTCATTTCTGTCTTTATTTGTTGTCGTGGTGGTGTAACATGACTATTCTAACAAAAATTATTAGAATGATTATTTTAATTAAAGTAAACCTATAAAGCAAATAAAACCCATTATTACTGGGCCACTCCTTATAGACATACCAATAATGTGTTTTATTCACCATATAGTATAGAAAAAGTATGGATTTTGTTTAGGAGGATCGATTATTATGATGATATGACCCATTGACCCTTATTAAAATTAAGATAGTTCTTGGGATTGATGTGGTTTTACTCAATGGAAGGGTTTGTTACATCCTTTTTTTTAAAAAAAAAAAAATCGAGCTTAAACTCAAGCAAGCCTTTTCCTTTTTAAACGAATAAGTTTGCATAATATTTCAATTAAGTTTTGCCATCATTATTCATTATATGAATCAAAAACTCTGACCTCAAGTCAACTTGATCGAGGAAAAATCCAATGAAAAAATTTGAAAAAAGGTTCAGCCAATATTTACATGGTACTACTTCCGTCCACAAAAAATAATTATTAAACGGAACAGTATATATGGTCGTCATGCTAATCGGAGTTGTACGTCATATATAGATAGGATATTTATTAATGATCGAAGACGATGAATGTGGAAGAGTGGTGTAGCACAGAAAATGACTCGTAAAAGTTGAGGTAACCAACTTGATAACATTATTGCTATTTCCTGGGCCATAATCCCACACAATAAATAAACTATTAGCTTAACAATGATACTCAAATTAGTGCCCATAAAAATCAATAGTTCAATAAACACATGACGAAAGTGATTAAGCCAAATCTATCGCCTTATCCTCTCTAATTAAGCACAGAGGGATTTGTTTGGCTTTGTTTAGTCAACTCCTCAAACCCAAAATTTTAAATTACTTAATTTTCTTCTCGAAAAATAAATCGTACATCACCTTGCTCTAATTGTTTTACTGAAAGTAAGATAAAAAATTTAAAAAAAAGTACTAATGTACTATTGCAATGATCATACAAGTAACTGCATCCATCATTCATCGTGAAATTAACTGCAATGAGGATAAAATTTGTGCCTTTGATTCGAATCCGAGTTGGTACAAAGTGATATAATGAATGTAAATCACACAACAGTACTCACAATAAGAAGTGTGTTTATTTCATCCTATATATTAAAATATATAATAAAGTAAAATAAATATTGTAGATAGTTATTCATTCTTTTAAATTAATTTCTTTACACTGGTTGCGTTTATTTCATAGTCAAAAGCTTTTCACTTTTGACTTAACATAATAGTGACTGGATAGTACAAAATTCATGTTAATATATATTGGAATCTATCTTGACGCCATCTTAAAAAATTTAATATTTGTTCTCTCATAAAAGAAAGATGGATATTTAGAAGTTGTTTCATCTTAGTAAATATGGCTCACTTGCGTATATGTTTAGTTCGAATCTGCTGTATTTTCACCAAAAGTTTCTATCATACAAACTCGACTCAAAGAGAGTTGGAACAGACTAGTTAGCTACTAGTATAGTAGTATATACGCCTGTATTTTATTTCTCGTTTTCTATGATTGGTTCCCTTTAATACCCTCTCTTTTTCCCCTGTAATTGAAAATTTGACACTTTTTGGCACCAAAGGCAATTAAAGAAAAGGATGAAATTGAAGAAATCCAGGCCACCATGCAAAGACACCCCTTTCCCTATTCAATGAAACAACTTTGAAAGAAAGCTTAGAGGCTTCATCAGACAAGGCTTTCCAAACGTGAATTTTTGATTCTTTGCTTTATTTTTCTCTTTATCAATCTGGTGCCTACTAGTCAAACTATAAATAGTCCCCGCTTCATTATAATAATCATATAATATACTACTCCATATAGTATAGCTTTAATTTACATGCTTCTTTTATTTATAGAGTACAATATACTAGCATTAAAGTGAACTCTTTTTGTGCATTATTCACAATAATTTCAGATACATAATTCTTGGATCACACAGTATATGTTTAATTAATCATCTCCTTGGAAGACTTGTGCTTTTAGATCAAGAAAAAGTGATGGCATGATGCTTTACTGATAATGTATAGTTTGAAAGTTAATAATTGAAGATGTAATCGAAGCAATGATGCAGGTTGATGGGATAAAATCAATAATCCAATAAGTGTGCATTATGCTCTAATCAATTTGGTATATGTAATATATTTGCTTCCATTTACATTGTTGCCTTGCTTAAATTGAAAAACTTGGCAACAAAGATGGGTGTAAGAGATCATGATTATTTATGATCAAACACAATGAGTCACATCTGCTGCTGTCTTTAAGACTATATGTATTTCAGTGATGCAAAATACATGTGGCTTATTACCTGAATGCAACTGAAAAAGGACTGGTTGGGTTATAATTGTACTATCTGATTTATAAGTTTCCATGACATGATTGTAGAGGGTTTTTAGCCCTTTTCTCCTGAAATGATACAGTTAAATTTCATGGCACTGAATGCCAGCACCTAGCTCTTTCCCAAGTCACATTGCCCACTCGAAACAATGATTCGAGCAATAATTGTGTCCCGCGACAGATATAACGCTTAGCATGAAACGCTAGATTTTTGCGTGGGCGTAGGCTATATAATGTGTATCGATGACTAATGGGGGGAATTCATGTGAACAAATTCATGAAAATGACTCTTCAATGTGGGGCATCAAGATTGACATAGACATCACATGAGGGGCAACCCTCTTGCTTGTGTGTGTGTGTGTGTCAAGACAATATAACTCATGATAAAAACCATACTTGCACCTGTTTGTGTGTTGGTTTGGATGTTTTGATTAATAGTAGTACAAGAGAGCACCCCTTTCCATGCATATAAGGGTGGGGGCTCATGGATTTCAACTTAATACAAGAGCACTCTTTTCCATGTGAAAGATTAATGGATTTTTCTTCTCAAGTGGAGATCAAAAGCAAAGATCTCTCCTTCTCTCTCTCTGCTTTTGCTTTTTCAGCTCTCTTTAGGACTATAGTGAACATTTGGTCCCATTCCTGTAGGACAAATTAAGGAGGGAAAGAATAAAGCACAAGAAAAAAGAAATTAAAAGAGGGAAAAAAGCTTTCTTGGTTGCTTCTCCCATGCAGCCTATTTCATGCCAACATAATTATATACATTTGAATATTCTTAAAAAAGAACAAAAAATACATTGTAATGATATAATAATAATCATCATCTTTTGCTTCTCTTACATCCTACCGTATGTTGCAGGCACATGAGCCCTCTTTTCAGCTGTGGGAATTGCAAGAAAAAATAGTTACTTTTAATGCTCTAATTAATAGCACTTATACATCAAAGTACACAAATCTTGTGTCCTCAGTTACTAATTAATTAGGATTTTTGCACAATTTTCACAAATAATCTTCTGGGATTTTCTGTCAGCATAAAATCTTAAGCTCATTTCCCACAAACCCTTTTCTCTTATTTAAATAATTCATTCAAGAAATAGACCAAAATCGCCTTAAAAAATACTACTCCTATAGAAAGAATATTTTGATGATGAGCCATGCAGAATCTGTGGATTCAATGCTGGAAATACTCCCAAAAATTCAGATATAGTATACTTTTATTTTCATGCATTGCTAAAACACACAAAACATTAAATTACTGAAAACTACAATGCAAATCCACACATCTTTCACCAGTCATTTTCATTACATTGGGGTCAATGATATAGTATCTTTGTAATAGTGGCATCAATTGATTACATTAACCCCACCAATTTTTTATTTAGCAATATTTAGATATATATCTATGAAGAAGACGACCATGTGTATGATATGGAGTACTATATAGTATATTTATTAAAAATGAGTGAGCCAGCTCAGCCATTTCTTGATTGCTCAAAGTGCAATTTCATCACCTCCCACTCAAAGTGAGAGAAAAAAAGCAAAGGGAAAAAACTATATTTTGATATCTCTCTTCGTTAAAGATATGAAAGTGTGACACTGTAATTCGAATAAAGAGAAAAAAGAAAGTGAGGGAGTGAGAGAGAATCACCTTTTGCTTTGTTTCTTCATAATCTCTCAGCTTCAAATTTTTGTGATCCAACGGCTGTTTTTCACTCTTTTTCCCCTTAGGCCTATCCTCGTGTTTAAACCTCTGCAAAAATCAAATTTTCACCACAGCAAAATTTCAAACATGTTCATCTCAGATGAGCTGATGATCAAAGCAAAAGAGGAAAGCAAGAAAAGGCGACGCTTACCTTCTTCCTTGAAGTTGAAGTCTCTTTTTGCAAGATGATTGATTCTTTACCTATACACAAACTTCAACTCTTTCATATTTCCTCTGCTTTCAATCCAATTACCCTTCTCCTCCTTCATAGTCGTCGACGTTCCACCTCTCGAAACTTGTTTCCATTTTACACACCAACCTCACTTCCCATGAAGCATTCCACACAAATAATGATTCCCTTCATTGTTCTACTCATCATAGCATCACTGGTAAATACCTCTGTCTCCTCCACCCTCATATCCGATTTCCACGCGCTGATTGCACTAAAGCAAGGATTCGAGTTCCCAAACTCCGGCATCAGCACGTGGAACTCCACGAACCCAATGTCAATCTGCTCGTGGAGTGGCGTCAAATGCCTCCACGGAAGAGTTGTGTCGCTCGACCTGTCCAACATGGCCTTGTACGGCTCAGTCTCCCCCGTCATTTCAAGGCTGGACAGGCTAATCGAGCTCTCCATCGACGGGAACAACTTCACTGGCGAGATCAAGCTTGAAAGCATGAGCTCCCTCCGCTTCCTCAACATCTCCAACAACCAGTTGAGCGGCAGCCTTGACTGGAACTACTCCAGCCTCCCGAATCTCCAAGTTATTGATGTGTACAACAACAACTTCTCCTCTGGCCTACCTCTCGGGTTGTTGAGCTTGAGCAATCTCAAGCACCTCGAGCTAGGAGGGAACTACTTCTATGGAAGTATACCTCCAAGCTATGGTGACCTAGCCGGACTGGAGTACTTATCACTGACGGGAAACGATCTGCAGGGGAGGATTCCGAGAGAGTTAGGCAACCTCACAAACTTGAAGGAGATATACCTAGGCTACTTCAACATGTTCGAGGGAGGGATCCCTCAAGAGTTTGGCAAGTTGACGAATCTTGAACATTTTGACCTATCCTCGTGCGACCTTGACGGTTCAATCCCTCCAGAGCTGGGGAATCTTAAGTCACTCGACACATTGTTCCTGCACGTAAACCGTCTCTCAGGGCCAATCCCGAGGGAGCTGGGGAATCTGACGAAACTGGTGAATCTTGACCTGTCTCTGAATGCGCTGACGGGTGAGATCCCATATGAGCTCATCAACCTGAGTCGGATCCGGCTGCTTAATCTGTTCATGAACAGGCTGCACGGCTCCATCCCGGACTTTGTGGCTGAGTATCCCGAGATGGAGACACTGGCCCTCTGGATGAACAACTTCACTGGGGTGATACCTAGGAATCTTGGACAGAATCAGCGGCTGCAGGTTCTTGATCTGTCTTCCAACAAGCTAACCGGTACTGTTCCTCACAATTTGTGTGAATCTGGGCAGCTCAGGATCCTTATTCTTCGGAAGAATTTCTTTTTTGGCTCCATTCCACAGGATTTAGGCACGTGTTTGAGCCTTGTGAGAGTCAGGTTGGGAGAGAACTTCTTTAATGGCAGCATTCCTAGTACCTTAATCTACTTGCCTCAGCTTAACTTTCTTGAGCTGCAAAACAATATGCTCTCTGGTGCCCTGTCCGAGAACACCGACTCCTCATCCAAGAATCAATCTAAACTGGGGCAGATGAATCTCTCAAACAATCAGCTTTCCGGTCCCTTACCGTTTTCCCTCTCCAACTTCTCGTCGCTCCAAATCCTATTGCTCGGCGCCAACAACTTCTCCGGCCCCATACCGCCTTCCGTCGGAGAGCTGCACCAGGCAGTGAAGATTGATCTAAGTGGAAACTCTCTGACTGGAGAGATCCCTCCTGAAATCGGTGAATGCCTACATCTCAACTATCTGGACTTGAGCAAGAACAACCTAACCGGCCCAATCCCACCGGAGATATCCAACATTCGAATCCTCAACTACCTAAATCTATCACGGAACCATCTGAGCGACTCCATACCCCCATCCATCGGCACCATGAAAAGCCTCACCACCGCCGATTTCTCCTTCAACAACCTCTCGGGCAGGCTCCCCGAGACAGGGCAGTTCTCGATGTTCAACGCCACCTCCTTCGCAGGCAACCCCCAGCTCTGCGGCTCAACAGTCAACAACCCCTGCAACGCCACCGGCGGCACAGCCACAAAATCGCACAACGCGTTCAAGCTCGTGTTCGCGGTGGGGCTCTTGCTCTGCTCGCTGGTGTTCGCGACGGCTGCGATCGCCAAGGCCAAGTCCTTCAAGAGAGGCAGCGGGGCGGATTCGTGGAAGATGACGGCGTTCCAGAAGGCGGAATTCACGGTGGCGGAGGTGGCGGAGTGCGTCAAGGACGGAAACGTGATAGGGCGGGGAGGGGCGGGGATCGTGTACCACGGGAAAATGGCCAACGGCGTGGAGATCGCGGTGAAGAAGCTTCTAGGGTTGAACAGTATGAACAGGCACGACCACGGGTTCAAAGCTGAGATCAGAACTCTGGGGAATATAAGGCACAGGAACATCGTGAGGCTGCTGGCCTTCTGCTCGAACAAGGAGGCGAACCTCCTTGTGTACGAGTACATGAGGAACGGCAGCTTAGGGGAGGCGTTGCACGGGAAGAAGGGAGGAGTGTCTCTGAGCTGGAATTTGAGGTACAAGATCGCGATTGATTCGGCCAAGGGGCTCTGCTATCTCCACCATGATTGCTCGCCATTGATCGTGCACCGCGACGTCAAGTCCAATAACATTCTGCTCAATTCCAATTTCGAAGCTCACGTCGCCGATTTCGGCCTCGCCAAGTTTTTGGTCGACGGCGCCGCATCGCAGTGCATGTCCGCCATTGCTGGCTCCTACGGCTACATTGCTCCAGGTTTCAATTCAATTTTTTTTTCTCGATTTGTGTAATCTTAATTAGGTCGTAGATTGAACATCCAAATGACATCCATGTTAATTGATTGATTTGCAGAGTACGCGTACACGCTGAGAGTGGACGAGAAGAGCGACGTGTACAGCTTCGGCGTGGTGGTGCTGGAGCTGGTGACGGGGCGGAGGCCGGTTGGGGAGTTCGGGGAAGGGGTGGACATCGTGCAGTGGGTAAAGTGTTCGACGAAATGCCGCAAGGAGGAGGTGAGCCGCATACTGGATCCGCGGCTGACGGTGGTGCCCAAGGATGAGGCGATGCACCTCTTCTTCGTCGCAATGCTGTGCGTGCAGGAGAACAGCGTCGAGCGACCCACCATGAGAGAGGTCGTGCAGATGCTCTCCGAGTTCCCCCGCCAATCACCATCCCCATCACTAAACCGTTAAACATTTCTTTCTAGAAACATAAGTAGAATGGTATTGGTAATTAGCTTCTTTAAGTATCCTTGTAATATAGTGTACACACAATTTTTGTTTAATTACATGTATTCATTTCTATTGAGTTTTTATTCTTCTTACTTTCTCTTTAAGGTATATATTAAAGTTTGACATGACCTAACGTGAAAATGAAATGTATGATAATTTGAAAGAAAAACAACAAACTCTAGTTGGAAATTTAAGGAATGTTTAAAACATCTTCTTTAAATATAAAATATAAATCCAAGAATAATCTATTCAATACGCAATAAGATTATAAATCGAAAAGATATGTTGAATAGGAGAAGACCGGTAGTGTTATGAAGAGAGATATGGTTGATACCTGGTTTGTGTGATGGGTCGGGCTATACGAGGCTCCTATCCGTTTACTTAACTATAATCGAGATATTTTACAATTCTTGTAGTATATGGGAGGATCGTGCGTGCAAACGGCAAAATCTGTAAACTATTTATAAAGTTCATTCTTCTTTTATATATATTTTAATAAGTTACGACGTGAATTTTTTTTTTTACTATTCTGAATTTAGTGAAATTTATTTAGAACATAAATTAATGAATATGTATAATACTTCCTCTATCCTATAAGAGTATCCACTTTTCATTGAACACGAATTTAATACACAATTAAGAAAATAAGAGAAGTGAAAAGTAAAAGTAATTAAAGTAATATTAGTTCATAATGAGTCTCGCCTTATTAAAGAGTAAAAAGTTTTCAAAATTAGAAATTGCATACTCCTGTGAGACGGACTAAAAAGAAAAATAGTGCATACTCTTATGAAATGAAGGGAGTAAATATGAAAAGTATCTTTAATTTAAATTTAGTTTGGATTAGACTTTTGTATTTTAAAATGAATCAAAATTTTAATTTAATTAGGATATAATAAAGGAAAAGAGAAAAAATAAAAAAATAATTAACAAATATTATCTGATGTGGATGCAAGTTAATTGTGATCCATTAACTCAAGATTTATACCCTTGATGATGTTTGATCAATGTTTTAAAAACCGGACCGGACCGGCCGGTTCGACCGGTCGGACCGCGAACCGGTGCGTAGTCCGGTCCGGTTTGCACTATAAAACCAGTAGCACATCAAACCGTCATGAACCGTCGGAACCGGCTGGC
Organism: Salvia hispanica; assembly: GCF_023119035.1. Lineage (NCBI taxonomy): Eukaryota > Viridiplantae > Streptophyta > Magnoliopsida > Lamiales > Lamiaceae > Salvia > Salvia hispanica. Next base: position 34,990,940 of record NC_062968.1, on the reverse strand, counting down.
CGGACCGGTCTGGCCGGGAACCGGAAACCGGTTTTCTAAATTTTTAAAATTTTTGTAAAATTTGAGTTTGGTGGGAGTTGAACTCATGACCTATGAGTCAAGAGACCAACATATCTACCACTCCACCACATGTACTTGAATGAAATATTATGAGCATTAATTATTCTTATACATTAAACCTATAATTTTTTGTCCACACAAATTAATAATTTGTGTTTAATTTTATACTTTTAAATAATTACTATTAGTTGTGATATGCTTAATATTAACTATCCCTCACTAAATTTTACTTTTATTTGTATAATGTATATAAATAATAGATTTTATCTAAGATTTAATATTGTAGTATATATATTATTAACATAGTTTATTACTCCATATTTACTAAATAATACTCCAAACTTATTAATAAATCATGTTTAATTTATGTATTAACTAATAATACTAATATAATATATATTTATCCAAATTAACTAAAAATTCATGTTTATTTTTATATATTGTCTATAATATTATTTCACCATATAAACATTTTTTAATTAATATAAATTTTATTTATTTATATATGAAAAATATTGTACTTTTTTAGTTATTCTAATTAATAATTTATGTATTTAGTTATTATTTAAATTTTATCATTCCCTTATTTTAAATGATCTTCATATTTAATTAATATGCAAAGTTTAATAGTATATGTTTTTGTTATATATTACTAATTATAATTTATCACTCATTAAATTTAATATACTTTGTATGGATATATTTAATTATATATATTTGCAAGGTAAAACGGTTCGACCAGTGATTGAACCGGTCGGACCGGTTGAACCGTGAACCAGTAGCCTCACCGGTTCACCGGCCGATCCGATTTTTAAAACATTGTGTTTGATCTTCAATTGCAACACTAAAACACAAAAACAAGGGTAGATCTAGCTTTGAAAAACTAGATCCAAAAAGATTTGATCGAGAGGCAAGAAATGAAGAAAGTGAATTTGATATTAGCTAAATCCATTGATGGAGAAAACACTCAACATACTAGATTTAACTAATGACTCCACTACTCAAAGGAATCCACAAACCCTTTGATGCATACCTATACGTGATCATACTTGAACTAGTAATTGATGGAAATTTCATACTTGAACTAGCAATTGATGAATGGATGGATATTTCTAGTCTAAAAAAATACTCATTTCTATAAAAAATCATCTCAATTTTTTATTTACTTTTTATCTTTCTTTTTTTCTCTCTTATACTGTACCATTTTATCTCTTTCTATCGTTCACTTTACTTGGAATAAAACTCATTTTATTCACCAATAAAATTATTTTTAGTGCGTAGAAACATACTCCCTCCGTTTCATAGTAATGAAGACGTTTCTTTTCGGCACGGAGATTAAGAAAAAAATTGTGTTAGGTCAGTTAAGTAAAGGAAAAATAAAAATGGAAAATGAAAAAGATAGAGAGATGAAGAGAGAAACAAGTAAGAGAGAATAAAATAGGTGAGAAAAAATGTGTTGATTTTTACTAGAAAGAAAAATGATTGTATTACTATGGAACGTACCAAAATAGTAAATAACTCTATTAAACGGAGGGAGTAATTGTAAGCTAAAGTGATGCTGTGATGGGGTGTTGTACTTTGGATGATATAAGTCATCAATCCATCCAACTGATACATGATTGGAGTGACGAAGAAAGCATGTTACTATAAAAAATGAATTTCGATCAAATGAATGTTATTTATACCGTAGGAACTTTGAATTTTTAATTGATGAACATGAAGATAATGAAAATATATTTAATAAGTTAAATGAAGTGAAAGTATGAAAGAGAATAGGTGAAAAGAATTGTAAAATAACGAAGTATGGAAAATAAAAGTGTATTCTGTAAAAAAAAAAACAGAGAGATATGACCTTACGCTAATACGGCCAAAATGAATTGATCATAAACACAATTTGGGAAATGAAGAAGCGAATAATTGAAGCCATGGTAGAGAGATCGGCGAATTGGACTGATTTCGACTAAAAATTCGAAATTTACCCACAGCGGGCTTTATGAAATTGAATTGGAATTTATTTACTTCTCCTACAAGAAAAGAGTCTCAGCCGTTGGATCTTTTTGAGGGTTTAGTTGCAATCCCCGCCTCCTTTTCTATATTTGGCTGAGTCCACCAAATCCGTTTTACCAATCTATCAATATATAAAGGGACAGTTTTTTGGAAGCCCATGTGGCACACTTTTGAGCGGGAAAACTATCTATTGGGCAATCTAAAAGACAAATATTATTGGATAAAAATTGGTCCAATGAAATGCAGAAAAATTGGCTTCTACAAAAAGTTTAAGACATTTATATAGACAACATTTGAATCTGCATTTTTGTGGACTGATTTTCTAAATTTTGATTGCAGCATAACGTGGTGCTTGGAATCCGGCGACAGCTCCGACGAGAGGGTGGCAGGCTGAAGGAGACGGGGCGGTGGCGGAAAGGCGGCGGCTGGTCGAGAGGATAGGAGGGATCCGGAACGAGAGAGATGGGAGGAAAGTTGAGAAGATAGAAAGAAGAGGAAGGAGAGAGAGAAGTACGGCGGCGGCAGCAGCAGATTCATTCAAAGATCTGATCTTTCTCGCTGGAGAATAAGAAAAAGGAGAGGAAAAGAGAAGAGTGCCGGAGTCGGGAGATGAGGGAGCTGGCGGGTGAGGTGAGCCCAGCGGCGGCTGAGGCACAGCTGTGTGTTGAAGGGGCACAAACTGGAGGTACTACGCGGCGACATGGAGATTGTTGTTCAGTGGGCCGATGGACAAGAGGAGTTGCCCGGCGGCGGCGGCAAGTTGGTGTTTAGCGGGTTCCACCGATTAGAGGGAGAGATAGAGAAGGAAATGAGGGAATGAAAGAAGCAGTTGGCGTTGCTCACCGGCGAGGTGTGTGAGGCGGCGGCGGTTAATGGAGAGAGACGGTGAGAGAGAGTGAGAGTGGCGCATCATTAGTTTAAGGTTTCATAAAATGTGGTTGTTGTATATTAATTGGGCTCTAATTTGGGCTTTTAGTGTATGATATAATTTCAGCTGTAATAGTGTAGTAGTAGTATAGATTTTATAATTAATGTTTTTATTTATTTAAATAGCATTTTAATTTGGATGTTGAACTCTATTATTATTATTATTATACTTTAAATGGTTCTAATTTAGACTTCTAAATTATTGTATTTTGTATAATATAATTTTATTAAGTTAAATTATTTTTTAATTGAATAATTTGAGTTTTAAATTTGGGTGTCATGACTATAATATTATTATGTCTTAAAAGTTTGGTTTTATTTGACTACTAAGTATTACTATTATTTATTCGTTCAAATAGTTTGATTTTATTTGACTACACTCATATCAAATATTAAAGGGATATTTGCATCTAATATCATGAAACTTTCAAAAAATTGAGTTTTTCCCACGAATTTTAAAATAGGCAAATAATATCACGAACTTTACACCGTGTTTGTTTTTTCTCACGAATGAAAAAATTCTCACAAATAATATTATGATACGGATTTTTTTTCGTAATTTCTCGACAACAATTTTGAAAGCTTCACGTTTTTCAATCTTTGAAGATAGTTTTTCTTGAAGCACACCCTCCAAAATTATTCTTCAATCTATTAAAATAACATGAATTTTTTCATTCGTGGGAAAAAACAAACTCGGGGTAAAGTTCATGATATTATTTGTCAATTTTAAAGTTCGTGGGAAAAACCCAACTTTTTGAAAGGTTCGTAGATTAGATGCCAATTTCCCAATATTAAAATAATATATAATCATCTGCTAAAATATGAAATGTTTCTATTCTTTTTACTTCTCAAAAATTTGGAATATGTTTATACTGAATTCAAATATGGCTAAACCAAATAATTATGAAACACCAATAAATAATGATATAAAGTGAAACTAATATCATTATCAAACAAATAACAATATTTGTATGTCTTATTCTATTTCATCCACACATCTCCTCTTTTGTTATATTTTTTATTTTATACTACACTCATATCAAATATTAAAATAATATATAATCATCTACTAAAATATAAAATGTTTCATTGAGAGTGGGTCGAGAGAAGTATAATTGTACAAATAATTTTTTGTCGTTGTTTATAATATTACAAATACTTATGTTAATTACTCCCTCCATCCCCTATTAAGAGTCACACTTTTTCATTTCGTTCCGTCCTCAATTAAGAGTTACACTTCATTTTTACCATAAATAGTAAGTAGGTCATACATTCCACTAACTCAATTCACTCACATTTTATTATAAAACCAATATAAAAAAATGGGTCCAACATTCCACTAACTTTTTCAACAACTTTTCTTTACATTTCTTAAAACTCGTGTCCAGTCAAAGTATGACTCTTAATCGAGGACGAATGAAGTAGTTCTTATCTATAAAAATATTTTTATACTTATTTACTCTATACTATTTATTATAAATTAATATATTTTCATTATTTAAAAATCTTTTGTCCTGTGTATAGGGTGTAAACACCCGTTCCTATAATTTCACAGTCCAAATTTGGAACTCAATCACATTACATTAATAGGTGCGCTTTCTCCTATTTTATTGCCATATTTTTTTCTCTCTTTTTTTTTCGGTGCCAATTTTGGGCCTGCTCTGCAATTTTCTGGATCTCGAGTTTGTCTCTATTTCTTTTCTGCGTCATGAATTAAATTGTGTAAACCTTCGTATGCATTCAGAAGTGAAGCTCTAAAGCCATTTGAGTTCATCTCTGTTGTGTCTTCAGGGTTTTGGCTTCCAAGGTCTCACTCACACTTCCTCCATTTCCTTCTTTTATAAATACTGTAGTATGAAATTTTCTGCTTACTGAGAGTGATATAGGAGTATTTCGGTAAAGCAGCACGAATGCGCGTGTTTTTTTTTTTTTTTTTCCTTTCGAGGGTTAGCTCTAGAGTTGCTAATTTTTATGCAATATATGTTATGGAATCTCTTCTCATACAGAATAGATATGGAGTAATTTTTATGTACTACTGCAATATGTTATGGAATCTTTTATTTAAGCCTTTTTTTTGGCTCTGATGAATTTATGGTTATGCGTAAGAGGCAATGGCTTTCTTTGCTTGTGGCTATCAGAAGTAAAAATTTTCTCTTCGACCAAGTCAAAGTTTTGTGGACTTCCCGAAGATTATACAGTTTGTTACGGGATATGTGCTCTCTCCCCAAAATTAGTTGAAAAATATATCCTTTTCTTGTTTACACATGAGCCACGTACAAGTCTTCTCACCCTTTTATTTTTATTCATTAATTCTTTTGGTTAGTAAAAGTTGAGCCTCTTTTTCTATATATATTAAAGGGATAAGAATCTCGAGCGTCTTTCTTAGGGGAGAAGAATAGCATCATCCTTTTAAGCTAGGGGTATGGACGTTCACTCTTGAATTTTCCATAATGTTTCAGATGTTCTGTTTATTGACAAAACCTAATGTTTTGGCCATACGAAAGGTCAACTGAAGTGATTATATAAACATGACCTGACTTTGTAAAATAAGTATGTGCTGGTTCACTTACCTTACTAAATTATTTTTGTTTATTGTAGGTTAACAAGATAATATTGGAGTTTAATATGGCCGGGGACAAGCAAATAGAGACATGTACGTCCTTTTGGTATTTTGGTCAATGGGAATGTAATATGCCTTGGATTATGTAGTAGTTATTAAGCCATACCAGTGTGGTGTCCATGGCTGAGTTTTGTCAGCATGTGTGCTAACTGTCGCCATAACATTGGTGCAGTGTTCTCAACTAATTACTCGACCATCTAACTGTTACTTGATATTATGCATGAAGAAAAACTGTTGGCACTTCTTCCATGCAATATTGATGTTTGCTTGAACGTTTTTAGGCTTGTATTGTTGAAGCTTCTATCTGATGCCATTTTCTTGCTTGCAGATCAGCTGAATGCCCCTGCTGCAAAGTCTGAATCATCAATCAATATTCCTGATAAAAATATGGTAAGAGTTTGATGACTTGGTTTATTTTACTGTAAAATTATTAGCTTCTCTTGGTACTTATTTTTAAAAGATGGGTTTTATTGTCATATGATTCTTACTGATATTCATGTAATATAGTCCTCATGACTCATGTACATCTCGTTTTCCTATGCAAATGTCTACTTGTATAGGTTATTATGTTTGCTCCACCCCTTTACTAATTGTTAAACCCTCATGAGTTCCTTTGTTACTTGCTAGTTGCTACAAAGAGTAGAAACAGCTGCACCTTCTCCGTCACTGGACTGGTGTTGCTATTATTCATGTGATTGATTGTGTTTGTGCTGATTTTATTTGCCAAGGTGCTCTGCGGTCCTCTCGTGAGGCATTTCAATCATCTCCATCTACTTGAACACTCTTCTTCTTACACCTCTCGAGATAATTCTTATATAATTGCATGAAAATATTCTGACAGCAAGCACAGCAATACCATGATTATGGTTTTCCAAAAATAAATTTTCAAGGGGACTGGACACAAATAGTTTACAAAGAGTGATTAATGTTGTGCAGAAAAGCTTTCAATTTGTGCATATTCTTTTTCTTTCTTGCATTTATAATTATTGAGATGCATCATGCATGTATATAGTTTTGCAGCATATGATTCTGCAATAATGTTCTCAAGTAAAAAAAATTTATTCTATAACAGCCCTATATTGAGATTACAATAATATGTTTTTGTAACCTGAGTTCTCATCTTTTCAGGTGAAAGATGAATTATCATCTGAGTCTGTGTCATCTGTATCTGCTGGGGGCAATGCTGTATCTGGAAAAAGTGCAACTGATCAACCTGTAAGTTCAGAGCAGGGTGTCTCTTACCCACCTACCAGCAGTTATGATTACTATCATTCAGGTAAGGTTTTCATCTTTAGCTGGAATTTACAACAACAGTTTAGATCTTAAAGCATAATTGTATATCCATAATATTGAACCTCTCACATAAGATTGCTACTCCCTCCGTCCCACGTTACTTGATGCGTTTCTTTTCGGCATGGGACTTGAGAAAGTTGTGTTTAGTGAATTGAATAAAGTAGAGCGAAAAAAGTAAGAGAGAGAAGAGAGAGTAAAGTAAAAGAAAGAATAAAATAGGTGTGATTAGATGTTTTGTTTTTAGCCAAAAAGAGAAATGACTCAAGTAACTTGGGATAACCCAAAATGGAATACGTCTGAAGTAACTTGGGACAGATGGAGTATATTTTATGATAAATACTGTAGGAGTACAAAGTATCATAATTTAATACCATTCTATTATGTTATAAAGAAGCTGCAAGAGTTCTGAAGAAAAATAATACTATCTTTGATCCCATTGAGCTTGGCCTGTTTCTTTTTGACACGGTCATTTAGGAGAGTAAGATTATAGTGTAAGGTGTGTGCCCACATATATAATGTAGTGTTTAAGTGATTACCCATAAAGGAAACATGTCATGCTTATTGGGATAGCTAAATAGTAAAACAATCCAAGATTAATCATTAATGGGATGCAGAGAATATCACATTAGGCAATGAAAATTATTAGTTTATTATATTAGTCAAGGTTGCTGCCATTAATATAGTTATGTGGTAGAGGTTATAAACTATTCAATTGTTTCTTGGCTATTAGAATTGGGTGAGCACATTCGGGTACTGTAATGGTTGGATGGGTGTTTCTACTTATAATTGTTATCTAGAGATATTTGTAGCTGCGGTTCTTCTAAATTAGCCTCTTAACTTGATCAAATATTTTCCTTATGCTCTAATAGGATACAGTGGTAACTTTACCCAGTCAGTTGACAAAGATTTTTCTAACACCCCTGGTGGTTCTTATGCGGTATGGCCTTTGTGATTTTGTAAACTCCTGTTTTTCCGATGGTGACTTCATTATGTCTTGAATTTTACTCCTGATATGGTGATTCTCTGATTTACCAGGGCATCCAACCAGATAATGCTTCTCTCCTATATTACGTTCCTAGCTATGGTCCATATTCAACTGGTTTTGTAGGTGTTGATGGAAAACAAGCATACACATCATCAGAGTATCCCTGCGCATATGGGTCAGAGATGTTTCCATATTATACATATGATCTGGCCTATGCTGGGAATGGTTCATCCAGCAATAAAAGTAGCTCTGGGAGGTCAAATGGATATAACGTTGGCAAAACTAATGGCAACCTCTCAAGCAAATCTTCAGCTTTGCCTTATAATTCCAAAACCCAACAGCCAAATTCTTCGAGGTCTATGTATCAGAATCAGTATCTTCATCCTTTGAAGAAGGTAGTTTTTCTTGGGATCAGTTTTCTTATATTAGTGTGTTTGTTTAAATTATACTTCTAAGACTGTAATTATTTGAAATCCAGCAGCTTGTTTCGGTGATGGATTATCAGATTTGTTTTAATTTGAGAGGAGAAACGAATGATAACTATTTAATAGTATTTTTTTGTTGAGAACCTCAGAATTGCAGTATATTCCCATGTTCACTTTGTTATTACCAGTTTGTACTTTAATATCATAGCTGTCTTGTTAGGCATCTTATCTTGATTTTTATTTTCTTGCAGTTGGGTGCTGGTTTCCAGCCAGCTGGAAACTTCTCTTCACTTACCAGCCGGAATCCTCGTTCTTTTCCGCAATATGGTCAAGTAAATTACCAGTCGAATCTTGGGTTGTGGAACAACAGTTACAGATCCAAGTCAAGAGAAAATTTTGGCAGATGTGGAGAAATCAATGCTGTGAGTGAACTAACTCGTGGCCCTAGGGCTGACAATCGGAATTCCTCTAAGTTTCCAGCTGAAGTTGAACAACTGGGTTTTGCAATTGATAGGGATAATTACAACTTGCAAGAGTTTGAGGCAGAGTATGATAGTGCAAAGTTCTTTGTGATCAAGTCATATAGTGAAGATGATATCCACAAATGTATCAAATATGATGTCTGGTCAAGTACTCGAAATGGCAACAAGAAATTAGATTCTGCTTTCCGTGAAGCTGGTGCTAAAATGACAGAGGCAGGAAAGAAATGTCCAGTCTTCCTATTTTTTTCGGTGAGCTTGTGCTCCTTTATTGTGATCTAGTAATAGAAGTCAGTAGTTACTGTTATTGGTCACATATCATTTATCTTCTTATAGCCATGTTATTATCAGCCACGTAGGAGTACCATTTATCCTTTATATAATCATGTTTTTTAATGTTCTTCATCTAATTTCTTTTGTATCCGGTAACTAAGAGTCAGAAGATTCTTTGATTGATTTCAGGTGAATGGAAGTGGGCAGTTTGTTGGTGTTGCTGAGATGATTGGGCAGGTTGATTTTGGCAAAAATATGGACTTTTGGCAGCTCGACAAATGGAATGGTTTTTTCCCATTGAAGTGGCACATTATTAAAGATGTCCCCAACACGCAATTGCGACACATTATCCTTGAGAACAATGAAAACAGGGCGGTCACTTATAGCAGGGACACTCAAGAGGTAGTATTTCCTTTCTGGAATTCTATTCATAATTATTTGGACAAGCTCATTATTTTAGGCTGATCATGTTTAACTTTCTGGCAGATTGAACTGAAACAGGGCCTAGAAATTCTAAGCATTTTCAAAAACTATTCTGCTAAAACTTGCGTACTCGATGACTTCAACTTTTATGAAAACCGTGAGAAGGTGCTGAAGGCAAAGAGGGGTGGAGGCACAGTTTCTCAAACCACCAATGGTTTTAGAAATGCTGATTATGAGGTGAACTTTTGTGATGCACATGCTTGTGTGGTTACCGATGTTGATGCAAAATGTTTTACATCTGACTGATAATAAAATGAATTGTAGGCTGGAGAGTCCGCCAAGGACACTCAGTCAGATTCTTCATCACTTGCTGAGCTGACTAAAAACCTTTCGCTCGAGGCTCAGCCACTGCAGAGTAGTATATGAACACGATCAATATACGAGAGAGTTTGCTTTTCATCAGTTTTGTTAGGCAAGTTTAGTCATTGTTAGTGATTCCCATCATCCTGATGGTTTTATCTTGTTAGAGATTCATGTCTTCTTTCCTATGTTTGGATCTATTTGTTTTATTGGCGATATTAGTTTTCTGGATTATTTTCACATATCTGCAAGTGAGGTTGACTGTCATTGGCTGTATGCTGAATATCAAATGTAGATCAATAGTTTCACGTCCATTTCTCTTTGATGTCCTAGCTTGGACAGGATCCTCAATATTGCAGTTTTCAATTTTTTGAGCAACAGATCAGTAATCAATAATATGATTTCTACTTGCATGTCGTCATCAAATTGGTGGATAGAATAATGTTAACACGGAAAAGAGTAATTGCTGAAGAATGCATAAATTTGGTCACTTCACCTTTAAGAAAAATATATTGGTTTGAGAAGATAAAGAAACAGAAGCATAATTCAAAGTTTGAAACTGTCAGATTTTGTGCTATTTGTTCGTCTTTGATTTAAGGGATCTATGGACGAAAAAATATTTACATTATCTGCTTGAATAGATTGCTTGATAAAATCCTAATATGGAACAAACTGGCCTCCATTGAATATTAGTAATTTTGCTGATGGAACTTCAACAGAAGTTCGAATTAATTTCAACAACATTTTGACCTGGCATATATTTCTTTCTAGGACATAATATTATGGAAGATTATAAGAAACAAACAGACACCAAAGGGGAAAGGAAAAGAAGAGGTTTATGTAGCCACCATGTTCAGAAAATCAAGAGCTTAAACACAATTGAACAACAACGGGATATAAAATTTTTGGCAACAACGGCAGAAGTATTCTAGAATACAGCATTCATGGCTGCTGCGACGTCCCAGTAGCTGGAGCGGTTGGAGCGGCAGGCATCCTGCCTTGAGGTCCTTGATACTGTTGATGGTGTTGTTGATTAGGTGGTAGCACTGGCAGAGGCGGTCCCATGTAGCCATACTGCTGGTAGTATGGTGGGTAAAATTGACCTGGAGGGGGCGCCGTGCTCGGGTAGCCATACTGCTGAGCTTGTTGATGCTGCTGTTCAGAACCACCTCTATTTTCATTAGACGCAGATGACCCACTGGAAGGCCCCTCTTGAGTTGGAATGAGGGCACCCATCCTCTGGGGATCCATAGAAGGATAATACGCCCTCTCATGCTGAGGCAGAGGAGGAATGTTGAAATAAGGCACTGGTGGCGGTTGTGTCTGACCGCAAGGTGGGGGAGCCTGAAGAGGCTGGTTCTGTTGCTGCGATATGACTGCCCTTGGGAGCAACCCACTGTGAGTCACGGCTGCTTGCTGCTTTGCTTCATCAGAGCCTTCAGAGTCCAGCTTTGGAGCTTGGGGTCTGCCCCACAGCAGCTTCATCCTCAAGCCTTTAATAACTAGTTTGTTAGCAAGTTCCTCAGCTGCTTTCTCAGCACCTTCTCGTGTCGTGTAAGTCACGAAAGCACAGGCCCTCTGGAGAACCATCTTGACAGACTCAATTTCTCCATGTGCATAGAAGTTGTCCCTTAAATCCTGCTCGGTAATCCTAGCATCAAGCCCTCCCACATAGAGGGTTCTAATGCTCTCATCATCGGGAGGCTCCAAAGAAGGCATCTCCCCGGCCTTGCTCAATAGCTTCATTGCCACTGGATCATTCACTCTGCAATTGTATGCAACAAGACAGCAACATACTGAGTATATTATGAGAAGATAAACTAAGTATAGACTAATCCATTGCGCTGGGGAAAATAGGAACAGAAACAGAGAGTACAAAGGATGAGAGAAGTAGACACTAATATATGTACATCGAGAGAATTCAATTATTAGCCAGCACCACAAAGCTGAACAGCAAAAAAATGATAGATATGAAATTTCATTTCAACTTATAGTATACTATAAAGGCTTGACAAAAATTATATCTTGATACCAACTAGTATAGCATATGATGTGGAGTGAACCAGCTGATTTTACAATCCAAACTTTAAAATATGCAAGGATGCAAGACATATTACCAAATCAAAAGACCAATAAATAGTACATACAATGCGATATTGTTAGCATTCATGTACAATAATGCATGCATATAGATAAGAAAAAGATCTTTATGTAATAAAATGATTTTAACATACCCGTAGTAGCGATCTTTAATGTTTTGTTGAGACAATTCACCTTCAACAGGCATCTCGTGCCTGTAAGGGCACTCTGGACCTCTTGTACATTGACCGCGAACATAGAAACTGCAAACATGAGCTCGGTTTCTCTTGTAATATGGTGTGGTTCTCTGGAGCTTCAAAATAGTATCATTTGGACGAGCCTTTCCAAATGAAGACTCATAATCAATCCCAGCCCTTGCCTGCATATAACTAGTTTTTTAGTTATCAAAAGTGGATCAAAGAGACGCATTGTAACTATCATACTACTAATCCGAATATAAAAGCACAGTTAAAATCTTCAAGCAGCCTGAGAATGAATGGAAGGAGGCCAAAACTAGCAAACAAGAGACTTTTGGCCCAGTAACATAGATTTCATGACTTGGAGGCCTTTGTTGATCAAATTGCAAAACTACTAATATGTATTTACTATAGAGAATTGTTAGCAATCATAGCACCAAGAAAAGATGCCACAAGCAGCTAAAGTGTTACAGACCACAAGAGCTTGCACATAAGATGTATTGGCATTTAACTTTCAGGCATTCCCCTAACCAAGTCATTTGAATAGGTTATAGCAGATATGAAACTGTTTTTGATGAGTCCCAAATTGGTGAAAACATAAAAAAACAAACTCCAATCAAGATATGTGCATGGAAAGAGTTTGAAGGAAGCATACCTTGCGATCATGCTCCTCTGCAAAGTATTCCCTATTCACATCACTCTTTGGAATGGCATCATTAGAATCAATACTCAGAGCAGTATCGCGAACCTGAACGGGCAATCCATACTCGAGATCCAAAAGGCAAACCTGACAAACATTTTTCAGCTTACTACAAGTTTGGCATATCTCAGATTTCTTGTATCTTGCATCACGACCAGGCCTCCACCTGAACACCGTAAATGGCCGAGTGCAGATCTTACACTCCTTATCATAATCTGCTTTTGTCTGCAGCAAAGTGCAAGTATGAGCAAAAAAGTACAAGGGCAATTTACAACATTCACACTGCAAACAGAAGCCAATTGAAATCACGAACATTTACAAACAAGCCATCTACCAAAAAGAATATGTTGCACACAATAGAGTATCATAAACATCTTAACGCTAGCTCAGATCCTACTTCCACATTAAATCAATCTCTACACGCAAAAAGCAATCCACAATCAAAGAGAAAATTGGCAACACGAAACTGTAAAGTTACCATTCGGACGTATGGATTGTCGCCAAGGCATGACTCGCATATAATTGGGAAATCAGACCGCTCCCACCCATCGGCTTCCGCGTCCCTCAGCAGCCTGTGTGCCATTCTATGCCGAACTTGAAATTAATTATCCTGAACGGAAGAAATAGAAAATGAAATCAGTCAGAACCCTAAGAAATCAAATGATGCATATAAAAGTAGCAATCTTGCCTCAGAACAGAAACCCTAAAATTGCAGTCGATGCGTACCTTGAAGTTGTTTTTCCACGAAAAGACAAGCTACTGTAGGTGCGAATATAAGGATAGCAAGAAAAGGAGTCGCGGAAGGCGGCGGCTTATGTAGACAGAGTCGGCGGCGGCGAGAGGGCGGAGAGAATTCAAGAGGATGGCCGAGAAATGACAACTCCGCGATTGGATATTTAATTGAGGATTATTAGCCTTAAAGCCGCGTTTGGATATCCTTTATTCCATAAAAATATTATTTCCTTTTTCATCCGTCCCATAAAAATATGTGGAAAGTTTATCAATTTAATAATGTGTCTGACTATCCACTAACATTTATTTAACTATCATTCTCATCCTTTTCTCTTACTTTATCATACTACCATTCTTCTCTCTCTTACTTTACCAATTTTATCTTAATTCTCATGTCATATTCATTATGCATATTTTTATGAACGGATGGAGTATTTTTTTTCAAGTTGCAAGTTCATGAATGTCTTAGCCGTACTATATAGTACTCTCTCCATCCCTTCTAAGTGGAGCATTTCTATTGTTTTGTGAATTAAGTGAAGAGATGGAAAAAAAATGCTCCACTAAGAAGGGACAGAGGAGTACTATATAATGCGGCCAAGACATTCACGAACTTGCAACTAGAAAAAAAATGTTCCCTTCGTCCCATAAAAATATGAGTAATAAATATACTACGAGAATTAAGAGAAAATTAATAAAGTAAAAAAAGTGATATTTTATAAGAAATATGGCATTTAAAATAAAAAATCTAAAAAAAAAAAGAGTTCACTTAAAGTGGAATTAGAGCGAGTACATTACTTAATTAGAGCATCCACAATGGTCGGCGAGCGACCGGCTAGCCGATTCCTGGCGTTGGCCGGTCCGCTCGCCGAACCATTGCAATCGGAGCGCTGGCCGATCCGCTCGCCGCCATTGTAGGCTGGCAATCGGCCAGCGCAAATTTTTTTTAATTAAAATTTCGAAACACTATACATATGCGATTTTCACGTCATTTTCATTCGCATCACTTGTTTCGAGCGAGTGTCAATGCTGGCTGGCCGAAGAAGCAGCGGCTGAACTATGGCGGTGATTACACCGGCAGCAGCGGCGGTTCCCGCGACCTCCCCGAGGATGTTCAGGAGTTCCCGTCCCCTCCATCGTTTACTTGTCGCACTCGCCCGGTTGATCAAAGGCGGGCACAATGGGCAGCGAGGGGAGTCGCCCAGGGATCCCAGGAGGTCCAGTCGCCAACCGAGCTCGCTTTCTTCGCGCATCAACAAACGCGTAAACAGATGCACAAGATCTTAGCTGAATGGAGGGAGGCAACTGACCCCGTGGAGAAGAGGTTTCTTCACTCAATGCTCGAGAGTATGCGGGTTGATTTGGATGTCGCCGCGGCACAGTTGGGGGGATCAGACGCGGGCTCAGATGCCGCAGATTTGGGGGTCCGGGTGGCGGTAAGGACGGCGACGAGGAGTAGAGTGTGGCGGGGGCTCGTGTGTGGAAGCCCGATTTTTTTTAATTATGTAATTTTTTTTATGTAATGTACTTTAAAAAAAAATTAATGAATTTTCTGTATATGTGTCGTAAATTTAATTCCGTATTTTGTGCTTAATTCCGTAAATTTAGTTGTTGTTTTTTTAATTTTGATTGTTGTGGCTAACCTATAACTAACCTATTGCTTGTCCTAATGATGTGGCAGTATGAACTTTAGTGCTGATGATGTGACAGAAAGAGTTTGTGGCTAGCCTATGGCTGACCTATTACCATTGTGGATACTCTAACTACTACCGCTCTGAGTTGCTCTTTTGACTATATTTATCAGCAAATAATCACCCAACCATTTTTTTTAATCTCCAATCAATTTCATCACATCCACATTATTTATCCAATCCAACTTTATACACTTTTAGCGTCTTTTATTAAACATCACTCAACCATTCTATGGTCTACTATATTATACTATATTTTTATATTGTTTTTAATAATAATAATATTAGTATTACATACTATATTAAAACATTTTATGATTGCATAATTTTTAAAAAACACAAAAAAAATGACGCACTTAAAATTTTAAATCACACAACCAAAAAACGAAATTTGAAACAATTAAAATACAAAATTAAATATTATAATTGCGGCTCAAAATAAATGCTAAAAAATAGACATTAGTTGGGATGAAGCATATTGATAAATATATAGAGGATGCTTGTAAGCTTTGAACATATGATACCGGTAATCATGTAAGAATCATCTTGTTATTTTATGTGCTTTTGAAATGAGTTTCTAGATATGTTTTGAGATAAGCTACTTATATTCACTATAGTTTGAAAAGTTATCAAAGCTAGGTAATGATTAAAATTTTGGGTTTAATTGATATTTTGGGAATTGGAGAATATATTTTTCTCATCTAGTGAATAACAAGAGGAGTACTAAATAAATAATAAATTATTGAAAAAGAATAATTATATGTAAAAAAAAAAGAGAGATTTTATGTGTAAAAACTATAGCAAATTTGGTCTATATTTATAAAGAATGGAAAAATCTAAGTTTTGGTATAATATTATAATTTTTTATATAATAATATAAAAAGATATTTAAATATTAAATAAAATAGCTATTTATCGATAATATTAGTGAAAAATGGCACAATCTCATTGGTCAATAGAAAAAGTGAATTGAGAGACGACTTGAACTCGTTTGACTAACCAATCAACTGAGATCAAGACCATCTTTATTAATTATCTAGGTCCCTCTTTCACCCCAATTTTAGTTTAAACATAAAGAATAATAAGGAATAGGTCTCTCACACGGACAAGGTTGGTAGATTCCTACATTTATTTATCAATAAATATTTTTTTTAATATTCGAATATCTTTTATATACTCAATTAAATAAAAAATATGCAAATCATATCAAAATTCATAATTTTTTTATCCTATGTAAATAGAAACCACATTTCTTATAGTTTTATTAACAAAAATCTCTATTTTTCGCAACATATAATCCTTCTTCTATTTTACAATATCTCATTTTTAAATACTTTCTTTTCGTATTTATTCATCAAGGATGATGAGAATAACATATTCTCCAATTCCCAAAATTTCAGTTCAGCCCAAAATTCAATTATCCTAGTTTTGATAATTTTCCAAATTCAAGCAAATGTTAAAGCTCATTCAAAACATCTCAAATATACTATATAATGATAGAATAAAAAAAATGGTTTGAACGTAATTGCGGTATGTTGTACCTAAATTTGACACTATAAAATTACTACTGATATATATTGGATGCCGGTTCAATATACTAAAAATCATTATATTATAAAAGTACAGTATACCAAATTTCAATAAGGCATATCAAAAAACGGCATATGGGACAACATTGAAAATTGACGTATTGAAATAAAATGTATAAAAAACAATCAGTGAAAATAATGGTATAGTATTTACTCGTATCGACATTTTCGATAAGGTATACGGTATATCAATTTCGCTAAGATATACCGTACCGATTCATTTATATTTTATAATCTTCTTAGGAGATGTTCGGTTTGCAAGATTGTATCCGAGATTAAATTTGTAGTGTGTTTGGTTCATGAGATAACTCAATCCTAGATGGATAATCATGGGATAGTCAGTCATAACTAACCCCGTCTGACTAAAATAATCTCACAACTCAATCCTAGATTATATCTTATATTATTTTATCTTGAAAATCGAACACCACCTTACTCTATATAACACATTTTAACCTTCACTTTTGAATCGAGTTCAAAGCAAAACACCGATAACTATTTCGACTGAAAATAGTGAAAATACCTTTTCACTACCCTGTCCATTTATTTTGATCTACAATATTAGAATTCATGATTATTTTTTAATACACGATAGTTATAACTTCTAAATTTTACATAAAATTCCTTGTAACAATAGCAATTTCCTTGACTTCAGGCGCGGTCATGATTCTGTCACTTGTAAGTACTCCTTGTCATTTACACACCTATGTACTAAATTCTACTTTCGCGTATCACTCACTATCTATCTATTTATGATCTCAGAGCATCCGCAGCGATCGTACTTGCCGACGGACGTCGTCCGTACTGCTGGCAAGGACACCGCTGCTCGCCGTTGCACGTTTTCCGTCCGTGCCAGCGGCAGGGCGGTACTCTTAAATTCCGTGCCGCTGGCAAGGACACCACTGCTCGCCGCTGCACGTTGTCTGTCCGTGCCAATGAGCAGGCTTACGTGGCGGGCTGCGATTGGCCAACGGCATAGCCATTGACAATTTTGTTTTTTTCTTTTTTTAAAAAAAAAATCAAAATTAATTAAAAAAAAAATTTTAAATGAAAACATTATTTTCCCACTTCTCAATAAATTATATCCGTTTTCTACACACTTTTAATTTATTTTTCAATTTTTTTCCCCAAAATTCACATTTTTATCTATAAATACCCCCACTTTAATCATGTAATTTTTAATTTGTAGGATTTTAATCATGTATTTTTTTTATTTTCTAGGATTTACTTATGTATTTTTATTTTTTAGGATTTTAATTATGTAATTTTTATTTTTTAGGATTTAATTATGTATTTTTTATATTTTAATGTATTTTTATATTGTAGAAATGTTTTTAGTAATTGAAGTATTTAAATTGAATAATAGAATGGTGGGACCTTTGAGCTTGTCCTTGCGGAAGAGCATGGATGTGGGTGTTGTGCTCTTGCCTAAGGACAAGGAGTAAAAGTGGGTCCGTGATAGGATCTGGCTATCATATCAAGTAAGAGAGCACACGATTTGTAAAGGGGTGGGCGATGAACCCTAGTTGGGTTCTATTAGGGTTTGTCGAAAAGAGAGCAAAATGAGAAAAAGATTTTATTCTTATTCCTCAATGACTCGATCTAGTGGGAATTCTATGATTTATAGAATTCCCCCTACTTGATTCGGACTTTACGACTTGGGAATGAATCAAGAAGAAAATCCAAGAAGATTTGACTCTATCAAAATAACAATATAAATATTCTCAAAAAGAAATAAAAAGGAAATAAAAAGATCTAACAAATCAAACTAATACGTAATGAAATCTCCATAGCGGTTTGGTGGATTTCTCTTTCTTTGCGGACGTCCATCGTCTTGACGTTCCTCATGATCTTGCTCTTGGCTCGACGCTTCTTCTTCCTCATCGGTCTCACGTTGGTTCCCTTCGTTGGCTGACCATGCAGCCATGTCCACATCCCTATCAACTCCCCCCTGTCGAGATTCACCTTGTCCTCAAGGTGCAAATGAGGATAGCTTTGTGCCAATTCTGCTGCGGATTCCCAGGTAGGGGCTGCATTAACATCCGACGCCCAATGTACCAGCCACTGGACTAGAGGAATTCCTCCAACCAAAATCGTGCGCTCAGCCGACGCGCGAACCGGGGTATCTGGTGGCCGACCACGTCGCAGCTCCGCAGGAAGAGCCAACTGATCCGGAGACGCCGCTGAGCTAAAAAACGGCTTCAGAAGGGAGATGTGGAAAACGTCATGAATGCGGCTCTCGATAGTCAATAGTATCTGCGGCCTAACTTAGCCGAAATGGGTTTGCCTACCGAAAGCTGCCGATAAGGCTGATGGCAGAGCCACACTTTATCACCGACGGCGAACTCCACATCCTTACGATGGCGATTCGCCTGGGCAGCCATGAGCTCCTGCGCACGGCGAATTCGCACCTTCAAGGTACGCAACAAGGTCTCCCGCTCCTCCAACAACTCAGCGACATCTGCATTATGGGATGGACGCGAATAAGTGTCGAAGATATTAGGCGGTTCACGTCCATAAAGGGTCTCAAAGGGAGACATGCCAATGCTCACATTCACCGAGCAATTCATAGCTAACTCAGCCCATGGGAGTAGCTGTGACCACCGCGAAGGACAGTCAAATGTGTACGCCCGAAGGTACTATTTCAGCGCCCTATTCGTAACCTCAGATTGGCCGTCGGTTTGGGGATGATACACCGTGGTGAATTGGAGCTTCGTTCCGCTAAGTGAAATCAGCTCATCCCAAAAACCACTCATAAAAATGGGGTCTCTATCAGACAAAAGTTTCATAGGGAAACCGTGGAGCTTGACCACCGTGTCCACAAATAATCGCGCCACCCGCGCCGCATTAAATCTAAGTTTCAAGGCGCCAAAGTGTGCGTATTTCGAGAGCCTATCCACGACCACCATTACTGCGGTAAACCCCTGCGACTTAGGAAGACCGACTATAAAATCCATTGAAGCGGCCTCCCATACCATGTCGGGAATTGGCAATGGCTGAATCAAGCCATTCGGTTTGTCTCGGACGTATTTCGTCGCTTGGCAAGTAACACACGCCGCCACAAAAGCCTCGATATCGGCACGCATCCCAACCCAATAGAAGGAAGCCGCCACGCGGGTGAAAGTCCGGCTGTCGGTGCAGCGTGGCATTCGGCCAAAATATCCGGGATCACTGCTGAGTCCCGGGCAAGAAATAGGCGGTGCTTAAAATAAATAAGCCCGTTGTGGACCGAAATATGCGCCTGTGCGCGTCCCTCCGACACCGCACTGTGTAAGGCCACTAACTCAGGTAGAGATGAGTTCTCGCGGCGAATGGTGTCCATCACAAAAGCTGTAGGGCGGGAAAATAAGGTTAGGAGGGCGGGTCAGCCGTGTGAGGCTCCTTGGTCTGCCGTAACAGGGCATCCGCGACCTTATTAGAAGTTCCCGACTTGTACTCAATTCGAAATTTGAATCCCATGAGTTTCCGGAGGTAAAACTGCTGGTCGGGCGTTTGAACTACTTGAGACAAAAGATCCTTCAAGCTCCGTTGGTCGCTGCGGATGATGAATTCGCGCCCCAATAAATACTGGCGCCACTTTTGGACAGCCTCGACTATAGCATAGAGTTATTTGTGGTATGTCGAAGCCAAACGATGCTTAGGCCCCAATTTCTTGCTAAAGTAAGCAATAGGGTGATTATTCTGAAGCAGCACAACACCTATCCCTAGATCCGACGCGTCGGTCTCAAGAATAAACGGCGACGCAAAGTCCAGTAGATGACGAACCGGAGCAGAACACATGGCTGATTTCAAGGCTGCGAAGCTGGTGGTGGCTGATTCGGACCAGTGGAACGCCTCTTTCTTAAGGAGTTCAGTTAGAGGTGAAGCAATGATTGAGTAGTTCTTAACGAACCTGCGATAGTAGCCGGTAAGACCGAGAAAACCTCGGAGTTGTTTCACCATCGTCGGTGTAGGCCACACGCTCATAGCTTCTAATTTAGCCGGGTCAGCGTGAAGCTCACCTCCCGAGATGATATGACCGAGATAATTGATAGTGCGGACCCCCGAAGGCGCACTTGGACCTCTTCACAAAGAAAATATGATCTTGGAGAATTTGGAGAACCTATCGAAGGTGCTACTCGTGGACCTCCGGCGTGGTGCTATACACCAAAATATCGTCAAAGAAGACGATTACAAACTGGCGCAGATAAGGTTGAAATAAACTGTTCATCGCCGCCTGAAATGTGGAGGGCGCATTTGTTAAACCGAACGACATGACGAGGAACTCATAGTGGCCCTCATGGGTGCGGAAAGCCGTCTTATGAATGTCATCCGCGTGCACCGAATCTGGTGATAGCCTGACCGCAAATCCAGTTTAGAGAAAATGCGGGCCGCGTGAAGTTCGTCAAATAGCTCATCCGCGGTTGGAATAGGGAAATGGTCCGGGGTCGTCGCCGCATTCAAGGCTCGGTAGTCCACACAGAACCGAAAAGAACCATCTTTCTTACGCACGAGGAGTATTGGGGACGAGAAGGGGCTCGTACTGTGTTGTATGACGCCCTAATTGAGCATATCGACAATCTGGCGCTCAATTTCCTCCTTCTGAAAATATGGGTACCTATATGGTCTCACATTAATAGCTCGTGTCCCTTCCGGAAGATGGATACGATGATCCCACCGTCTCGCGGGTAGAAGTTCCTTGGGAAGATCGAAGACTGCGGCAAATTCAGATAGCACCTATGTAATACTGGGGTCAACCTCGGGGATGCCTGAGGCAGACTGCAGAGCGTCGGGTTGGACTGGCAGCAATTCGAAAACATCCGCCCCGGCCTCTGTGCTAATGAGGGAGAAAAGATTGTTGTACGAGATGGGGCGCGGCGGCGCGTCCTCCCCCCTTAGAAAAACCGGTTGATCATTCCAGTCGAAACGCATAGTCAAATTCCGATAGTTCTTGGTGATGTCACCCAAATTCTGTAACCATTGAACTCCCAATATGATATCTGGCCCTTTGACCTGCAGAACAAACAAGTCAATCTCAAACCGATGGCCTTGCAAATTAATAGGCATGTTCAGACACGCGAAAGCGCATTTCAAGGATGCGCCGTCGCCCACAAATACTCGGTGGCGAAATAACATTAACCGGCAGGGTCAACTTCTCTGCGACTGCTGGTTGGATAAAATTATGAGTACTTCCACCATCAATCAAAATTGAAACTGTCGTTCCATTAACCTGTCCCCGTAGTCAAATAGAGCGTGGTTTGATTTTGGGGCAGAGCACTAGAATCCTGGAGACGTCGCCAGTAATTGCCATATTCTCTCCTTCGACTTCCGGATCGGTATCGTTGTCCAGCGGCAACTCCTCATCATCGTCATCCACACCCATGAGGGCGTAGAATTTCTTAGCTCAAACATGGTCTCTAGTGAATTTCTCTGGACACCACTAACAAAGGTTTAGGCGGGTCCTCTCAGCTCGCTCCGCCGCCGAGATTCGAAGTACCGGATAATCCCTGGGGTTTCGCCCCTCACGCCCTTGCGTCTGATCCGGAGGTCCCTCCTTTGTGGTGGAAGGGTCAGCCGGCTGAGCTGACCGATTTCCACGATGTTGCCAAGTTGGTCTCGGCGAGAACGTTGGAGACGAGGCTGCCTGGCAGACCGCGAGCTGTTGGGCCAGAGCGAACGTGTCCTGTAGGGTGGCGGGACGCCGCATCAAGAGTTCCTGCTTCAAAGTCGGTTTAAGGCCGGCAATAAACATACATGTCCTGTAGGGTGGCGGGACGCCGCATCAAGAGTTCCTGCTTCAAAGTCGGTTTAAGGCCGGCAATAAACATACATGTCAGCGTAGAATCACCGACGTGGGAGACCTTCTGGAGCATGGCCTCGAACTCGGTCTGATAGGCTTCCACAGTGGACGATTGTCTGAGGGTAGCCAATCTTCCAACGTAATCCTCATAAAGGTCAGGATCAAACCGTTTCTTTACTGCGAGAAGGAAAGAATCTCAGGACTTCGATTCTGTGTTGTTCTCCCAATAAGTCAACCATTCTTCAGCCCCATCGTCAAATAAAAACGATGTTAGATATAGGCGTTCGTCAAGGGGAGTGAAGCTGTGATTGTAATATTTTTGGATCATACGAATCCACTTAACCACGTTGGAACCAGAAAAACGTGGCGGTCCCGAGGCGAGCTTAGGTTGAGAGTCGGGGTTGAAGTCGACCGGTTTCGTTGTGATAGACGGCGGTAAAGACCATCCGCGAGTGGTTGGCGCTGTAGCCTCGGGCACCAACTGAGGGCCCGGTTTGGTGCGGAGTGAGGCCGCGAGATTGGTCAGAGCGTCGTTAATATTACGGTTGACGATTGTTTGTTGACGAACGAAGTCCTCCTGGTCGTGTTTATGAGCCATCATCTTCTTCTCATATTTTGCCTGTCGCAACTGCATATCGAACACCATCTGTCCGACCTCTTGCGTCGAATATTCATGGGTTTCCAGATTCCCCTCTTCGTCGGCGCCTTCCGTCGGCATGCTGAAATCGGACTGGAGGGAGAGTAGCTCAAGAAAGCACCAGCTGATAGGATCTGGTTATCCTATCAAGTAAGAGAGCACACGATTTGTAAAGGGGTGGGCGATGAACCCTAGTTGGGTTCTATTAGGGTTTGTCGAAAAGAGAGCAAAATGAGAAAAAGATTTTATTCTTATTCCTCAATGACTCGATCTAGTGGGAATTCTATGATTTATAGAATCCCCCCTACTTGATTCGGACTTTACGACTTGGGAAAGAATCAAGAAGAAGAAAACCCAAGAAGATTTGACTCTATCAAAATAACAATATAAATATTCTCAAAAAGAAATAAAAAGTTAATAAAAAGATCTAAAAAATCAAACTAATACGTAATGAAATCTCCATAGCGGTTTGGTGGATTTCTCTTTCTTTGCGGACGTCCACCGTCTTGACGTTCCTCATGATCTTGCTCTTGGCTCGACGCTTCTTCTTCCTCATCGGTCTCACGTTGGTTCCCTTCGTTGACTGACCATGCTGCCATGTCCACATCCCTATCAGTCCGGCCTCCGGGCCCACCTCCGTGCTCTTATTTAAGAGCACGGATGGGGATGCTCTCACTCACCTCCTTTCTTTTATTTCTTAATTCATGTAATTTACAAATTTTATTCATATATATTCAAACTAAATTCAAATATGAACAGAAAAAATATTAAATTTCAGTAAGATTTTAAAAATTACATAATTAAAATAAAAATGCCAGAAATAGTAGAAAACATAAAAGTATCTATTTATTGTGGAGACCGAAACATGCCTCTACTTTTTTCAGTTCAATCTTGATGGAGATGCACCGTAGTCGTGTTTCGACTCACGATGCATTAGTAATCTTGAAATGTCATAGGCATACATCAAGATGAGTTTTAATTTACACTATCTAAATAGACTATTTTATATTTTGGTAAGGGAATAATCTGAATTGTGATTAAACAAATTAAGGTAATCCCTTTTTGGGCATAGTCTTTGTCAAAGTTTACCGCGTGATTTATTACGCTTTAACTTTTCACACGTAAAATATCAATTAGTGGTTTTTGCATTTTTTGCTATTCAATGCACGATCTCTTAAATCAAACTCTTTTTTGAATATGACATTAATTCAATTCACACATTTCAGATTGATAACTTGAGTTTTGGCCCACTTTCATATTTGAATTTAGCATTTTTGAACCTTCTGTCTCAAAGTACTCCATTTGGTATCTCACACCATGTCCTTTTATCATTTTTTCAAATTTTTTACTTTTTACAATTACAAAGGTTCATTAACCCTGTAAAAATGTATACTTTTATAGTATTAAATTTCAAGTGCTTGTTACAAATGTTACCTATAGTTTATTATTTGATTAATACTATTTTATTTTATAATAAAATTAATTACTTCCTTTGTCCCATCACAAGTGACTCGTATTCCTTTTGGGATATCTCACCTAAAGTGTCATTTTTTTTGGCAAAAATTTAATACAATTGTTATTTCTTACTTTATTTTCTTTTCACTCATCTACGATAGTCTCTTTCCACTTAACTCTCTATCCATCATATTTTAAAAAAATCATACGCTTAAAAGAAATGCCTCTTGCTTATGACGACGGGACATATAGAGTACTAGCAAGACAGAGAAGACAAGACATGAATATCTAATGTATAATTGCAAATTTGGCGAAACATGTTACACAAATAACTAAATAAACGAACACTTTTGATGACAAGTACACTTAATGATCGAGAAATCAAGTTTATATGGAAACATTGATTTTGACTTGATAAGTTGCATGGTTGTTGAATAGTCCAACTCCATCTCAACAAAATACCTTAACCTTCAAATCACCCTTCCATCACTCTCTAACTATATCAACCCAATTCTCACTTACAAGCTAAGATATCTCAAACACTCTCTTTATTACACTCTTCACAATCCCCAAACTCCTCAAATTTCACATCTCCCTCTCTCTCTTTTAACATGGAAGACCGACACCAACCCGCCCTCGATCCCGACGACCAAACCACCGCCCCCTTGGCCAACCACCGCTCGAGCGTGGACAGCTCCCGGCCATTCCGGTCGGTCAAGGAGGCGGTGGCTATATTCGGGGAGCGGTTCTTGGTTGGGGAAATCTACTCCCCCAAGACCTTCGCATTTCCCAAGAAGGAGACCCCATTCTTCTCACCGGAGCACGATCGGAAACCGGCGCCTCCCAGCGAGGAGGCGGCGGCGGCGCTGGCGGACAGCGTGAAGAAGCTGGAGACGGAGCTGGAGGAGACGAAGGCGGAGCTGAAGCTGCTCAAGGACAGGGAGTCAGAGACGGAGGTGGCCCTGGCCTCCTTGAACGCCGAGCTCCACCGCAACATGTCCAAGATGGCCAGGGCGGAGGCGGCCGCGGCAGCCCAGGCCACGGTGGGGCGGGGGCCTTCGCCGAGCTTGGCGCAGGTGCTGAGCGTGGAGGAGGAGAAGATAAATATGTTGCTTGGGGGGAAGAAGAAGGAGAGGAGAGAGGCGGTGAAGAAGAAGAAGCCTATTATACCGCTTGTCGGAGACTTGTTTTCGAGAAAAAAGAAGTCGTCGTCGTCGGCAACTTTGCATAATCCTCTCTATGCGTCTTCTCACCTTCTATGAGTAATGGCTTCTGATTTCTGGTAGATTATATTTTAATGTATTATTTTGAATTATGTGAAGGCAAAAAAAAAAAAAAAATATAGAGTGGATGATGAGATGATTTTTATGGTGTGTGATCAAAATTAAAGGAGTGGGAGCTTGTTTGTGTATAATTTTAATAGACTAATGTAATTTTGAATGGTATGACTTCTTTGAAGGCAATTCTGGTGGTACGGCCGCACTTCGTAATTGTATTATGTAATTTAATTAATTAACATTTATAATTGTATTAAGTATCAACATTTATTGCAAATTAGTGATGAGTTGATAGACTTTAATTGTATATTTAGTTTGTAAGTATGAATTACCAAACTCTATTTTGAAATAATAACCTTAACTCCCAATATATTAATCAAGATTTTTCTTAATTATTTTGACTCACACAAGTTTTTCGGTAAATTTTCTTTTAAATAGCTATAAAAATATTCATGAAAAAACAAATAAACTTCTTAAATTAAGTCGTTTCTGTCATTTCCAATCTATAGGTTACATGTGTTCTTCTAGCACCCTCATTTTCATTTTTAATCCTATTCTCCCTAGATCATTTCCTAATTACGCGTATTATTTTTTTGAATGAACATGGTGGTAAAATAAAAAAGAATGATGGATATTTGTAAAAAGAGGCAAATATATAGGGACATTCTCATCATTATGCTCACCAAGGATAGGCTTTCATGGGCCGCTTGAATGAACCAAACAGAGAAGTTTAGGAAAGAGTTTAAGTGATACTATAAGTTTGATCAAATCTTGATCAATCTCATAACTTTTAATTAAATCGGTATATATGGAGTATTAAATCACAAAGTAAATGATCAATCTCTGCAGTTTTACCAATTTTGTTGTATGATAGTATTTCATATGCATTGTGGTGAAACTGCCGGAGCATGGTTCATAGTGATAAGTGTTCCAAGCACACATGCTTTGAGGATTGTTCAATCTTGCCTCACTTTTGTGTATTTCCAAATTCATATTTGTTTCTTGTAATATTTTGTGTCTGATGTGTGAGATTGTCTTTCCCTCTCTTCCATGTAGAGGAATGGAACTTGAAATTGAATGAGTCATTAGGCCCACTTTTAGCTTTCTTTAAGTAACTGGACTTAATAGCATGTTAGGCTGGGCCTCGCTTCAATGGATGTTATCAACCACTCTTCTCCTTTTCAATAACACCAAACTTTATTTTTTTGCTTTTTACATTTTTGAAGCCCTTCACTGTAAATATAATCATACTTGTCAATCATTTTATTATTCACTTTGTTTCAAATATGATATTTGGATTATACAACATAATTAATTTTATTCGAAGCACCATCCATGACATTCTACAAGAGTAACTTAATTACTTTTATCAGACGCACCATACATTAACATTCTACAACTTTTTATTACTCACTTTTTTTTCTAAAACAGTTCATTTTTGTCCTTTGAATGCATCCACAAATTTTAATTCATTTCCAATTATCAATAATACTATCCCACAACATATTACACTTAAAATATTTATTTATTTATTTATTTGTTCTATCATACTCCACGTGATTCTTGACTATCTTTACTGGCAATACGTTTATAAATCATTACTTCTAAGGTGTGATTATGTCTCCAATCATATTAAATAAATCAGTTTTATTAAAATTTCTGTCGCATAGTATTTGATTTAGTGACGATATACAAGATATATGCTGTAATGTTCATATCCTTTTTTCAACCCTACTATACCAAACTTTGAAGTTTGAAGTTTTTGTAGGCCCGAGCCCGACACAATTTCAACCAACCTCTACACAAAAATTGGTGTACAATTTAAAGTAAAATAAATAACTATTGGAGAGAAAAATACTGTAGAATTTGTATTCAAATTTATATACTCTTTAAATTCGGTCTTAAAAAAATAGACAAACTTGTAAATGAAACGGATTATAATGTGCAATTGGTAATGTATGATTATTACTATTTGTTAAAACTTTTCATATTAAAACTTGATCTAATTTTGAAGAACATCCCTAAAAGTAGTAAAATTAGTCTATTTTTATGAGGACCAAGAGCATACTTTTTTTAATCAAATTTAAAATTTGTATTCCATCGAAGCATAAATTTAGGGTGGGGTAGAGACTATTCAGTGGGGAAAACGGTACTGTTACTTGGAAAATTGTGGATCGTGACCAGTTTGATAGCATACACTGAAAAACCTTGTCCAACTATTTTCAAGAGGTACGAACACAGTTCATAAATTGACAACTCACCAAACTTAGATTATTTATTTTTGTTAAAAAGGGAATTTGGTGGAGTCATAAATGAATGGAATAGTACTCCCTCTATCCAATATTAATTGTCTATTTTTTTTTATTTACATCTGTTTTCTAATAATTATTCATTTTTATTTTAAGTATATCTTATGTTCCACTAATTCTTTTCCATTCACATTTTATTATAAAATTAATACTTTAATATAAAAGTGAGACTGATATTCCACTAACTTATTCCATTTATTTTTTTTAATTATTTTTTAAAGCTCGTGCCAAAATCAAAGTGCACAATTATTAGGAACGGGGGGAGTGATAGTTTTTAGCATGGCTTTCTCAACTAACTTGAGCTACTTCACTAAAGTTTTACGGTCAATTAATAGACGAATGTTACACACCAGTCACCACAAGCCACTTGGTTGTAGTATTATTTTTATGCAGTAGGCTGTAGGAGTACTACAAAATATTTAGGCCAAAACGATAGTGAACTAGTTTTACCAAAATAATAAAATTAAAGAAACAACGAAGCAATGTTGAACATGAACAAAAAGTCGGAAGCAAATAAACAACATACATCAGGACATTATCCATCAATCCTTATTTATTAAAGAGTAGTGGTCTTACTGCAACTCTAGCCCGAACGATAAGTTCCAATAATAATCTCAAAATAATTATCAGGTGTCACGTATCCAAGCATAGGTGTCATTTATCTAAACATAAAATGCTGACCACATGTCGGTTGTGGTTGAAAATATATATGCATTATAATATCTTAAGACTCATCTCATAGTAGTAATAAATAATCGTGAACAATTATTTGTGTTACGTCAAACAGGATACTTGAAACTTGAAAGCATACATGCGAGTAATATATTTCCAAAAAGTTAGCTACCAAAAGCTATAGCTAGATAGAGATTAAAAAAAAGAACTAATCAATGAAAGAGTGGGGAATAGAAGAAATGGATAAAATAAAACATCGGGTGTTCAGATCGTTGGACCTTTTACATTTTTAATTAGGTTTACATAATTTAAAGATTTGAGCAGTTTGCAAATGAGAACTTGGTTGGGAGACAATCAGACTTCCAACCTCCAAAAGATAAAATAGGTATGATACTCAACTACTATATTGGTTTGATCTTGATCAGATTCTTTACTCTTTTTACTATATGGACTATTTTTTCATTGACATGACTTGAGCTTCAACCATGTAATTGGAAAATGAAGCTAGTAAAGCTTGGAACTCACTTAAGAGAGGGTAGTTCTTCCTTTTTAGTTTGTCTCAACTCCCAACTAAAATAACACATTTTTATTTTTTAGTAACTTTTTTTCTACAATTAATATATGAAGGTCCAACTAAAATAACACATTTTTATTGCCAACCACTTTTTTCCTGTCCCCAATTAAATATTCAACCATCTTTCTCTCTTCATTTAACGCTTACACACTCTTTCTCTCTCCAATTACTCACATTTAACAACAACTTCTAAAATCTCGTGTGAACTACTAAGAAATATGCCATCTTAGCCGAGATGGAGGGAGTTTAGTACATAGTGCAGAAGAATATGCAAGGGATATTAGGTAAGCAAGATTTCATCTCATGATTGAATATACCCATATATGATAATAAGTCATAATCAGTCCCTACAACTAAAATAATTTCATAAACTTAATTCTAGATATGAATAATCATATAATGAGTTATGCCAATTAAATTCAATTATACATATTTCTTCTTTTATGCATCATATATATAAATCGGATTTTTGTGGGTGTGATTATGATTCTAGTAGTGTTGATATAGATTGCTGAACTGAATTTTAATGATCACTTTAATTGTACTCTTCACTTTGAAACGGATGGCCCACCTCTGTTTCGTAAATATTTTATTTGTAATTTTGAAAATTGGATTGCTCTTTCATTATCTTCATTTTCTAGAGATTCAAGTCATTCTAAATTTTTATTTGATTTTAAAATTCATTAATTTTAAGTGAAATGTGATGCTGATAGTGAGAATTCTAATGTTCATTTCATTAATTCTTATTATATCATTCAATTTTTAAGTTCGCAATATTCCTACCTATCTCAATACACACAAGTGAGCCACTACGGAATAATACTAGTAGGTGTTGTTTGGTCGTCATAACTAATAATTATG
Organism: Salvia hispanica; assembly: GCF_023119035.1. NCBI lineage: Eukaryota > Viridiplantae > Streptophyta > Magnoliopsida > Lamiales > Lamiaceae > Salvia > Salvia hispanica. The sequence continues at coordinate 34,960,539 of NC_062968.1, read as the reverse complement.
AGACTATCCATCTAGAATTAAGTTGTGAGATTATTTTAGTTGGAAGGGGAGACTATGACTAATTATCATGAGACTATCCAGCTAGGATTAAGCGGAGGGTTCAATCTTATGAATCAAACATGATACCTATTTAATGATGAGATTTAATTTTGACGATCGAACGCCCTAGTATAGTATTATATAGTATCATATAATTTGGCCTTCCATGCAATAAATCTACCAATCTTGTTACAACCGTCAACCACCATAGTAGGTTATGAATTTTGGAACTTAGCAATTGAACAGTTGAAGTATTTGAACAATTTTTTAATTCTTTGTAGTTTAAAAGATTATTCTATTGACAAATGAACAAATGAAAATTATTCTATTGACAAATGAACAAATGAAAATGTAATGGTAGAGAATTGAAGTTATTATATAAATTTATGAGTCACTTCTTCTATCACCAATTAATCTTAATTAAGATGAAACTTTATTAACTTCTAACATAATATTAGAGTAGGTCGTCGACCGTGGTTAAAATTTTAACTAACTCATCAATATATACGTGATGAAAAAAATGACAAAGGATCCAATAAGATGGAGTACTACATGAACTTGATATTTGGTCAAGTTCAACTGAAGGCTAGTCCAATCTTTTGAAAAAAGCTCCGAACTCTTCCAAGATTCATCTTGAAATATTGAGAGTGACACATTAATGTAAAGAGCAATTTGAAAATACATAGTAGTACTATATATAAGTCCATGGAATACTCTGTTATCATTAATTAATTTTAGGTTAGAATTCCGTGACCTTGCAACCATTCCTATGAGCTTATATAGACCCTATACTATTTTATTGCTTTAAGAGAAATATATTCGGATCGTCGATTGCAACAGTACCCGTACGGATTTATATTTGGGTCACTCCCAAAAGACCTTAAACTGATTGGGGTTGGATATGAATTATCTACACTTTTCAACTTCCCTTAGACTCTCGAGGTAGGATAAGTTTGTACTTAACAAAATCAGAACTAATTATTATGATTTCGGCTTACTTGTGTATTAGGCATATTCAATAATTCCCAATTTAATGATTTCAATATCAATTAATATCGTATTGAATTAGATTGTTTAAATTTACTTGAATCACAGAAGATAGGATGGAGAGATTATTTCGCACACATACTTGACAAAGGTATAAAGGGAAAAATACAAATGTTTTAAATATTTTGATAGGTAATATTAATCTGATCTGCTTTATTGAAAGCGGCCTGCTTCAATAATTGCACCCCATTAATTAGTGTGGCCGGAAAACAGCGATACGCTGATGAAGGATATTATCGCGTCCACATTATTCATATTACTATATTACTATAATGATTTGAAAATAACTTTTGACATCTTACTAATATTAAAGAATTTATATTCAAACACTGTTTTTAATATAGGGCAGTTGGGATAGTATATACCACTATACATTTCTTATTAGTATCGATTTTTATATAGTTTGAGATTGGTTTGGCAATTTTTATTAGAGAACTATGTTATCAGTCCTTATCTTTTTCTATAATATCTTTTATGACATGAAATCTTTTGATGGTTTGGTAAGAAATGACATTTTTTAAACATGCGATATAATGTGCTTTGCTCAATGATTGACTAAAACACGTTGGCTGTATTATATGACAACATAGCTTTATTAATTATATGCATGGTTGTTGTTTATAAAAGTTTAATGGAGTAGTAGCTTAATCATAAAGTTAAACGGCACAATAGTAGGCTTAATTTACTCTAAATTTACATATTTTGATCTGAGATTGGTGTCACGTCATAAGTTAATTTGAATGATAATATATGAAAATTTGATTTTTTTAATCTCTAATAAAAACCGAATTGAGGCAAAATGAGAGTTGACTTGGTAAAATCAAAGAGAATGTGACAAATAAAATTAACGACGTTGTTCCAAATAAAATGACACTGTTTTTTTCACAAATGCTTTTTTTACAAATGCATCGTACATCTAGATGCAGCAATAAGGAAATGATAGTAACAAACTTATTACTTCTAGTTTCTAACAACTCTCTCCTTCCCCTAATTATAAGACTCGCACGAGTTTTAATAAATGTAAAGGAACGAGAGTTAAATTAGTGGAATATAAATTCTCACTTATATATACTAGTTTTATGATAAAATATGAGTAAAATAAGTTCGTAGAATATAGGGGTTTAATGAGGGACAAACGGTTAATATGGAGTATTTTTTTAAAAAAATGGGAGTGTTAAATTTTTGTTGGGATTAATGGAAAGGAAAATATGATAACTTTTGTGGAACTAAGAGAGTTTGCAACAAATTAATTTGAATTGTAAAGAAAAACTTTGTAGTATTAGTAGGTGAAGTAAATTAAAATTTAGTGGTTCGGATAGCTTTTGCTTCTTAAATGTCATTAATATATAAGTAAATAACACGTAATTAACTTGTTAGAATATCCAAATGAAAATAAATTAGAAAATATTGCTGTATTGTTTAATATACATCGTATCACTTCATCGTTGGAATAGACTAATTCATACTGAAACTACCTCCAACAACGTAAACGTGTACGTACTCATTGATCATTATCATTACTGATTCGTTGGTTAATTTATATGGCTAATCACCTTAAATATATATTATTAGATTGCGTGCGGTATATATAATTACAATCTACGACAAAGAATGATTCTTTCTTTTCTTTTTTTTAGTTTTTCATATTTGAGGGGATTTTTAAAAATTAAATCCACGTGGTATCTACTCAAGATCGATTCAACTTTTGCATGTTTATAAGCAATTAATATGAGCCTATAAAGGATGAATAACTTGTTGGTGATACTAAATTAATAGCAAGGACGACGAATAAATAAATATACTAATCACATCAATTGACCGTAAATAATTGATTAGTTTAAAAGTTTGATTAGTCGTAGCTTGCATTATAAAATAAGAATAATGTGACCTCCACAATATATTTCAGTCCCTTAATTTAATTAGCATTTTGAGACACGGAAGAAGAGGATAACTGGTGGATTACATAATATAGAGAGGCATCTAATTCAATTGCACTTAGTTAATTAACTTTGAATTTATTATAAAAAAATGAAGGAAATAGGAGTACTACTTATTATGCAGATAATGATAAACAATTAATATCGATAATATTTAACTTTATTACACATTAAATATATGTAAAAACTCCAATTTAGATTAAGAATTCTGGTGTTTTCACCAAATATAGCATATAATAAGGTGAAACATCAGCTCCTAAGTCTACCGTGGTACTACTCCGTCAGCATACTGATTCCAAAATCTTCTGGAACTATATCAAACAAATTTAAATAAAAATGCAATGGAGCATTGATTATTTTATTTATTACATTTATTTTTCTTAAATAGAAAGTATATAAGCAAAAAATCTATTCTGACACTTTTTAACTAAGACTATATGGATAACTACAATCCATCACCAGTCACATTTAGTTGTCACATCTTAGCCAGGACCAATAATATACTCCATCCGTCTCACGTAACATTTAGTTATGGCACGAATTTTAAAAAATTAGTAGAGTGTGTAATAAATGAAGTGAGATGATGTGGTGTGTAATAAATGAAGTGGGTCCCTCTTTGACTTTGTTTTTTATTTTTGTTTTGATTTATTTTAATATAGATAATGGCATTTGGGTGTAATTTTAGTGAATAAATGGATAAAATTTTATGTGCAAATATGGTAAGTTCTAAATGTTACTCCAAATGTGGGACGGACTTTTATGGCAAAATGTTACTACAAATCTGGGACGAAGGAAGTAATTATTTACTTATATTTTCTTTTATACACTTTTTAGGATAATTATTTGACGAACGTCCCTAACAGTCTGTAATATTGCAAGCGGTAAACAAGAATATAAAAATAAATAGAGTGAACTACAAAAATAGTTCTTGGACTAGGTGTTTATCTCGTCAATGAACCCTGGATTTTAAAAATATTCCCAGACAATCCTAGACTAAGCGTTTATCTCGAAAATGGTCATTTTTCACTGTTTCGTGACGAAAATACCCTTTTAGGGGGTTTTGGAGGGTTTGGGCAATTTGGTCTTTTTACATTTAAATCTGATATTATTTAAGTTATGTATTAAATCTGATATTATTTAAGTTATGTATTAAATCGATATTATTTCAGAATTATCATTCTTCTTCCCTTTTGTCATCTTTCACTTTGTTTCTTTATTTCAATATTAGATTTGATTTTATAAAATTAAATTTTAAATTTTGATTTTTAAATATCAATAATTTTTTTAATTATTAAAATTACTATTAAATAATAAATTAATAGTTTTAATCAATGTTTGATAGTGTCTAATATTTAATCAATAAGGTACGACGACACCTTAGATTTAATCAATATTTAATAGTTTAATCATAAATAGATCATATAACACGATTTATTTCGAAATAAATATGCATCTAATGTATAGGAGAATTTGACTAAATCGTGTTATATGATCTATTTATGATTAAAACTATTAAATATTGATTAAAACTAAGGCGTCGTCGTACCTTATTGATTAAATATTAGACACTATCAAATATTGATTAAAACTATTAATTTATTATTTAATAGTAATTTTAATAATTAAAAAATTTATTGATATTTAAAAATAGAATTTTAAAATTTAATATTATAAAATTAAATCTAATATTGAAATAAAGAAATAAAATAAAGGATGCCAAAAGGGAAGAAGAATGATAATTTTGAAATAATTTCAGATTTAGTACATAACTGAAATAATATCAGATTTAAAATATAAAAAGACTAAATTGCCCAAACCCCCCCCCCCCAAAAGGGTATTTTCGTCACGAAACAGTGAAAAATGACCATTTTCGAGATAAATGCTTAGTCTAGGGTTGTCTGAGAATATTTTCAAAGTTCAGGGTTCATTGGCGAGATAAACGCATGGTCCGGGGACTATTTTTGAAATAAATAATGTGAATAAAAAAGAAATCTTGGAGTACAGCTACTTTTCCATTTTTTGTGTACTTCATCACACATTATGTATTTATGTGTGTAAATTACAACCGAACAAGTATACTGTATAAAATACAATAAAATCTACTTATCTACGCAGAATCATATAACATGCATGCATACATTTGTCCTATAAAAACAAACAGTCACTACAACAAAAACAATCATGAAGAACATTTATAAATGCAAGAATGCTAATTTGTGGTTCTAAATTTACCACTAATTTTGTTGAAAATCGTCCTCAACGTTGGTGTTCCAAATAAAATTAGATTGACTCAAATAGAAATGTCCTATAAAAAGTAAAATTAGTTAATTTATCTTAATTTAGGGACGTTTTCTTTTACGTCCTAAATTATTGTTATTTTTTAAAACTTTTCAATACAAATAATTGCATTTTAATTTTTGTGTCCTTAAAAAATAATTTTTTTTAGTGAATATGATATGATATAATGATAATATAGTATTATCAAAGAAGGTCAACTATATTAATTTAAGCAATGTTAATATCAAACTCAAAGCATGTGGACAACATGATTGTTGTCCATTATGAATTTTATTAAAATAAATATCGGAAATTATTTCATGCTTAATTTATGTGCCAATTGGTAATTTTTTTGTGTATATGCATTAACGTAATGCAATAGATCGAACAAATTGCAAATCAGCATGCAAATATCTAATGCATTAAGTCGTTTAAATATCAACTTGACAAATCATTTTCAAGCTTAATTATTATGACATCGCTTGAGTGGTTACTTAGCTAATCGAATATGTGCATTTATGCATTAATTAGTTAAATTCATCATGTCTCTATAGGGATATTGACATCTAATATCACGAAACTTTCAAAAAGTTGAGTTTTTTCCACGAACTTTAAAATTGGCAAATAATATCACGAACTTTACCCCGTGTTTGTTTTTTCCCACGAATGAAAAAATTCCCACAAATAATATTATGATACCGATTTTTTTTCGTAATTTCTCGACAACAATTTTGAAAGTTTCAAGTTTTTCAATTTTTGAAGATAGTTTTTCTTGAAGCACACCCTCCAAAATTGTTCTTCAATCTATTAAAATAACATGAATTTTTTCATTCGTGGGAAAAACAAACACGTGGTAAAGTTCGTGATATTATTTGTCAATTTTAAAGTTCGTGGGAAAAACTCAACTATTTAAAAGTTTCGTGATATTAGATGCCGATATCTCTTAAATAAATAAAGAGTAGTGCTAAATATATTTATTGATAAATAAATAATTTGTTTATAATTTATCCATCGCTGTATTGATTACCCGACAAGTTTTGGACAAACCACCACCCAACAAGAATTTAAAGTATGTCTTCATATTTTAAAGATATTTTATTTTAAAGATATTTTACACCATCCCGCATTAGTTTTTAAATACTATCCTGCAATAATATCTTAAAGATGAGTTACAAGTATTCTTCAAATTAAGTTCATTTTATGAAAACGAAACCGCTTCGAAAATATCTAAGTTAATAGAGAAATAGATTCACCATAATTTGTAATGTAAAGAACAATATTACAAATTTACAATCATATGTAGTGGAGTATATAATTTCTCTTAACTTCATTTAATTGGTCATCATACGCATTTAATGTTCCAACAACTAGTATAAATGTGGTATCAATGATTTACCTGTTTTAATAAAGTGTATACTTATCTACTAGAGCTCCATATGAGATGAGATAATGTATGCCCATTATTTCGGTATTTATGCCATAGTATTAAAACATGGACAATTTTTATTTTTATTTTTATTTCACTCTTTAAATTTTAATTATGTCTTTAATCCGACTTAACTTTTTTATCATTACGTCCAATAAAAATACATAAATATTAATAAAGAGGAACTTGTCTAAAAAGAGGAACTTGTCTAAAAAATCTTTACAATAATAACATATTAACATGTACACCTATGACCTATATATGTATATAATTTCATGACAATAAAAGTATCAAAATTTCGAACTCGCATTCTTCTCCATTTTAAGGCAAACAGAGGTTTGCGTCTTTAATTAAATTTGGAGGTGATCAAATGCTGAAAAATCATGGTTATAGTGTTTGAACTTAACAAGAAACAATGTTGTTTGTTTTTTAGGAGAGTCTAAAATATCTTTTGTCCGAGGATTAAATTTTTTAAAATAATTAAAAGAAAAGTACTGTAAATAATACTATTAAACTTGATAGGTAGGAATAGACAATATGAAATGAAATGTAAGTGGCTTAAGTATCGTCGGTGTGGATAAGATTAATTGATTTGTTGGTAGAATTCTTCTACATGACAAAAACGTGCAGATAAGGTCCTTTTTTGTGTATGAGGTCCTAGTTTTTCAAATCCTTTTATTTGAAATTTGGGTGATAGTTCACTGTTCATATATAAGGTACAATTATTGTACAGATACAAGAAAATGTATAAATTAGGTATTAATACTACATATTCGAATATCTATAAATATACTTTATAATAGAGAGGGAGAGATATTATTATTATTATGGGATGAGATTTAGTGGGAAAGAAATATAATTGAAGTCCATGAACATAAATTATGCCTTATGGTGGTTGAGAATTATATTATGGTTTGCAAATCTCAGCTAGAAAGTGGCATATGAAATTTTATTAGTATATCTGTAAAATATATACATATAAGCCCTTGTTTTAGGAGGTTGAATTTTGATATAGAATATTATAAAAATAGTGTAGAGAAGCAATATTATTGATGAGTAGTTGTATAGTAGTAGTGGGGCATGCATGGGGATGGGGCCTTCATTCATTTATCATTCCTTTCCTTTCTCTATATAAAGAGTAGCCTAACATGCAAATCTGCATCATATCATTATTGCATTTGCTCTTACTCCTATCTTATACAGCTTATCAAACACTATCTCTCTCTCTCTCTCACTCACACAAACAGTGAACATTCATTAACCAAGTGGAGGTTGAGAGATGGGAGCTGAGCCTGAGATTAGTATTGCAGAAATGGAAGCAATTATGAGCAGAGCACTAGGAGGTGATAGCCATGGCATGATGAGAAAAGGGGAGATGCCATTGTTGGCGTTGAACCATGTTTCCTATGTCTGCAAATCTGTGCAGAAATCTGTGGAATTCTATGTCAAGGTTCTTGGATTTGTCCTCATCCAAAGGCCCTCTTCCTTCAAGTTCGAAGGCGCATGGTATACCTCTTTTTCCTCTCTAAAATCAACCATATTCTTCATTTCTTCTAAACACAAACTCCAATTTTCTTCTACCTACTTTCTCTGCTTTTATTCTTACAAAATATGCATACGAATAAAATGTTCACAGTACTCAATTATAGCCAATTTTCTTCCTTTCTTTCTCTTCTAGAAAAAATGGACTCCATTAGTTGCTTTATCAGTTTTTTAGACCATATACTTTGTTATTAAAATTTTCATTTCATTATTGTGGATGCAAACAAAGGGTGTCATATCTGTTGAAACATCCTACTATGCAGATCTGATTTTTTGTAAATTCTGTTATATAAATAACACTATATCTGCAACTTGTATATTTCAGGTAAACACCATAGTCTTGTGTTACACTTAATAGTAATCTCTAAACACATCATATCAATGCCATGAATAGTTTGCACAGGTAGGGCCAGCCTGGTCATTGCCTAGTCATGTGACAATTAACCAATCCCCTCAATAATTTCTTTCCAACATGTAGTACATAATTGCATATTAATTATTCTGTATTACTATGAAAATAATTATTAGGATTTGAGTTTTGTGATTGATTTTTTCAGGTTGTTCAACCATGGGATTGGAATCCATCTTCTAAAGTCAGAAAACGTGACAAACAAGAAGGACAAAATAAATCCAAAAGACAACCACATCTCATTCCAATGCACTGATATGAATCTAATTATTGAACGATTGGAGGGAATGAAAATTGAATTTGTGAAGGCAGTAGTGAGAGAAGGTGGAATAATTGTGGATCAACTATTCTTCCATGATCCAGATGGTCACATGATTGAAATTTGCAATTGCCAAAATCTGCCTGTGCTTCCCCTCACAGCATGCCCTATTAGGAAGATGTCCACTCCCAAAATCACCATACCCAAAACGCCATCGTTTTATGGTAATTTCTCATATTATTTTATTTTCACTTTTTAGGTAATTCATTCATAGAGAAATTATTAATTAATTTGGTGTGAAATGTGCAGGAGGGAAGCAGCAATGCAGTGGGGAAGTAGAAGCCATGATGATTGAGAACCTAGCCATGGACATGCTCAACATTTCCATTTGAAGAATATATATAATTTCATATATATGTGCAATTCACAATGGGAGTTATATCTTCATTCTTTTTGAGAGTTGCTCAGCTATCATGCTAATATACATATATGGAAAATATATAGTAGTATTAAATATTGTAATATATTTTGATCATCGAATTTGAGTGTGTTTTGAATGCGAGGAACATTGTTGTAGTACGTACATTGATCATAATGTACGACTCATTCACTATAAATAAAGTAAAGAGTTTCCACGCATTTATATCAGTGTAATCAACATCGAGCATACATATAATTTGATTTAATAAAAAGCTCAAATTATAAGTGATCAGCATAAGTCACAAGATTGTAAAACAAATTACAAAAGTTATCCCAGTTAGCAATCTCCCTCAACGGCATCAACAAAAGGCAACCAACAGACACCCACTAAAACATAAAAACTAAGAAAAAGCCAACTTAAAAAAATCAAACAACTCAAAAGAAAAGTCACATGGAAAAACACCTTCGAGAATTGGACCAATATGTTAAATTAACAATTAATTCTCACACAAATTGCAATTTCGTCATTTGTTGAACATTGTAGAATTAATTAAGTACGCATAAAGGGAATATTTTTTTATCATAAAGTTGTCCTTATCCTTTGTGTTGTAAGAAGCAAGTTATAAAAAAATCTCATTATATCTGGTTTTAAAAATATATCCGTGTGATATTATATTGTCATTATATAGTGTACATATCGAAAACAGACAATGTATTAAAACAAATAATATCACATGCGCAGGAAAAAATGAAAAGTCATTTCGGGACCAGTGTAGAACGTACAGTTTTATAATTTTATTCAACAACTAACTTGATAAAAGGTTACGAAAATATCGTCTTGTTTTACTAACAAAAATGACATGAATTGAAAATATCGTCTTGTTTTAATTACAAAAAAATGTCATAAATTGCACTGTAGGAAGCTTCCTCGAAGCAGCCCAAGAATGCGGACAAAAAATTGTTGTATGGCTCACTTACTCTATCAATTCCCCTTTCATTTGTGGGTGTTATTATGGAATGTGTGTTTGGTGCAATTATGCTAACCCACCACACATCGACAAGTAACTGTTTCCAATTTTAATTAGTTTGAAGTTTTTTTTTTTTGGTATAGTGCATAAATAAATTCAAAGTTGTATAGTGAGTGATCTTAAAAAGTGATATTTAGACTTAGATTACGATCTAGCCTAGAATGATTCGGAGTTGTTATGATCATTGACTGCACATCTGAACCTTTACATCAATTTGATATTGTCTGACTTGTGTTAAATCTGCATAGATTTATTACTGAGTCACTCCCAAAAGCCTCAAACTAAATGGAATTAAGAAACACTTGTCCACCAACGTTGAATGACATCCATCAAACCCCCCCTCAAATCGATACCACATTGGGAACATCTCCTGCATTACAATCGACTTTGGGTCACTCGAGGCCGACCCAAAACCTACATCACCCAACCCGAACCTGGATCACTCTAGCCATGGGCCTAAAAATTGAGTTATTATAGATCTGACCTAAACAGACGCTCTAATTAACCTAAACAGGCAGCTCTGATATCACTTTGTTAGTAGTATTAACCGCGTATATCTGAACTCCAAATTGTTTGATATTGTCTATTGTGCGTCATACTCGCACGAATTCTTTTTTTCACTCCCAAATGCTGTCAAATTAATTAGAATTGGAAACACTTACTTATGTGAGACGAATTTGCACTCTAACAATATGATATACTCCATTAATATTACTATTATACAATCATATTATGCCCTGTCATACAACATTATTTTAATAAACATTTAAAGTAATGATTTTTACATACGTACTCTCTTATCAATTTAGAATAAAATTATGACGATTAATTTATTTTCTCTGACTCTTCCCATTAAAAGTATGCAGAGGCAAAAAATAAACTACTACTACTACTTACTTTATTTTAATAATTTATTAATAGTTTTTAATCTAAGAAAAAATCAAATATTTTCAATTTTTATTTTGGGATATTGGCATCTAATATCACGAAACTTTCAAAAAGTTGGGTTTTTCCCACGAACTTTAAAATTGGCAAATAATATCACGAACTTTACCCCGTGTTTGTTTTTTCCCACGAATGAAAAAATTCCCACAAATAATATTATGATACCGATTTTTTTCGTAATTTCTCGACAACAATTTTGAAAGTTTCAAGTTTTTCAATCTTTGAAGATAGTTTTTCTTGAAGCACACCCTCCAAAATTGTTCTTCAATCTATTAAAATAATATGATTTTTTTCATTCGTGGGTAAAAACAAACCTGGGTTAAAGTTCGTGATATTATTTGTCAATTTTAAAGTTCGTGGGAAAAACCCAACTTTTTGAAAGTTTCGTGATTTTAGATGCCAATATTCCTTTTATTTTTTTTCGGTGCGCGTGTGGGCAGGCATATTCAATACCTCCTATCACTTTTTTAAAATTCTAATAACTTGAATAGAATAAGATTTCATGATGTACTAATCCACTAATAATACCGGGAGATATATTATATATATACGTAGAGTATAACTGGTTCATATTCTAATGCTTATAGCATCCTAATCCAAAATCAAGACCAAATCTCCATCCTTAGATTTTAAAATGATGAGATTAAATCTTACGAATCTCAATAAATAGTAGACAAAATATCAACAAAAGAATAATATTGTCATTATATTATCATATGATAATTTTCGTGAATGTTTTTTTATATCAACATAGTGTATTACAAATATCAACAATATGACATAAGAATATAACACTAGTACAAGAAAATATTAACACATATTTATTGAGATTTTTACATGGTTTTATTGAGATTTTTTGATGTATTTGTTGATAAAAATATGGTTACCAACATTTACGAAAACTAAAATAAAAAATATCAAATTTCATCATCTGAACGTCGTCGGAACATATGCAATTGAAATCTCATTGGAATCCTTATAAAATTATCTTTAATTTGATATACTTTTTTTGCGAAAAAATAATTTAAATTGAGAGAGTTGCGTAAATTTAAAGTTTTAAGATGATTTTAATGAAAGAGAATTGACATTAATACCCTCTAATTTTATTTATTAATTTTCTTGATTAAAAATATAATTCATACGACATTATTTCAACTATCAGATCTTCTAATCTAATGGCTAAGATTTAGTCTTGAGATTGCTAATTAGTTAGTAATTGATCATTCCCCAAATATATATTTGCGTTTACGTGTGAAAACTATTTACATGTCTAAAATATTGATGCACATATGTTACGTTACATATCATCACTTCTCAATTTAAATTATAAGATGGTGTTAGGATTCAAAGTTCAACCCAATCATTCAATCTCTGAAAGCGTATCATCATCCAATTTACAAGCCAGCTCATTTTTCTAACTAATTATCATATATTAACCTGCACGTAATCATAAATTCATCACAACTTATAGTTATACTTCACCATCATCCATAAGAAAATTATTCTGAAAGGACAGATTGAATTTGGACTGTATAATTATAAGCATAAAAGTTGTGTTATTTATTTTTAATTAATTTTTATTAGTCTTAATTAGAACTTCATCTCTTCATTATTTGTTGTCATGAAGGACACAATCTCTTGATTCCGATACATTGTAGCACGCTTTTATACATATAATGAGTCATGTATATATAATATATCAATGTTGCGTAAAAATCTTACCCAAAATTGTCACAGCAAGAACATAAAGTTGTTTTTTTTGTTCTTAATGATGATGTAAAGTGTTAACAACAATGATAATTTTGGTAAGGAGTACTAATTTGTAATTGTCACCTATATTATGGTACAGTTATTAAAATACAATAATATTTCAAAGTAAAATTAGTATTAAAATAAAAAAGAGATAGAGAAAAACGATAGAAATATTATTAGCGAAAAATAGTACTCCCTCCTCCTATTCAACTCATTAGAGAGTGAAACTTACAATAAATAGATAGAGATTATTTTGGTGAATGACCAAAAATAGTAAAACGTGACTAGTTTTTTTGGAATGATTACTTAGTATATTGTGTGGAGCAATTGAATAAAAAAAAAAGAGGATCAATTGGAACAAGAGGTAAGAAAATTAAATTATTGTTTGGTGTACTTACCATAGAAATGGGGAACTTTAAAAAAGAAAATAATCTCTCACATGGTGGGCAGCCCAAATTCCACCCCCCCCCCCCCCCCCCAAAGTATATTATAGAGAGAGCAATCGATCATGACCATGAAATGTGGTCATGGAACAGAAGGGGCAAGCAAATAAGACGTCATTCGTGTGATAGTAACAACACTAGCGATGGCGGACGGTTCTAGAAAAGAAGAGGCCACAAACACAGTAATATACTCCATCAAGCTTGGATTCTTTCTACCTATGAACAAAATGCAACATATAACATGGTGCTGTTTCACTCTGTTTCCTATTTCTACGACTAGAGGAGAGACGAAGAGACTAGTAGTTACGGTGTTTTGCTTTAGGTGATGGCCTGGATATCTAAATATAGTGGTTATGCCCAATTACAACTGCTACGAATCTACCAAGCCAGAGTTAATGGATCGTGCACATATTAGCAACCTTTATTTGCAAGCAAAAGTCATGTATTCCCCGACAGAATTTAGACAGAACGTGGTAGCGCAGGTTAACCAGAACTAGCTAATCATTTAGATGGCGAAACCTTACCAAAAGCAGAAGTGAGTCTGTCTGTCATCACTCTTCAGCAACTTCAAGACCATCCTTTTGATTGGACGGATCAATGTATCTCCAGAAGAAGCCTAGACTGCTGCCCATGATATTCATGAGCACTGCAGACATAGCCGAAGGTAATGCAACCAATGGCGAGGCGAAATGGGACGTAGCTAAAACCACTCCTAGAGAGGAATTCTGCATGCCAACCTGCAAGCGAATATGACCAACAAAAAGGATATATGGAAAATTCAATAAAATCATTATTTTTACAACTTCAGTAAATGAACAGAAGCATTATAATTTCTACGTACACTTATAATATTCAATGCCTTGGAGATCATCTTGAAAACTAAATCGAATATAGAGATCAGGCATTAAAAGGATATCTTACTTCAATTGATATTGCGCGCCTTTGTGGCTCCTTAAATCCACCTAAAGCTGCAGATAGATACCTATAAGAACATCAATATTTTTAGGTACATTGGTCAGCTCAAGAACATACTTTCCGCGTATGCCAATTGTGCATAGCAACTAAGTCATCAAGCTAGAAATTAAAAGACATAATAGAGAATCGGTCCATCAGCCTGGTGCACAAAGCAAGCTAAACATGATTACTAAGTGCTAGTTATTATCCAACTTCATACACATTTGGACAACTGTGCATTTTCTGTATAGGATATCATCACATTGAAATATTGTTGGATTATAAAACTGTATATAATACACATGATAATTACAGGCACAGGAAAGGGGGAAAAAAAAAGGTTCAAAGTTGAAAATGTAACTGAACAGTATGAGGAGCAGCTCTCTCTCTTTTTTCTATCATCATTTGAATTAGAACAATGAGTGACTAAGCAGTCAGTGGATGCAGTTCTCAGGCATCAGCTTTTGCTCAAAGAATAAAGTACGCCTATCATAACTAGGCTCAAAAACCAGAGGATATTAGGATTCCAAAATTTGGTATTGCATCTAGTCTGTAGCTATTAACAATGGTGAAGATAAACGATTGTTGATATAAATGAAGGGTTAAGCAGAAAGCATTTTGTGTGTTACAAAGATGCATCACCTAATGTAAAAGACAAGAACGGAAGTATGGAACGAGGTCGTACTGAGTTGATCTTTTTAGTGTGATAACAATGTAACTTTCGATGAAAAAAGTCACTTGCATTAAATCATCATCCAGCTATTAATCTTTTAATTCCAATAGTGTTTTTAACAACAAGAGAAGAAGAAACAACGAACTAGAAATGTCAAATTCTGTAGCATAATATATCCGATAGAGAATTCTCATACTAGGTTTGGTTTTATCTGTTCCTTGAAGAAATACCAAAGAATAAATATGACATTTTTGTTGTTGAATAGTAAGTATATCTTTAACATAGAAACTGAGAAATACAAATATCTCCTGAGGGATAAGAAAATAGAGTATAAGTAACTCTCCAAACAACATCTTTTAGACTGCATGACCTGTGTCACTGTAAGAATGAATAATAAATAAAAGCAACTAGCTACCAAATGAAAGTGTTTAACTTAGATATTAACAATCAGAAGCCTTTCATTTTATTAGCAAACACCCTATGTGAATTATTGATTTTGTACCAGCTCGTTGATACAAGAACCGTTATGAACTGCACCTAAAACTAGTAACCTTCATTATAGCAAAACAGAAAGCACCGTCATGGACTAACGCACCACCCAATATAAAAATCATCTATCGAGAATACATTTATATAGAACAAGAAACAAAAGTAAGCTGAAACTCTTACCCAACGAAGAAACCTGCTAAATGGAGCAATATTACTGAAAGTACAACAGCACCCAACTCACTGGAGAGCATGGATTTAGCACTATCAACCAGAGAAGAAGCAGATGATGATGATGCGGCAAAAGAAGACTTCAGGCGGATGACATTTTCTGAGAATACACTGGAATCAACAAAAAAGGCAGCGCTTTGAGAATGGCATCAAGGCTAAGCAAATAGTGAACAAACAGGAGGTATTTAAAAAGAGAGTTTTGGTAGGACATTCAAGGGTACAATTAGAACCTGGAAGCAAGCAATGAGGAAGCAATAACAGCTACTAGTGGGGAAAAAGGAATCAGTAGTTTCACAAATTCAGGAAATTTGCTCTGTAGATACGAACCAAGCAAAATTGGAGCAACTACCACCTGTACCGAAATGAAAAGACCATTCACGAAATATATAAATATGTAGATATCAGAAAACAAGCAGAAGTCAAGTATGGTTCTAGCTTCACCTGCAAGGTGCTCATGGACAGGCTAGCAGCATTAACAGGGACAAAAGTTCCAGCGAGAATTTTAGTCAAGAGAGGAGTAAGAATCACTGCTCCAAGGGTTGTACATACTGTCATTACAATTGACAATGGAACATCTCCTCGAGCAATTAAGGTGACCTGTAACACTATTTTCAGAAAAGGGAATGAAATAAAAGCTTCTTCAATAATGATGTCATTTTCTTTACAAGTAGACAACGTTGTTTAACTCACTGGCAGAGAGCCGGTGATGTCTGCGTATGCTTCGTTTTCTTAAGCAAGCACCTCATTAGTATTGCTAAACTCGTAACTTATACATTATCATTGCTTTATCTCACAAAAATACAAACCAAAATGGTAAATAAAATGATAAGGGTTGGCTTAAATTCATCGTAGGTGGCATTAAATCGATATACGGCATTTGCAATTATGCCTAGCGAAGAATTAGAAGTTGTTCTTACCACATTGGATGCTGTTCCTCCTGGACAGCAAGAGAGCAGTATCAAGCCTACTGTAAGAGATGGTGAGAGGCCCAACAGCTTGCTAACTATCCATCCAAACGAAGGCATAATAGTGTATTGAGCAGCACATCCATAAAGAATCTGAAATTACAAATCACAAATACAGTAAGTTCAAAAGAGCAGTTACTAGAAACAGCTTTAGCACTTAACCATATAATCCACATGAATTCTTGAATACAGTCAGAGATCGGTTGCCAAAATAAATTGAGACCAATAATGATTTAACAAATAATGAGGCCACTAGAAATAGCATCCCACATAAACTCCAGAATCACAATTTCACACAGACTCTGACCCAAATCAATGCCAAAAAGAGACCCAATGCGTCAACATTTTCATGCTGAAGAAGAACTCACAGAAAGTGGCCTTTGCCTGAAGAGATCGATCAACTCTTTGAACTCCAAAGTAATCCCCATAGACAGCATAATCAACCCCAGAGTGAAGCTATAGGAATTGGGGGCCATATTGACGAAAAATGAGAATGTGGAGGGTCTGATGAAAGCAAGCACTCCGCCAACTGTGACGTAAACAGGGTACAAGCTGGCAGCAGCGGACAGCCACTCCTCCAATCTGGGCTTATCCACTGCTGCTAAACTTTCAGGATTTGAATTGACGCTACATCTAGTAGAAAGGTTAGTGGAGTGTCTGGAGCGTCTGGAGCAAATAGTGATGGGGTTATTGAAGGGTTTATGAAGTGGGGGTTTTGGGGGGATGGACTGCTTCTGGTGGCAGAATAATGGGGTGAAGCAGAGAGCGATCGCCATTGTCGGTTTGATAGCTGCAGCTGATGTTCTCTTTTGGTTGATCTTGATCGTTTCAATTTCAGGCAAGGCAGCATATTCTTCCCCAAGATATTTAACTTCATCAAAAAATCGTGTACTTTTATCGTACATTTTGGTCTTAAATAAACTCCATTTATTATAACCAGACATTCATCAGATATTTAATACGGAAATTGATGTTTAAAAGTAAAGTGGTGTGAATAAGGTCATCCGCAATGCAGTTATACATTGATCAAAGGGGCTTTGAGGGGAACAGAGAGTACAATATGAGAAATGGAAAAAAAATGTCAAAATAAAAATGATCCAACTATCTTGGAACAATCCAAAAATTTATTCGACTCACCTACTTTAAAATCATACCAAACTTCTTCTATAGATTTTTTTATAAATTTTGCAATATACATTCAATTGTTATTTGATCTTTGTGATATGCCTTGTCGTAGTCTTTGGAAAATAAATTACTAATAAGTCATCGTTCGTTTGATCAGGTGCTATTCGAACATCCATCCATTTCTTCCTTTTGGGCGCAACTCAACGTCATCGTCTTCTTCTTGTTATTGTGCTTCACCGCTTTTTGTCCAATCGGGACAGCTCCTTCTTGACTCCAAGTTGATGCTCCCACATGCGCCATTGGTCCAACAGATGGGAACCAATCTGTAGCCCATACTCAGCGCCGCTTGGGTGTATCGGTACTTAGAGTTGTGCCTTTTGTGCTTCAGAACCTCTTCTTTAATACTCGTCCATTTTTTCCGACAAACATTCTCTCAAGTCTTGACGTACTTGAAAGACTTGTTGGTATCGATTTGATCTACAGCAGTCGCCTCTTAGATATTACTATTTACTACTTTGCTTGATCTACTATGTCATTTTTCCTCTAAGTTGTGTAGGATGCAAAAAATAGTTTCAAATTTTACCCAAACTAAATAGGATAGGTCATCTTTTATGTGTGTGATCGGTGCGGCATCTAGGAGTATCAAGTTGTATGATTAACTAAGCAGTATTACCTAAAAAGTCTTTATTTTTTGTTGGTTATCAATGATTGAATTTTCACTTGTGTAGTATGTTTTTAAGTAAATGGTTGTTATTTTGCACATAATTCTGACCGTCTACAGTGCTCTCGGAGGAAAATGTTTAATGAAGAACATTCCACCACTAAAGATCTAGCTATGACATTGTAGTCTTTTTTTTATTATGAGTGTTAAATAAAATCATACAATATGCTAGACGCATACATTAAAGGTTGGAATTATCCTAAATAGGGCCGGGTAATTATACCGAAATACCGCAATATCGCACTTATTGTATTAAAATTATACCGAAAAATACTAAATTTGAGGTATACCGCAATTTGCAATACAGTATGATACCTTACCGATAGACTTCGGTAAGATAAATGTATAGATTTTCGTATACCGCACATTCGGTATATACCGAAAATGAGGTTTATACCGACTATGTGGTATCATACCGATATTAATTTATACCTAACATATGGTATATATAAAAAAATGAGGTATTTACCGATTATATGTATTTATATATTTCAGTTATATATGGAGTAATATAAATAAAACTTGAAATTAACTACTCCCTCCGTCCCGGCTAAGATGACACATTTCTTAGCCGGCACGGGGTGTTAGGAGTTATTGGTTAATGTGTTTAATTGGAGAGAGAAAGGTGAGTGTAAGTATTAAAGTAGAGAGATAAAGAAAGATGAATATTTTAATAGGAGTGAGAAAAAGTGGTTGAATGTATTAATTGGAGAGATAAAGTTTCCAAAAAAGAAAATGTGTCATCTTAGTTGGGACAAACTAAAAAGGAAAACGTGTCATCTTAAGCGGGACGGATGGGAGTATAATTTAAGAAATAAAAATTAGAAACCCTAAATCTCATATATTAGGATCATTGCAAAAAGAGAAATCATTGCGATAAGCAGTTTAAAAATAATTTCCACGGAGAAACCTTTTCTAACTCCTAAAAAGAGAAGCGATGCCCCATATTGGGATCATTGCAAAAAAGTAAGAACGAAAATGGGTGATGACAGTTTAAAACTAATTGCGATATGCAACTACTGCACAATTGAAATACCACGTAGCTATGGCAATACAAGTGTATTGTGAAATCAAGTCCACTGTATGAATTTGATGGTTGAAGTTTTGTTGATTTGAATATTATGAACAATATTTGATTGTGATGGAGTTTTGATGTTTTGGACATTATTTAAATAGGTGAAATTTTATTTTAAATATTTGGTTATAAAATTGGATTTTTTTTTTGGGTATGAACCACAGGTATAATGACATGTCATACCTTATTTCGGTATACTGTAATTGGTATGTCATACCTTATTTCGGTATACCTTAAAACTACGGTATACCGTAATATGATATGGTATACCGCATAAATGGTATGGTAACGGTATTGGAAATTGTCATACCGAATTTTGCGGTATACCGCAATAAGTATAAGTATGACATTTTATCATACCGCAATTTGAGGTAAGGTATACGGTATGGCATTTTCGATGCGGTATACCGTACCGCACCACCCCAAATCCTAAACTCGACCAAATCAATTAACAGTATACTTATTTTTCATTAACTAATATTATTTGATAGTAAAAATAAGGAAGGTTATAAATTGGAAATACGAAAATTAATACATGTGGAAATGCCCAAAATGAATTTAATTATTTTATAGTATTACTTACTATAAACTTATTTTTCATGGACATGAATAAAGCTAGTACTATTATTATTTTGTAAAAATCAACTGACAATTATCTAAAGCAAGGTTGGTATTAGGCAAATTAGAAAATGATGAGTATTAAATTTTGAATGTCATTACTTGTGAAAAAAGATGCCTAAATAAAAACAAATAAGGTGCAGAGAGCGGAAGAAAAACTAACCAGAAATTATTCCCCGTTTGGCTTTTGCAACTCTCCAAAATTCGATTCCGATGCATGCGGCCATGGCGGTTACTTCTCCCTCCGCCCCCTTTGCTTACAACTGCAGGCTCCACAAAACCCTAGACTCCTCCTGTTCTTCTTCCTCCGCCTCTGCCCCTGCCCTCTCACGCTCTCCTCTTTCACCTAAGGTTTAGTTATTCTTTCCACTCTCTTCGATTATATGCATATTTTGGTTATGAAGCTGCGCTTTTATTATTGCTATTGGGGATTATGATCATATCGTGGCTTTTCTGCAGGTCTCGAGCTTATTCGGCACTCGGATTTCGGTTTTCGGTACAATCAATTCGGTGTTTCCGTCCTCATCATATCAGCTGCGCCGTAGCTCACGCTCCACTTGTCGGCCAGGTAAACCTAGGGTTCATATATGTTGTTTGATTTGTGTGAAAGCCGCGTTTGGTAAATGACTGTTTTTTTTGTGAATTTTGATAATTGGCCGCATAGGATGAACTGTTTGAGCTATTATGTCCTCTAGTTTATTGCAGGATGAGTTTATATGAAATCGAGTACTAAATTGTTTTATGTAATTATCGAGGTGATAAAATTACTAATGACGTCTCTAAACTCCAAACAAATGAAGGTTTTGTTGACCAACCATTCAATTGAGAATAGTTGTGGTGTTTGTGAATGTTTTAAATAATTCATTACTGTCTGTTTGTTTGTGTTTTGTTATCTATTATGTCATCATAATGTAAGAAAGATATTGTTTTTTAGATAGTTGGCTATTTACTAGTGTGATATGATAATTCCTTTAATATGTTCTGGCATGAACTGAACTATAATTTTTTCGGTTGGCGACTTGGGCCATGTTTGAATAATGCTTATCTTCATTTCCTAAATATACTGTAGCGGTACTGCGGTATAAATCTGTGCAATGTCTGTGCAGGAATAAAGGCTGTTGCCACTCCTGATTCGGCTGTGGAATTGCCTCTGACAGCAGAAAATGTTGAGAGCGTGTTGGATGAGATCCGACCCTATCTTATTTCGGATGGGGGCAATGTTGCATTGCATGAAATTGATGGAAATGTAGTCAAACTAAAATTACAAGGAGCATGTGGATCGTGTCCTAGTGCCGTAGTGACAATGAAAATGGGCATTGAGCGCCGTTTAATGGAAAAGATTCCTGAAGTTATTGCAGTGGAATCAATACCAGATGAAGAAACAGGGCTAGAGCTGAATGAAGAGAACATAGAGAAGGTAAATACTTTTTTAACATTTATTATTCTTTATCCTTTTATTTTGCTAAAAGTAGTAGTACTTTGTAAACTAAGTTTTAGCTCATTGAAAGTGATTATAGTATTTGTGGCTTATGCAAGGTTGACTGAGTGATATTTATATTTTGAAATATGTTTTGAGTCATGAGCTGAGTCTTATTTTGGATAACTGCTAGCCTTATGTTTTTGTTTTGAGCTTCATATTGGTTTCAGTGGCTCTTCTAGACTATAAATTCTTAAATTGACATGCAATGATTGATCTCTCTGTTAAGATTATACTACCATTTAAGTTTTCCCTTGAACAGTTAGAAGGTGAAAGTTCAGAGGAATTCATTTCAATGCCCTAATAGTTTGCAGAGTGGCTCCTTGACTTGTCATCTGTCCTTTGTCATTCTCTATCCTTTATTTTACACTCTTCATATTTCCATATCCCCGGTCCCTTAACTAAATATACACATCTTTAGAAACCTTATTAACCATATCTTCCTTTTAAAAGGAACTAAGCAATGTATTTACAACATACGTTGTTCTTTATAAAGCTCCTACCTCAAATGACTATTATTATATCAGAATGAGTTTACGTCTCCAGCCTTAACTTTTTTACTTCATATCTGACTGTCACTCATCATTAGCAAACACCATAGCTTTCTGCTTGATCCCTGACTCTTGAAGCATATAAATCAGCCTGCTTTATCTGCCGCATAGACTTGAGCCCTAAAATTCTTCATCTATTTTTATCTTATTTTATTTTCATGAAACTAGGGGTGGCAAAATGGGTAGCGGGTAATGGGTAATTCCCATCTCGACCTGCTATCCGCCGGGTATTGGGTACCCGCTACCCAACGATAACGGGAAACGGGGCGGGATCGGGTAGTGTGTTTTAGAGTTTTGCGGGTAGCGGGTATACCCACTACCCGCGCGGGTATACCCGTTAGTCCCGATAATACCCGTTATTATTAGTATTAGCCATATTCTATCTTTTAATACTCCCTCCGTTCCATATTAATAAAGGTGTTTAAATAGTTAAAATGGAGAAAAAAAGTAAATAGTTAAATAATACTTACTTAATAGCCATATACGCACTCATTTTGAAAAATTAAAAATAAATAGTTAGAACGGAGAAAAAAATAAAGTTAGAGAGATAATAATGTAGAGAAGAGTATTTCTATTATTATATTTCCAAAATGAGTGAAGAAATTGAAATGTCTCTATTAAGGAGAATAATGGAAGTACTTTATATAATCTAAGAGTTCTTTTAAAACATTTTATATTCCAACGAACATACAATTGAAAACTCACCGGAATTAGTTATAAAGTGTCCCCTTAGTTTTATTCTCAATCTATTCAACATTACCATCGATATTAATAAAGTAAATTGGGGAATGTTGACGGTTATTATGGTTTTCAAATTTTTTATTAGGATTTTGGTCGGGTACGGGTACCCGCAATGTCGGGTACGGGATACCCGACACGGGTATCGGGTAATCCCGGTATGCCGCGGGGCGGGTATTGGGACAACAAATTTGGCTAAAATGGGTACGGGTACCCGACTTGTCGGGTGCGGGTACCCGTGGGTAATCCGTTTCGCCACCCCTACATGAAACCAGTTAAAGTGAGAGTTTTCGTCAAACAACAAACTGCTTAAAAGTTAAAATAAATGCGCTAATTTCATGAAATTACAGTTTCGGTTCCTAGTTGCTGTTCCACCCTTGCTACTACCTCTATACTTCTAAGAATGCATCTTCTTCATTCTCCACCAATAGCTTTGACTCATGGAATTAGCTCCTGCACCAACATGGTATTTTGAGCACCAAATGATTTAGATTGACCATATCAAGTTGCAAAATTGGCCTTGGTCAATCACTCTTCTTACAATATTTCTGTATGAAAGAGCCTTATTTGACCACCTACACATCACTAACCCTACTGAAAAGACTTGTTTGAGTCAAACATGAAACCACTAGAAAATAGAATGCTGGAGAGCTTAAGCCTTCTATCAGAGAAGAAAAAAACACTTAGAAGGTTGACACCATGTATCCTGTTAAACAATGAAAAGAAATAAGGACAGTGTAGGATGTAGCCCATGGTGTGATTGGCCAAATTCCAGAATGACAACTGCTTGTTTTGTGGATTACTTCAAGCATTCCAACCAGCAGGAGGTGTTAGAGACACTGTACTATGAGTGGTCTTAGTTATAAGAAAATCCTAACAAACAATATATCACTTCATAACAGTGTCCCGTTTCCAACTTGCCATCACAATTAGCACTTCTAGAACACTTATACAGGTCTTCTGTTAATTAGTTCTGCCTGACAGCTCCAACAGAATCCCCAGCTACAAAAATAAGATGTGAGGTTTGAGCTAAAAACTATTTTTGTATTGTATGAATTGGTTTTGGCCTGTACCATCCGGATCAACTAGTCTCCAGCACAGAGGCGAATATTTCAAATAATTATATTTGTGGCTGAGGAAATAAGAAGTCATTCTATATATTGCAGTCCGAAAAAGTTGTATTACTCCCTCCGTCCCCAAATAATATGCACTTTGGGTTCGGCACGAGTTTTAATGTAAATTTGGTAAAGTAAGAGAGAAGTAGAGAGAAAAAGTATATAAAGTATTGTTAGTGGAGAATGGGTCCCACCTCAATAGAGAGAAGAGTTTCCAAAATTAGAAAGTGCATATTCTTGTGGGACGGACTAAAAAAGAAAAGATGGATATCGTCCTGAAAATCCTGGGCGACGGAATGCCAATATATCCAAAATTTTGAAACATGGATGATGTTTCTCTAGGATGTGTTATAGTTATACCTCTAGAAGTGGGCAAACTTGTTCCAAGAAGTTGAGGAAGAGGTTAATGAGGTCTTATTCCTTGACTTCAAGATTCATTTATTGGTTTACTTCTAGTAGCACCAAAATACGAAGAATATCATTTTTTTGCACCAAGAGTTTTGGATTATGCCATCAAGAATATCATTTTTTCTCACCAAGATTTTGGATTTTGCCAATAAGAATATTATTTTTTTTGCACCAAGAGTTTTGAATTTTGCTAAGAATATCATCAATGCTCACATATGTATTTTAAAGATTATTGTCACCATTTTATTCCAAATGGATAAAGGACTAATGTTGGTAACTTCTCCTTTAGGTGCTTGAAGAAATAAGACCTTACCTCATTGGAGCTGCTGGTGGGGATTTGGAACTAGTAGAAATTGAGGAACCAATAGTCAAAGTGCGAATATCAGGTCCTGCAGCTGGTGTAATGACTGTTCGGGTTGCTGTGACCCAGAAACTTCGAGAAAAGATTCCATCCATTGCAGCGGTTCAGCTTCTGTCATAGATACATCTCAAATGGCAATCATGTCTCTGATGCCCCAAAATACAGAGAAGAAGGCAACTAGGTACATGATACCGTGCAATGAGTGATATTTAAATATGCAAAACGATTTAAAAACTGCATGATGTATCTACATATGTCACTGACTGTTGTTTACATTGTGTCATTAAGAAATTTGCGCTGGTTTGTGTTATGCAGAAGGCTGCAGCAATCTCTTCCCTTTCTCTTCAATGTGAAATCTGTTATAAAAAATAATATGCTTCTCAGCATCGATATGGAGGTTGATAGTGTATACTGTATATTGAAACGACCCAACCGTGTATTCCCAAATGAGGAAATGTTTTACAACGATTAAATTGTTATCGCTTCCCAATGAATGACTTATCTCTCATTTACATATATTTAGTGTATCCTTGTCTTTCATCTCGTATTTCGTCGAGCATACATCATATGCAAATTAGAGATACAAAGCTATTACAATCTGAATTACCAGATTCTTGACACTGGAGATTTGTACACATCCACAGAAATAACGTAATTTCCAAATCAGATGGTAACAAATAGGATGAATAAACAGAAAAATGAAAGTGATGATGAAAATGTGTTTCAGAAGGTTTTGCACCGAGGTCAAATTACATGAAGCAACACGGCACCTGAAGTCTTCCAATGCGGGATAATACAGTTATCAAGCAACAGTTTTGATACAACAAGAGATGATTTAACTAATTCTACAAATAAAATTAAATAACAGAATCCGTAGGAAACAATTATTTCGAAGGCTGGGCTTCAACTTCACCAAGCTATGTAGACAGGTCATATTAGAGCCCCAAGACTGAAAGAAGGTGACGCCATCTTGGGGTTTCCTCATCGAAGATGTAGGTCAAAGGTGAAATAAGAACTCCACTACCTCCAATCTGCACAAGAGAATGTGTTAAGTTGGAAATTCATCAAACGGGTTTGGAGACTATCCAGTATCAACACATGGCATCGAGCAGGTAAATAACACATATCGCTGAGCTGGTAGTACAGATCATCATGCAAACAAGACATCATTTGATGCAGGTTTTAGAAGTCATAAGAATAGGGTGTGTTGGTGGCAAAATATTATCTCATCCAGAAGAAAGACACTACGATGATCAACAGAAACCAAGAGCAAACCTTGCCGACAACTAATACATGCACGAGTATAGGCCGATAGATATAGGATTAAAGATTGTTGCTCACCATCCTCAGCTGCTGAACAGATTTGTACAGAGCTTTCTTTGGCACGCAAATAACTATAGCATAATAATCAGCAGCTACCTTCCCATCACGTTTGCAGAAAACTGGGCTAATAGTAGGTCCCTGTATACAAAAGGCATGAAACCAAGTAAGATGCTTTCATACGGATAAAATGTGTTATAGCATTATGTGCACAGGACAAGCAAGCCAGACCTCCAACCCAGATAACGATGGTTGGCTTAAAACTCGCTCAGCCACTTCCTCTGCACTGCTTCCACGCATGTTGGCGGTTACCTGTCATGGGAACAGTAAATAAAAGACTACAATGCAACAAATAAGTCAACATCAAGAAAGAAACAACTCGTACCGTGAACTGACCAACAGCTTTTAAATGTGCTTCCAGTCTTTCCAGCATTTCGTGAGTTATATCTAGCACACCTTTTCGCTGAATCAATGACTTTCTGCTGGCCACAAGTACAGCCTGAAATGATAAACCAAGGTCAAAGGAGACAGTGTGAACCACTGGCATCCAGGATGAGTCCACCTTGAAGCAGTTACCTGACTTTCCACGATGACTCCACCTTGAATTTCTTTCAGATTATTTTCTCTCAATGTGGTTCCACTACTCACAAGGTCCACAATGGCATCAGCTATCCCCATCTTGAAGGGGGAGAAAGGGAGAAAATCAATCAGTATTTATTGGTTGAAAGCATTGTGATGTTGCACTAATAATCTATAGACACAAACAGGACATATATAGAAGTAATTTAAACATAAGAAGTTTAATACAGCTCACAGAGGCACAACAAGGAATAATCAACTCATAACAATACATACCGCTAACAAAGATAAACTATTCAGAAGTCATCGCTGTGATTAAGTGAATGCTTTAACTTAATAAATTACGTGTGACTCGGTGCATATAAACTTATGTGTATGATTTTAGGAAATGGGCAAGAAATGTTCGAGGTTGCTCAAATATATTCCTAAGGTTCACCTAGTAAGAAAACTGTGAATTTCGAGATTCTTCATGTGCTTACCATATCACTTTAGAACATAATGAAACTTAATTAGGGTTTGTCTCTACCCCAATTCTCTGACGGCTGATTTAAATGTAGGGAATGCAGCATTCACGGAAATCAACATACACTTTAAGATGATCATTGTGCTAATTAAAAATTCAAAAAACACCATATTATGATATCCTGCTGCAGCTTGAATCACGAGAAAGATAACAAGGCCAACTCAAACATAACATACTGGTGCTAAGTAAAACAACCCGTGCTGTACATAAACAAAAAAAGTTAGTTGCTGCATTCGTTGTGCAGTTGTGCTGATGGAAACTAACAGGGCTGTTTTTCAATCATAAAGACAACTTTTAAGGACAAAAAAAACTACAAAGCTTTTTCTAATGAGCACAGTTGCTATTGGGTTATATCTGCTTTCCTTTTGCTTAAATCTTACTATTAGATTTGACAAGCAACTATTTGAAACTGTATTCCATGAAAATACTATTTCAAGCTTCTAGCAATAAAACAAAATTGCGTAGATCCAACCCATTTAATTATAACTAAAGTATATCCATGAGGCAGGCTTCAATCACTAACCCCGCACCCCTCCAGAGTTAAACTTTGAGCAAAAGAAAAACAAATAAGCTTCATGAGACTACGTGATCTTAGAGGTTTTAGGTTCCTGTGACAAACAATGTGTGTTGCTGCAGATTGAAGAATCACTAATATGGATTGGCATTCTGGAATATCAAGTATCACTACTTGTTTTCATATACATTTCACTCAGCACTCGGTAACCTCTGGTCCATATAGGAAGCAGAGAGAATATATGCATGCATATATGCATATTTAAAATAGAAAAGGGAAAGAATAGCAAAACCATAAGCAAATTAAAAATGCGGAAAAGAAATGTGGAAAGAAACCAACAAATATGAAGTAGCATCATCATACACTATCACAAACAAAGTTTATTACTTACTGCAGGAGCTGCTTCCAAAGCACCATCAGCAGTTGAGAATGTTACATGACTGAGACCATTATCTTTCATGAACTTAGGACCCAACTGCATGCAAAATTCTTGGTCAAGCATAATCTTCTGTACTGAAAGAAAATCATAAATAGAAAAAGGAAAGGGAAAAAAGAAAGATAAAGAATGAGAATTTTCATATAAACCATACATATGTGAAGCCAGTGGCAATTCTTAGAGGTCTTTCAGGTGTCCACTGTGGCATCTCAGCTAACTCTTTCAACGAATTTATATTCTCAAATATGCCGTACTTGGGAATCTAACACAGAAAAGGGATATTTTCCATGGTATGAGAGCTTAAATAACAGGAGTTTGCACATTGGTAGCACAACAATAAGCCATTTACTTACTGCTAGAGATAAACGGCAATCTCCGTAGTCTAGAGAGTCATGGACAAGAATGAGATCTTCATTTCCCTGCAAAGTATGCAAATCTTGATTATCAAATCCAAAGTACAATAAGTTTCCAATCCAAATCAAGAAACGCGCATTAAGATAATCAGAGAAATGCCCATCAAAGGAGGCTAAGTTTTACTTCATGCATAATTGCATATACTAGTATCAGATGAAGGATCAATCAAGCAAGCTTGAGCAAGGAAGACTGTAGGGCCTTATACTATTAGACAAAGCACTTAATGGGCACATTATTAAGAAAACCAGAGGACGACACCATAACTTACCTGTCCAAATTCCAAGACAGTGTCCAAGCCTACAATTCCAAGGTCCAAATCTCCAGATACCAATTTCCTCACAACATCTTTAGGGCGTTGAAACCAAACTTCCAAATTTGAAATCTGTAATATAAAGTAGCCAAACTTAGTTACACTATAAACGATACATATGTGAAGAGTGAGAATTTTCATATAAACAAATGCTAGGATGTATAAACAAATATAGACTCTTTAGAGGTTATTGTTTTAAGTCAACAATACATTGACACATGTAGAGAAGGTCTTGAGTTAGTACACTTAACGAGAAATATATGGCATGATTGACTACCTTTCTCCAACAAGAGAAAGTCCACCCATCAGATGAGAGACTACATTGGTTCAATTGTGAGAAATACTACTACATATCATTTCTACACTATATGTTGAGATAGTAGGACTTAATATGAGTGTACAGTCCTATTACACAAGCTCTCCATAGTTTTGCAAGCACATATATTCGACATACATATGCATATTATGATTAATATGTCATGCAAAGGTTTCATATTCCAAAACAATAAATCAAAGACATTACGGGAATCCATGCAAGCTCTTAAACCCTATAGAAGTTAAGGTCAATGTATGCTTGACCACCCCAGTAAGCTAGCGATGAGAAAGAGAAATTTGCTAAGCAACATTTTGAGAATACTAGTACGAGGACCAAAATTATGGGTTGTCATGTTCAGGTTTTACTAATAAAATTTGAGAAAGATAAGAGTATAGTTGTAATCCTGATAAGAAAAAAAAATATAGCAATAAAAAAAGGAGTTGAGTCATTACAAAGGGATTAGTAATCCCCAAAAAAAAGTAGGGAAAGGGGATAAGAAATTTATATGAAACATTGTGCAATAGAACTTCCAATATTGATCCAAGGCCCTTCACCCAATATCATCCTGAATTTATGACTTCAACTCCTTCAATTAACTTAAAAAAGAGCACAAAGAGAGACAAAGAATTCAATAGGATTTTTTGGTGACTGGTGAGAAAGAGATGTGATATAATGGGGATATAGTGCAGATAACAATTCGTTAGTCGCCTAGCACCTCTAGAAAGGCCCCTTATTGAATGATGAAACTATTATAAAAATTGCGATTGATCTTCCATGGATTTTGAGGATTAGTGCTACCAACAATGTAATCATCCCATTTCTTGCCACATATTTGCTTTCAATAACCCTACACCACATAGAAGTATTTTATTCTTTTGGAATTACCAACACTATTCCCAATACAGCGTCATCTTTGAAATATATTTGCAATACACTGTCACCCAATTCTTTAGGTCATGCAACCACTTACTAAAAGACATGTTGAGAATGATTTTTCCATCAAAATCTTATTTTTACTTTCCATCAAACTTGCTACTCCTTTTGACAGCCAAACTAATGAAAGAGATAAACAATTGGTTAAAAGCTTAAGACAGTTTGCATTAGCGTCATCTGGACAGATTGCACCATCTCTGACAAGTAGGCCTTCTCGTCCCAGCTAGATTTATGTAAAACATACTCAAAGTTAGGTAAATCATCCAATGATTACCTTCCAACAAAACCCCTAATTATCACCCGCGGCACAACCATCATGTTTATCGAATTTCTGAGGTTTTTTCCTCCACATTAATGCCCAATCACACTATTATCCATTCCCAATTGCAAATAGTTACTTTGAGACCTGTCTTTACCAACAATCAGACCTTCTACTGGTAACCTACTTGAACCTCAAACCAAGGATAATGAGGATCATATTGCCTCAATGTCCACCACCCTCCTCCAGAAAAACATTGTCACAAAAGGTAAACATAAGGACCCACAGGTATTGATTCAAACATGAATTTTAGTTGCAACTACTCCATACAAACTGAACGAAACATTGCTATAAATCTCCCACAGAAACAAAACAAACAGAGAGACATGAGATTAAGAGTGAAATGCTTGCATAAATTCCCAATCAAAATATCCGACAAAGAAAGTAATCGCACCTGAGGAATTTCTGCCACATACTGCCGCGGATTAACCTGCCTCACCGACAATTGACAATCCTTCACGGCAAACAAAAGGATAAAACGCAATCAAAATCATGACATGAAATACACAGCACTACAGTAGTATTGAATATATGTGTGTGATAGTTGTCATTACCTTGAGAAGGTCGAGAGTGTCGGTAGCCATTCGGCCTTTACTCGGCAGGCCGAGGCGGACTTCATTTCTGTCGTGAGACCTCTTCTCGAGGTTCCCATTAACCACGGCCGCCGGCGACGCGAGCGAGCAGCATGAGACGGTGAATTTCACTGCGACGGGCTTGGGAGAAGAGGATGAAGAATTAGGGAAATGCGGAATCGATGGGCACTGCAGGAAAATCGTCCGCCCCACAGACATTTTCCGGTTATCCTCTCTCTAAATCCTCACAGCGTTCACAGCAGATTTTGTTCGAGGGTAAGAGTTGTGTCTCACTCTCAGTGTGTGTGAGAGAGAGAGGAAATCAATGGCCGCCACAGCAGAGATGATTATTGGGTGCGGGGAGGCGTACGATTAGAATCTCGATAAATCAATTTCGGAATATTCATCATTTACTGCATTTGGAAATTAAAAATGACTCTCATTATATGCATAAATGCATTCATTCAATTCCATCCAAGAATAATTATTTCAGCCAAATTATAAATGTACTTTCTAAATGACATAATCCTTGTAACCCTCTTTACATTGTAGTAGGAGAAGTATTTTGGTCACTACGAATTTAAATTCGAACGTTTAACGGTTTAAGGATTTAAGGCTAATTCTCCCTGTTTGGCGTTATAGTCCATTTAATTTAATTGACGTATTTATCAATAAATTGAGAAGGCTAAAAACGACCATGTTTCCATCAAATTGATGTTTTGCAACTACCGCGTAGAATTTTATAAAATATAAAAATTATATCCACAGCATCATGAAGTCCTTTTTTCTTCTCTCTACCATTTCTGATTTGTTGTTTAATTTTTTCCAGCTTAAAGGTTTCAATTACCACTAAAGTAAATATGTAAAACACTTAAAAAGTGTCTAAATTGAATGGAAAATATAGAAACAATTTGATTTTCATCAACGGCTACAACCGAAGGTTATGTAATATGATGAAAATGTGTATTAAGGTCCATGATTATGTAAGAGTAACCACAATAGCACTGCCGCTGCAGCATGGGCGGCCTATTGTAAGCCACGTAGGGGCCGCGGTGGTGCATCCACAGCCAGAGGACCTGGTTGTGCCGGGTGGGAGGACGTCAGGGGTGAGAAAGGGGCTATCTAAAGCCCGACGAGCAAAATGATCTTAACATGCATAAATCGATAAGAGCCATACTTTTAGATTCGATTTTCGACAACCCAATCTGATTCAAAAATTCAAACTTTTATGAAAATGAGTTTGATCTAACTTAATTTTCTACAAGTTCGGATCCAAATAAAAAAAAATCCAAAATTACATAAAACATCAGTAAATTTTAATTTAATTTCTTCTTAGTCTAAATAAAATTTTAACCAATCTTGTCTAATTAGACAATTATAATAACTCTAAAAATCTAAAACTTTATCAACTTTCTAATAATTAAGTTTAGAGAAAAAAAATACTCCTATTAAAGTTAAATTTTAGAATCATAACATACACCATTTAATTAAGTACATAAAAATTTAAATTCTAAATGAAAAAAAATGGATGGAAGGAATGTCTTCCGATTCAATTGAAGTTTTAGTAGAACTGTATTTTGTATTTTGGATTTTTTTCAATATTTATAAATAAATCTGAAAATACTAAATTTGCTAAAGTTATTATCCGATCTAAAGTTCAAAAAAATCCAATGTAAATTTAGTTTAGATTTCATGTGTTGGATATGGTTTATTGATAATTAGCACATCAAAACCTCATCCGAGATGTCTATAACTGTTTCACTGATAATGTAACCAACCTTCTATCTTCGAACACCGATCTGAAATATCCCACAAAATTTCCCCCATTTCTCATCTTTCTCGTTGCTGCCTGTCGAAGATTCTTCAATCATCAGCTACCGCCGCCGGAAATTACTGATCTTAACAAAAATCCCATTTGATTCACTTCAATTTCCGTCATAACCAGTGGGAAAACATACCGGGCAGCTGGAAGCTGAAGATGATTGCACGATTTTAGAGAGAAATTGATCAAATTAAGAAACCCTCTCCACTTGGGCAAGGTGTTGTTACAAGGTCGTAGTTGGGATTTCGGAGTGAGTGCGAGGATGGCGTCCGAGCAGGCGGCTACGGATGACATGTCTGGTTCGTACCGGGGGATGTCGTCTGAAAACATAAAGGGGTTGGTTTTGGCGCTTTCTTCCAGTTTATTCATCGGCGCCAGCTTTATTGTTAAGAAAAAGGGGTTGAAGAAAGCCGGGGCTTCTGGCGTCAGAGCTGGTAATTCATTACTATTTCATTTTAACTTTGTTGTTTCTGATGATGAATAATTCGGGAGTGTAGGAGCTTAATGTGTTCATATCTGAGGACGCTGTTTGCTTTTTTCCCATATGATTTAAGTGTGATCGTGGCCTTGTAATGAACGAGCTAGTGGCTCGAATCTCAAATTGCTACTTTTTTCACTAGAAGTAAGATCTTCGATTTGTCTGAAGCTGAGCCTGCTTGTAAAATGTACATCTAGCCTCAGTGAGGAATTTGCATACAAGAGATGAGTCTGCCATTGATGCCAAAATAAGTATTGTGGGTCTGGAGAAATGATCTGGTAGTCCGGATCAAAAATATAATGCTTGTATGCTGAAACATACTATCCAATCACTTGTACTACATGATAATCATGATCTCAGTAACTTTGTGCAGTCAGCCTAATTCAAAGTACGAATTACTATTTGAGTCCTTTATTGTTGGAGCTAATTAGAATTTTAGATGTCGTTGTCAAAACTATTGCGTTTGCATTTTTTTCAATTTCAAAGTTCTTTGGATATTTACCACATTGGTGTCCGACAACAATCTAGTGAGAATGTATTTTAACCCTTTTTTATTATGTGTTGGGTGGTGAGCTGGTTTTCTAAAAGTTGTACTCATTGGTGAGAATTTTTGTCATGAAAATCTTTTAGTTGTAAAATTGGTTACAAAATTTTTCTTTCCTTCTAGAGATGATGATAAGTCATGTTTTCTATAAATGGGATATAGCTGCTGAGTGTTTAGTGCTTGAAATGTTTTTAGCATTTTTTATTAACGGGATCTTCAACAATGGTTGCTACTTCGATAGAGTGGGTACAATAAGATCTCATTGCTCATTGAAGTATAACTAAAGTTGAAGATATGCTTTTAATGACGGGCCACTAAATACATTGCAATTATAAGTTTGTAGTTGGCCTCATAGTTTGATTGATAAGATGCATTTTGTTATTGTACATGTGTTTTTCTTAAAGTGGTTTATGTCTCTCTGCTTATTTTAATTGCCTATTTAGTCCACAACATGTCATAAATTGCCATTTAACCTTGGTTTTCTCTTTCTTAATTTTTGTCTACAGGGGTTGGTGGCTATTCATATCTATATGAGCCATTATGGTGGATTGGCTTGATAACGAGTAAGTTTTACTTATATTTGTGTATTTATGAAGAACTTATGTACTTCAGGAGTATTTAATTATAATTTATAAAGTACACATCTTACCCACATTTTAGGAGAATAGGAATGTAAACTTGTTTCCTAATGTATTCGGTCTCAAGTGGCTTATGAAATAGTTCCTTGAGTGCATGGTGGTTATTATTTGTAATGAAAATTTTGGTATGTATAGTTTGTTGATCTATGCACCAGATCACGGGGCTATGAATTTTCATGCACATATAACATGCTGAAATATTTTAGATGCCCTAAAATGACCGCTAACTTGCATATCAACATTTGAAGTTGGTTAAGATATCCTGTACAGTGTAATGGATCATTATCATTTTGCCGACCTAATTTATTGTCTTTAGGAAGCTGTCAACAAGTTTACTCTCAAAAATGAGAAGTCAAACCTAAACCATATCACTAATATCTAACATAGGGCTAAGTAGTAAACAAACCCCTAATAATGTTTACAGCGAAAACCAAATAACTCATTATCGTGCCCCCCCTAACATTCCCAAAAATAGGACAATTTGCCGCCTCTCACTCGCAGGCATTTTAATTTTGTTAACCAAAACTCTTTTTCTCTGGGTGGCCAGGATAGTCTGCAACACTGCCCCACCCCTCCGCCATCGCCCCCATCACACAACTTACTGTTTCAGCTGGTTTTGGTTGAGCTAGGTTCGGCTGTGGGCTCGGGGTGGAAGGGGGAGGTGTGGCTACTGTGGGTGTTGGGTAGAAGGTTGGCTGCTGTTAATATAGTTAATTGCTATAAAAACATAGACTATACTGGAAAAACTCACAAAGAAATGATATATGGAATATAGTTATAAAATGCAATTTTCCAACATATATATAGGTAATCTTTGCCCATAACCTTTTTTTCGAAAGAATGTAGTAGAGAAAGCTGCTTTTTGCTGATAGCAAGCTCATTGACTGTCAGTTGATCCTGAGTCCCTAATCGTGCCTTTTTCTTGGTTATTGAGGAATAATGCATGCATAATTAATGTTAGGAGTCCTTTTGTGTCTGGCAGGGGATCTGAGCCCAATCCCATTGAGGATACAGTGGTGTCCTTGAGTAGATGACGTGTTTCCTGACATGATGAACTAGTCCATTGTGGATTTTGTACCTTGTGAGTTGTGACTTGGATGGACACATATGATTCTGTTTGGGTGATATAGTTTTGGTAGTTTAGCCTGTCCTTGTTCCAGGTGGTTTTATTAAGCAGATCGTCCAAGAAGTTTTCTTTAATTGAGTTTGGCATGGACGTTACCAAACTTCAGACCATCTAATAAGACAAAAAATGTTACATGAGCATTCCTCATGTATAGCAGCTACTTGATTACTGGATATTATTTTTATGCCCTGGCTTTAGAGTGGCTGATGCTGGAGAATTATGCTGGGTGCTTCATATTTATTGTGTTTTACATCGTGTTTTCAAATATTATGTTGCTGGTGCAAACTGCTAAGACCTAATTAAATTACACAAATCAAATATTATCTATTCCGTCTAAGCTTATCCCTATTCTGGCTGGAATTTTGACAGCCTGCATCGTTAATTGATGTAGTATGATTCGACATTTCCCATCATTTTGCCGTCTGTTTCTTGTTGTCCTCCTCATGTGCTTCCATTAGAAAGTTCTATTTTCATCCAGCTTTTATGTGTTCATAGAATTTCTTAAGCAGCAGGCATAAGACACATAATCAAAAAGTGCTGGTTTCGTTAGTCAGTACTTGATTCTGATCAAAATTTGGAAATGTATCTTATAGGTTGCATTTCTGTTGTTAGTGTGAGATGATGCATCCCAAACTGAGTACTGTATTGGTTTCGTTTGCTGTTTCCACAGTGATTGTTGGAGAAATTGCAAATTTTGCAGCTTATGCATTTGCGCCCGCCATTCTGGTTACCCCCCTTGGTGCACTCAGCATTATTATCAGGCATGATCAGCTACCTAAGTCAAGAATTGTCTCCTTATTTTGACTGCTGATTATTGCCTGTTTACTGCAGCGCTGTACTTGCACATTTTATTTTAAGGGAGAGACTACACATTTTTGGTATTCTAGGCTGTGCCTTGTGTGTTGTGGGCTCCACCACAATTGTCCTACATGCTCCACAAGAACGAGAGATTGAATCTGTGAAAGAAGTTTGGGACCTTGCTACTGAGCCAGGTAACTTTAAGTGCAGCTTCTTTTCTTCTTGGTTTATTTTATGCAGAATTGTTGCATATGTTCTCTGCGGAGCTAAGGACAATGCATCTTTCCTGCAGCTTTCGTCTTGTATGCAACTCTGGTGATAGTAGTTGTCGTTGTTCTGATATTCTATTATGTACCTCAATATGGCCAGACACACATATGGTTCTATATTGGTGTTTGTTCATTAGTTGGTTCATTGTCGGTAGGTGTTGCTTTTCCAATCTATTTCTCTTCCACCAACTCCTCTTAGACCCTGCTTACATGAGACAGCAGAAAGGAGATTGCTTTTCTGTTCTAATTGAATGTTGAACTATGTAAAATTTCCTTGGCAGGTCATGAGTGTCAAAGCACTAGGGATCGCTTTGAAGTTGACCCTATCAGGAACAAATCAGCTAATATATCCACAGACATGGGTCTTTGTGATGATCGTCCTTTCTTGTGTTCTCACTCAAATGAATTATCTAAATAAGGTATTTTCTTCTAGTGTTGGTGATATATTTATATTGGATGGGTATGGGATGATATAGTTTTATTTGGCCTTCTCTATCACATTTCTCTGTTTTCATATATGTGGATAATCTTGAATGCAGGCTCTGGATACATTCAATACTGCTGTGGTTTCGCCAATTTACTATGTCATGTTCACATCTTTAACTATCGTGGCCAGTGTGATCATGTTCAAGGTAATAATACTGGTGCTCGATCAGAACTAACATGTTATTTTAAACATAATGCGCTGCCCTGATAATTTTGGATGAACGGATAAAATTAATAGATGGAATTTAGTTGTGTTAAGACAAGCTAGTGAACAAATGGAAGTAAGATTCAGAATATAGGCTATTTTTGTGATTTTAAAGATTTATGGTTAGTTATGATTGCCTCATATATTTATTTGGAAAATAAGTTTTTATCCACATGCTGGGCGCTTGTGATTTATTCCTTGTTCCACTTGATCTTTTTGTGCATGGATGAAATCAATGCAGTGTTATGTTGATCCTCCAAAATTTCTTTAGTCTTGCCATTTTCATATTTAACTCCCTGTCTCCTAGCCCGATGAAGGGAAAGAAAGGGGATGTGGGTGTAACAAATGGTTTATATATGGAGCAGGATTGGGATAGGCAGAATCTGACTCAGATTGTCACGGAAATGTGCGGGTTCGTGACTATTCTCTCTGGTACATTTCTTCTCCACAAGACAAAAGACATGGCAGACGGTATGTGAGGTTTACAATGCTGGCTTTGTATCTGTGGATATCGGATAATATTCTGTAATTTAAGCTTGCTCTTTCGTTACCTGCGTACATAATGATCACTGTTTTGTATTTAGGTTGTACGGCGTCAAGGCTTGCCAAGCATGAGTATGAGGATAGTTTTGTTGAAGAAGGTATCCCTCTAAAGCGGCAGGATGCAATGAGAGCAACATGATGTATGCTCTCTCTTTTTTTTCCTCTTTAATATTTTTGGTTCGATTGTAACTGCCTGCAAAAAGCAAGGTCTGAAAAATTACACTCTGGAGAAGATATTACAGGATGCATCATCGATCTTGGAGAAGATAATCGCAGGATGCATCATCGATATTGCATTTAAATAGATATACATCTCAATATGAATATGCATGCATTGTTCTTCCAGCCCATCCCAGATTCCACTTTTAACTTCCTTTTCTCGTCTTTGAGTCCGATTGTGGCGTCTGGCGATATCAGTTTTGTGTGAAAAACAGGGGAATTGAAGTGGATGAGATTCATTTACTTGTTTTTATTGAACTTTTAATATTCTTCAAAATAATACTAGTAATGTACGTAGTTGTTTTTTTACTTAAAATCAAACATACTTGGGAATTAGTTTGAAAATTCCAGCGAAGTCCATGTCTAAACGAATGAAGTCTTGCACAGGATAAACATAGATAATTCTGAGAGTTGTTTTGAGACAAACCTCCCAATCTTTGATGAATCTCCGTTCTCCACTTTAATATAGTATGGGGGGTGTATAGACATAGAACAACTGGTATTACATCAATGCACATACAACATTTGTACTAAGTTCATGAGCATCTATAACTACAAGGGTTTCCGCGTTGAGACCTTCAACCGAACTTGTGCATAACAGAGAATGTTGAGTCTGTTTACGTAGTTTAGATTCAGTACATGAGTGGTTATGGCAGTTTAATGGTGAATGAAAAATTTAAGGTGAAAGCTGTTCTCTGAAAGATGGATATATATCTTAGCGGTCACACGATCCACACACACCCATCCCATATTGTTTGTTTATAGAGATATGCAATTGTAAACAAGGCCTTTGAAGTAGATTTATGCATAAAATATGAAAATTAAGAATTGAACCCTACCTAAATTGAAAAATTCAGCTATCGCTTAACTGGTACTCAATTTTAACTAAAAAGCACCCACTACATGCGTTTTTAGGAAGCTTCATGACAATAGAAAGGGTGGGAGAAAAGCTTCTCGGATGGGAAGCCATTTTGCTTCCCAGTAAGAACTGCTGAGATGGGGTCCATCGTTGAGCCACTACACGCGCACATTAGACTACCCCCATCGGTGACTATGGGATGGGGGTGGGGCATATAGGACAAAATAGGGAGTATTAAAAATAAACCAAAAATAAAATTGCCCAACCCAACCCCCATTTTCATGGCTTGTCAGCCGGCCCACCCAAAAATGAAGGCCAAATGACACTTGTCAACTTTTTATTGGTTTCATGTATTACTATTTTTACATTTTTTATTTACTATTAATTATTGATTATCACTATTTTATTTAATAATGTACATGTCTTAGAATTGTAATCTATAAATATGAAATCTAAATACTTTTGAATGTTTTGAATATTGTGAATTTATGAAATTTTTATTACTTTAAGTGATTAATTTTAATTTATTTAATTACTATTATTTTTGTCTTTATATATCATTTCTTTGTATTTTGGTTTGTTTATTTCTATGATCATATTATATTTTTTAATGTGTGTAATTTATTATTATATTGTGCTTTAATTATTTGAATATCTAATATTTTTTGTTTTAAATTTGAATCATATACTTTTTTATTATAATTTGTAGACATTATTTAATATATTTAAATTAATTATAAATCAAAATATTAATATAAAATATATGAAAAAGAAAATATTGGGTTGGGTTGGGTTGGGGTCACTGATGGAAGTAAAAAAGTTGATGGGGGTTGAATTGAGTGAGGGTTGTGTATGTGGAGGATAGAGAAATGAATATTTTATTAAAAAGTTGATTGGGGTTGGGTTGGATGAGTGTCACGGATGGAGATAGTCTTAGGCCGCACGACTTGGACGCTTATAGTGAACGCGTCAGTAATGCAACTGAGTGACAACCCACACTAATATGTCAATTTTTATTTTTGTTAATTTTCTTCATTTTCCCTTCTTTTAATTGTTTGCTCATTTTTTATTTAAATTTAATAATAATAAAATAAAATATTGTGTGGTGTAGTAATTTCAATTATGTATTATTAATATTGTATTTTAAATATTTTTAATTATATTATTTTGAAAAATATTATTAATTTAATAAATGTATATACAAAGATAGATAGGGTAGTGATTGATGCACTATTTATTAGCACTAAAAATACCTGCAAGCATACAGGATAGATCTAGTATAGCTAAAGGTCAGTACCGGATATCGAACACATGGAATAAGATTGAAACTGACTACCATATACTAAGCATCACATACTATCTAGAGACACGAGATTTTTGGTTTGATTTTATAAAATATACATAAAATAAGTAACCAAATAAAAGAAAGCATAAAAACATATGATACAAAACATGCGTAAGAAAAGTAGAATTTTAGGATTCAAAACACAATTGACTTCCTTGAGTTACGGTCTCTAGAGTTATTAAGTCGGTCACTTAA